>NC_133026.1:138600681-138903712 GCF_048771995.1 Taeniopygia guttata | reverse complement strand
CTAATGTGAGAATTTATCAGAATTCCAATCTAAGCCATGGCCAACTACAGTACTTGAAAGAGAGAAATGGGATGGAAGTGACTCAGAAAAGGACAGCTGGACACTAGGTTTGACAGGTCTGTCAGCAGGGACATTAACACCAAAGACCATTAAGTCACATAATCACAGCATAAGCTGAGCTGGAAGGGACCACAAGGATCATTGAGTCCAGCTCCTGCCCTGCACAGCAACACCCCCAAGAGTCATACCATGTGTCCAAGAGCATTGTCCAAACTCCTCTTGAGCTCTGCCAGGTTGGTGATGTGACCACTTCCCTAGAGAGCCTGTTCACCCTGAGTAAAAAACCTTTTTCTAATGGCCAACCTAAACACTCCTTGGCAAGTCTTATATAAAGTGAAAGCTGGACTGAAATCAAGAGGCTGTCTTAAGTGACACAAACATCTATGGGTTTCATTTGAACAGCACTGAAGGCAAAACATAACTAATTATAAATTTCAAACATAAAGCAAATAAGCTCTTTGACTGCAAAACTACTTGATATATGATATCAACTATTGACTACTTGATATATGGTAGCAACTACTGACTATCAGCTATTGATATATGATATCAACTATTTAGGAAATATGAGCAGATTAGATCGCATTCCACATGTTGACAAAAACAGCTAAATTATCTCTATTATTTAGGGTATGTTGGGAGAAAGAAAAGCTTTTGTAGGTTTTCTTACCATGGCTACTATTTTCTAGAAGTGGCATTTTGGTAATTTAATTATAGAACTATTATACTTTTAGCTAGCTTCCAGTTGCATTTAGTCAATAAAAATAAAAACAATAATTCTTTAAATACCAAGAAATTATACCCTTGGAAATTGACAGAAAAATAGTTTTAGCCTTAAGCAATATTTTCTTTGAAAGATTATCAATATGTGTAAACAGTTTACACTATGGTTATCAACATATAAAGATCCTCTATAGTAAATTTCAATGGCTACTCCAAAGAAAATCTCCAGTGTTTCATTATTACCTCATTTTTTGTTTGTTTTTTTCAAAGTTTTCCAAATTCTGAAGAACGTGTCTTTCTGGCCACTCCAATGGATTTGGCTCTATTAAATCAGGCTCTGCAAGAAATACAAGTTAGATAACCCTAAATAAAGAACCTTATTCCTTAAAGAAATAGATATACAGTCCTTTATATATAGATATTCCTCAATGCATATCTCTAAAAGTATGTAAATAAAAATGTATCTGGTGATGCAATCAAAAATGTTCTCCGGACAACTTTTTCGTCAGGGTATAAAAAGGAACTAGGTAATGCAAGGTTAATTTCAGTTTGCAAAATAAGCCTAGAAAGCTACTTTACTTTTCCTTCCATGCTTTTCTCTTTTGGTAAAAAGACTTTACTCCTTTCATTAAAAGAATGATGACCAGTATGAGAATACATCCAAGCAAAATAAACGGTGTAGTCTGTAAATAAAAATACTTACCACAAGTCACAGTGCATGACCTGGTTTTATTGCAGACCTTCTGTAGAACAGGTTTAGGAAGACTAGTGCTGCACAGGTCCAAAAAACATTCTCTTGTGAGTTTTAATAAGCTTTTAAACTCATTGGTAGAAATAACTACAGGCTGCTTAGTCAATTCCTTTCTCTCTATAAAAGAAAAAATAAAGGGTACTGTATCTGCTAAGTAATAGGAACAGAAGTCTGCTAAAAAACAATTATACAAGAAAATCCCCACCCAAAACCAGTAACACAAGTAAGTTAGCTTGACACTTACCATTGTACTAGTAAGATATGGGAGGTTTATTCCAAGACAAGTGAAAAAACAGCAGTGAGAATAGCTGAAGTCACATGTGATTCATGTTTTTACAGTCTGGATGTATGCATTTCTGAGTATATCCAGGTTTGAATCCCCCAGAGACGAACACCTGGACTTGCTGAGACTAAAAGTGAAGGGCTCCAGTATAACTGAGAGCCTGTTCTGGTCTCTTTGGTCATAGTATCAAGGGTCAGGTACTTCTGGTATTATTTAGGACAATAAGTGAATCCCAACTGCTCCTACTCAGTCTTAACGGAAATGGGCGACCCACTCAAAAGAAACTAAAACATAAGCTCTAAAGCAGACCCAGCCTCAGGGCTGAAGCAGACAGGAATCTGAAAATTACCAAGTTAGCAGGGGGTGTGGGGTGGGAGACAAGACTACTTACAAAAATCTAATTTTCTTTAAGCTACTATTCTTTTAATGATAATATACTTAAATTACCTCCACAGCGTGCCATTTTCAATAAGCCAGTCAATCTCTCTGAAGCATTTTTTCTTTTAATTAAGTCTCTTAAACAATGGACTTAAGATGTAAAAAAATCAGGACACTCAAATGTACTTCTCTACAAAGTCATAAAAATCTAAGCAGGAGGATCCTTCAAGTTTTTATTATGAATGATGCACCATGATAAATCTAACAAATCGCCAATGCATGGTTTTCCTCTGCTCCTTAAGACTTTTCAAAGAAATAATAAAGTTTTAAAAAGCTGAAAAACCCAAACCAGAACTCTTATTTTTGTAGAAGGCATATTATCCAGCAGTAAAGGATTTTGGGGAAATCGTCACAGAATTGTATAGAATTATTTCAATGCTATGCTCAAAAATTCAGAGTATTCATGTAACAACCACCAACACTACTTCAGTATTCTATTTTACATTATCTGACAGATAATCATGGATGCACTTCAAAGTTTCTAACTTCTGCTATTTCTCCACAGTGATCAACACACTTTGGTTGTCAAACAACTTCAGTTTTGTATGGTGAGCCATCCCATCCAATTTGAAATAAAGACATTTTAAATACTAGTTTGAGTGTTACCAGAGCTTTCCCATTACTTACTGAGATACTCCTTCAAGGCAAACATTTGGAGATGAGACAGTTTTGCTTCTCTCTGTACAATCTCCTCTCCACAATAGCATGGCAGAGACTTGATAAAGTCAGAAATACAAAAGCCTGTACAGATTAGGAGAAATTTTTATTAAAAATGTCTCTTTGGAATCATTTCTTAATAGAAGGTATAAACATAGGAAACATAAAAATCTCATATTCAAAAGAAACAACCAGACTTTCAAATATGGCTAATCATTGAAAAAACAAATTAATTCATTCCAATTGAACACCAGGAGGATAATTTCAAAGAGATGCCTGACTAGTATTTTTGAATTTCTGTACAAAACCAGTATAATGACAACACAATTAACATGACTAACATTTAAAGAAGGTGAAAAGATCCTAAGTTTGTTACAAGGAAAGAAAAGTTTTCTCCCAACATATGGTCAAGGACTTTCAGACTTCTGACGCTGTACTAATGGGATTTTAATTAGGAAAAATGGCTCAGTAGTCAGTCATATCATACACGGATTTATTTCAATAATAAGGAATTAAGCGGATACGATGCAGGTCACTGTGCTCCTTTTCTTTGCCAGCGTTATTGAAATAAACACAGGAGTCAGGAGAGTTACATGGTAGGTGTAGTTGTAACATGACAACTACTCCATGATGAATGGCTGCATACCTGCTCTTCCCTAGTGGAGCAGTTAGGATAGGCGTGCCAGCTCACACTATAAACACTTTGTAGTAACATGGACATTGGCAAACGGACTGAAGGTGATAACAAAACTCAACTTGTCCACTGCCTTGCAGCTTTTATTTTAAATCATCAATGAAACAGGACTTTCAAGATATATTTACCTAGATTTTTGGCATGGGCTGCTCAGTCTTTACATCGACAACACACACTTTCAAAACTTTAAGCTTTCATGAATTGGTTTTGCAATATTACCTGCACGTTCCTTTAGAACAATTTTCAACTAATTTCAATTATGAGAAATGACTGATAATAACTTTGCATAGTGAATTTTTAAAATATGGTAGCAGTAAATGCTGTGAATAAATAAGCTCTTACTATATTTTCTTATGGATCTGGAAAAATATTCTTAAAAGACACTTTCACAAAAGATGTAATAGTCCTCCTTGTTTTCTCCCTTTTAATACTGATTGGAGTGAATAAAAGGAACTTAGGAAATTTAAGAACTTACCATTTTCCTGCATTCAGATACTCATTAATAAATAAATGATTACTCTTACCTGACTCTGCTTCTTCTGCTTTTGCCTTTAGCTTTCCATTTACTGCAGCAAGAGTGGCCATCCCATTGATCTGACCAGCTGAATGAATCAAGGTTGCTTTACACCCTCCAGAGCCATTGCCTTGTAGCAAGAAATAATATCGGCAAGATTCTCCTTTCAGCTCAATTTCTGGAACTTAACAAACATCAAGACATAAATGGGAAACCCCCGCAGGAAAACATCTTTGAAACAAACTATAATCCACCATCAAAAGTCTTTCATTTGCTTTCTTCTGTTCTGTGAGAAATCTTACTAACCACCAACCAAGAGTTCTTTAACTGGGCTAAGTAACAGGCAAGTCTTTCACTGCCAAAATTACCTTTTTACCATGAAACAACAAAGAAGTTTCTGTTCTGCTGGGTAAAAACAGACCTTTTTGCATATGTGCATCAAAATAATTTAAATGTTCAATGGACAAACATGCAACTGTAGAAGAAAAGGAAGTATTGTACACACTCTTCCCAAGGACACTGCATTATTCATTAATAAAAGCTTCACTCCCTGCTTTACCCTTGTGTTTGGATGAAAGATAAAGACATTCTATTTTTGAACACTGACATATAGTATGCAGTTTTGAAAGTAAATTAATGTGGTACCTAACTGTAACAGTGAAAGAATGGGTTTGCTATCTTTTCACACAGAAAAAAATTTCTAGCACCTTGGAAGACATAGCAATCAAGATAATAAATACTTCTTGCTGTACTAAATTTCAAAAGTCAAATATTTTAATTTCATAAGATATTTGCAGTACTGTCACAATAATTAACTCTACAGGAACATTTATTAGTATCATAAATTTTTATTAGCAACAAATAATATATTCCTGTGTTTGTTGAAAATTTATAGTTGGACATGGGAAAAGAGGGGAAACCTTAATACATAAATTTAGAGAAAGAAAAAAGAACAATAAAAAATATTCCAGAAACGTTGTCATATTGTCCTGTTTCCCATGTCATTTGAAATATATTCCTTTTTCAGTTTATCTTGGCATCTCAAAGCTGATTCCTGAGGAGTAAACTTTTATTTCGCATTTCAATCTCAGCATTTAAGAACTACCAATACCAAGAATTCTACCTCCCCACAGATGGAAGAGATTAAGGATCCACAAATACTTAGTACAGTCAGATTAGTGGTAGCCACTAAAAAATCCAACAGTTTTCAACTAAACAAGAAAATTCATTTAAAAAGCTGTGTTTCTCCTTCGATTGTAAATTTTACTCAAGAAGCTTAACAAGAACATATTGTGTATTACTGATCACACAATAGTTAATACTTGTACAAAATGTTTCCACTGAAGCACAGGACAAATATCCTACAGACACTGGGGATTCTGTGCTCATTTGACTGCATCAGTAGTATCTCTCCGACAAATACAAATGCTACTGCTGTGACCAGCTCTACACCCTCTGTATTCCACCACTTGGAAGTTATCTCATGCAGAGACAACTTTAAATCTATATAATGCTGATGCCGTTTGGGTTTTGCCATTTTGCTTTTATGTATGTTCTCTGTATTCTTCACACATGTATTTGTAACTCTGTCAACTATTATATTAGTAGCTAGTTTTCCCAGTACCTTTACATGGCCTTTCCCTAAGCAGAAAGACAAAACAAATTCCAGAGCTCCAAGCCCCAGGAAGTACAAGGCCCCATGCTATCTTGGCTCTTCCTGAGAACCAAGGTCCAGAACAACTCTTGAGATAGATTTTCATGGACAAAGTACAGCTAGTGCTGAAGAGGGGCTCCAGAGAAGGGCCTTGACCTTGGGGAAATTACATTACCACTTGTCCTCCTAAGTGCTTTTTATCAATTATGCTAATTTCCTAAAACCAATAAATGTACTCACCCCTAGGGGGGTGGGCTTTTGTGGACATTATTCCAAACTGCCTCTGAAGGCCTTCATTAAAGATCCTCTTTTATATTACCTCCTTGCTAAAATTATCTCAAGTTTCCTTTCCAGGTTGGGAAAAAGGCAACACTGCCAGCACCTATTCCATAATTAAGTTTCTGTCCTGTTATACAACTCTTCATAATTCCTCTCAAAATTTTCCAGCCCCTAAACCTGAAAAAATATCAGTTACCAATATGATCCATTCTCATCTGCATACTTGTTTAAAAAATTGTCTTAAGTTGGTAACAGAAATAGTCACTGTTCCTCGGAATCTACATTAATTGCATATTAGACTATGTATAAACAACAAGATTATGAAAGAAGGCAAAATTCAGCACTTCGGTGTCTTAGGTAAGTACTTTAAGCATTGATTTACCACCAAGTTTCTTTTAGTTTCTTTGATGTTTTCAAGTGCCTGCAAACCTCACGATCACTGCTTGTACAATGCCTCCAACTTGCAGGGCTGACTGAGAAATTTCCCCTGGCCTTGGTGTGCTCTGATTCTCTTCTCCCACTTTCTGAATCAGATTTCTGTGCACTGGCACAGGGTGTGAGAGCCAGCTGCCATCACTGCAGCCCTACAGGGAGTATATTCTCAACCACAGGTTTGGTAGGTGAATGGAGGAATTCAGCACTTCTTAATAGTCTGTATTTTCCCTGGAAGAGATTGAAATTAAATGCAAATGCACTGAAGAACTTCTGGAAATGCTTAAACAAGAAGGGAAGCGCCTCAGTGAAGCAGACTGGAATTCCATCTGCAGAAGTAAACTTCTGTGCCATGGATTTTACAATCACCTTAGAAAGATGAGTGGAAATTGGATCTTAATTGACATTTAGGACACAAAAATGGTTTAAAGGAGATGCCTTGTTTCCCCAAAGCCTGTCATAGTGTTACCATTTTTCTGCCTACAAGTTTGCATAGCTGAACTTGCATTCATCAAATCTTCTTGTGTCAATGAAGATTACAATCACTGACCTAATTTCATTGAAGTTAGAAAAAGAATCTCACCATATACACATATATATATACACACACACGCACATACAAAATACACATACCAGAAATGACCTTGGGTTTCTTAGCCATATATTCCTTCCATTTCTTGGTGCTCAGCTGGGCAGGAGAGGGGATCACTACACTGCTTACATTACATGGCAATGTAAATAAAGCTCCCACCTAAATAAGGAGAGCAAATACAAGACATGCAACATTAATGAAACTTGTTTTACACTTCATTTTGAGCTACTGATTTAGCATTACTTCAAATCTAGTTTAATTGAAGAAAAACATCTCCACTTAACATATCTGTCATTCACATCAATCAAAATGGAACTGCATTTGACACAAAAGCTGTAAAAATTGCTTTTTAGTCCAATTGAGAGGTCATTAACTACTGAATTTCCATTTCATACATAAAAAGGTATTTATTATGTATTGCAAGTGTCTTCATAACCTGGCTACAAATGTTTTTGTAGAGCAGTATCCAGAAAGAAAAGAGAATTCAAAGAGAATAGTTAGCATCAGTGACTCTGCATTCCTATGAAATTGTTTCTTTCTTTTTTCCTTCCTACATACTACCTCTGTCCCTTAACCAGATACTGCACTATGTCTATGTTTCTACACAGACTTCAGGCCAATAAACACTAACAGAAAAATGGCAGAAATATTTGAATACTCAAAGAATACTCAAAGAATAAAGCAATGTCATTACAGATATTAGAAAAGCCCACAAATGTGTAATATTTCCAGTAGGAGACTGAAAAAAATCCCTATGAGAAACTGTTATTTTCAAAATATATTCAATTCAACATGTGCAAACTCTAAAAAGTAACCTGAGAATGTGTTTTCATTGTTTGGGCCCCTTCTTTAAAAACACTAGTAGAAATGTGAGCCCTTCAATTGTAAAAGTTGCATAACCAAGTGGTCTTAAGTAAACTGAAGATTACCTGGGATATTTACTCATATAAAACCATTTGAAAAGATATTTTTGGTACAGCATTAGAAAAAGGACCTTTTCCTTTTCTGGCTAAGCTAATGGAGGATGGAGTAGCAGGGGAGAAAGAGTTAATAAAAACCCAAATAACAAACTGAAAAGGAAACATACAGCCCAATAATGGGATACCAGCTCCACAATAAACAAAAAACATATGTTATTTATAATAACTGTATCACCATTTTCAAAGTGCATGTTTTATTTTGAATGCCATAGATTTATTTTATAAACACTAAAAAACTTTCCTAAACAAGATGTATTACCTTGTTTGTAAAGGTGATAGAATGTTCAGGAAAAACATCTTCAAAATAATACTTTGGCTATGAATAATCTCACTATCATTCCAAGGCAGAGGAAGGAAGGAAAAATTAGGACTGTAAATGTTTCATGAACTCTTTTTATCCAAAATCAGAATATGCACATATAAAATAAAAAAGCTTACCATTTCACAGTACCTAGATACATTTTGTAGGCTGCACACATGCCTGCCTTTTGCTAAAAAAATCAATAGCTCAATTATGATAGCACAGAAATTATCTGTCAGGATAGGATTAGAAAATGTTTAAGGAGATTGAAACTTAGCTGAGATAAAGAGAAAACTGTTCAGTGGGTACGTATAGCATGGACCTTTGAAATCCATGTTTACTTTAGAACTAAATCTTGAAGATGCTTAGACAGAGGGTAGGTTTAAAAATATTATTCCCACATCTTTTAGGGGCAATACACATACCTTCATTTTTCTGCTATACATAAATAAAAAGTTTTTACCTTGCCAGAGAGAAAAGAAATCTGATTCAAAAGCAGTGTAGATGTCTCCTTGGTATTCTTTCTTGACAGGTTCCTGAACAGAACAGTTTAAGGAATCTCATCTTCACAAAGAACTTTGCACCTCTATTTTACAAATCAGGTTACCATCATTTGAAAGAAGCACTGCAAGCATCTAAATTTTGATACTACAGTATCACAAAACATAAAAAAACTCACCTTTACAGGTAAAGTGATACACTTGAAAATGTTATATGACAAAATACTCCACTGACATCTCTATTCTAGCCTGACAGAAACAGATATTTATATATTCAAAATCATAGCAGGCTTATACATCCTAAGGTATTATTGGTACACCAACACTGGGACCAGGAGTACATACTTTTCAAAACCAATAGTAATATGGCTTGAGATCTCTGCAGCATATACACTCAAGAGAGAACTCCCCTGCTAAACCTTGCCATAGATTTTGCCACTGCATAATAAAAACATGGTTTGTAAACTAATGTTCCTATATTGTGAAGCATGCTACATTCAATCAATAGAAGGGCTTGAGGCTTTTTTTAAACTTACACAGAATAAACATTTCTCTATTCTTTTCCTACAAAGATCATGCACATCAACAGACTTATGTGCAATAGTATCAACACTATAGGTACTGCTAATGTAATTTAAATTTCAAAATTAAAAAATCCAGTTGTGAAGAATCACTACGATTATTTTGTCAGGTTAGCACAGAATGAGCCCTTGCCTATCCTCATCTGTGCTGCTTGCATGGGTAGATGCTGATCTTTTTCTTTCTGCTATAGACAATTATCAGTAGTAGTTTAGATCCTTAAAAAAAGGATACAGCTCGAACTCCAGATCTGATATAAAAATGGAAGGTAGATCAGAGAGCACCACCATCTGTAAAAATTCCAATGCAGGACCATAATAATGAAAAACCTGAAAAGAGATCAAATGAAAACCTAAATATATAACACTATAATATAACACTATGCAGGAGGTTATATCAGCAGAAGTTCCTCGAGCGTTTTGCTGGAGGCATTACACTTGCAGATAACATCTGAAAGAGATATAAAGAAATACAAAAACATTTCACAACACTATAATAAATTATATTTTAAAAGGAAGGTATTTCATTTTTTTAAACAAATCTGACTTTATAGAATGTCAACAATGGGCATCAAATGAATTCTAACTCTTACCCAAAATAAAATATGATTTACAAGGAATGGAGAAATGCAATACAAAATGCATGCTTTAACAATGAAAATAAACTCCAAACTGATACCAATTTTCCTAACACTCATTTTTGTTTTCATTAATACATATGATTCTGGAGTTCCCATCAATTACCTACTTCCAGCAGAAAACATGAAATAACAAGAGTGAAAAAGAAACCAAACTTAAACTTTTTAAAACAAGTGGGAAGGGTTTGATAAATACAGAATTAATAATTTAACTATCTTGAGTATTAAAGTGAACAAAGTCTTGATTTCTGCTTGAAAAAAACTGGTATTGTATTCCTATGAACAAACAGGTGAAGTTTTAAGGACCATTTTTGACAACATATATATATATATACTATATTAATCATTACTTCGACACTTAACTTTCAGTCCTAACTAAGATTTCCCCAATTAGTAATTTTCTCCAGAAAGTAAAACAGATGACTTGTAAAACTCAAAGAAAGATCAAGAATAATACTTGCTTCTGGCAAAGTATCAGTATTCCTTGATTGCCACTCTTTTTTAACAGCAAAGCAGGACCTTAAATTTGCAGTCCTGAATGTCTTGGCTGAAGTGCTCTTTATACAGAATTCTGGAAAATCTACTCCTGATCCAAACTGGGAAGAAAAAAAAAAAAAAAGAAGACAATAAATGCACCAAAAAGAGATAAAAATTATTTCTCTTTAGCCAGCTAGATGTGTTACTACTTTTAACAATTAACAGTTAATATTATTTTTATTAGATCTGTAAAACCAAGAAAAAATACTAGACTTAGACAACCATCTATTCAATCTAAAACCATAATACTGAAAATGTAAACAATGTCACAAACTCTCAGGTTTTGTAGAAACATTAGACAATGAGTTACAGTTACATGACAATGTTTTGTATCTTATCACAAATCAATCTAATTTTGAACAGTAACTTTTAAGAAAAATATTTCAAAGGGGAGCATCTAGATTTCTGAAGTTCAGATCTTGATGCATTAATCTCACTTACCCTTTCATCCTGCCACCCACCCAGACACATTACACATTACTTCAAATTACATAGTTGAAACTAGATTTGACTTGAGGCATAAAATGCACTGCAATATAAATGCATTAAGTGAGGTACACAGATGCTTTAAAAAATAATCACCATAATAAAAAAGTAAAAGTTATTTTACCTTTCTTTCCCATATCTGAATCTTTCCTCTCCAGAGCTCATTTAAATCAATAACATTCATGATATCATCTGATGATACAAAGTCTGCTGACAGATAGTCTGCAATCTTTTGCCAGCTACTGTAAAAATATCAAAGAATTAATCTTACTGAATTTAGCATTACAAATGAACATGCAGTGAAGTTTGACTGAATTAACCTGTGACCTCTTAGCACTGAACAATCTTGTGTATGTCAAGACAGACAATAAAGCTTTATATTCCACCAAGTAAAAAATATTCTAGAATTGCTTGTTCAGGGTCTATAAAGGAAGTTGTTCATATGCTCCATGAAAATGATAGTAAAGAACTCTGACATCAAATAGGACTGGCAATAGCAAGCTGCAAGTACTGTGTAGCAATGCTGGGTGCTAGAAGCTGCAGCAAAGCCTGGCAGCCAGCAGTGGGGCTATCACTGGCCTGTCCAGATGGTTTGTAGTTAGCCCTCTAAATGGAGATATGACTGCAGCACAAGCATTATCCAAATTCAAAAAGAGAGAGAAAAGCTGGTGTCTGTGGGTTCTGCTGGCAGTCTGTCTTCTAAAAGAAATCAGCACCATCAACAGAACAGGAAGACTAAGTGAAATAACTTTCATCAGAGATCTTCTATACCCAAATAATCTCACTTTACATAATAGGAAACAGTAAAAGTTCTTCAGTCAAAAGCTGGTTCCACAGGATAATATCAATGAGCACCGAGACTGAGTGTTTGTGGAAGCCACTGAGAACCTTCTTGTCCTCCACATACCTCAGGAAATACTGTATAGTAGATTATTGCTTATTCTATGCAAGGACTGAACATTCAGCTTTTTAAACATTATTAATTTAGGATTAATCTTAACCATGTATTCTATGAAGGAAATTTCAATCTTTTGGGCATCAAGGGGAAGTAAAGTGGAGACTTTGGCAAATTGTTTAGTATCCACACAATCATTTACTTCAAGGGATAAAAACCCCAAATCACTGTGGTTTATATGGTGAGATATATCATGGCCTTTATATGTCTATTAGAGGAGGACAGTAAGTAAATTCCTGGAAATAACTTCAACTTGAATTAATAACTCAGTAATTCTTCATATTAACAGAATCCTGAAAAGCATACAGGAAATAATAGAGCATTTACACTCCTTTTTCAAAAGGGACAAATGAGGCACTCTACTTTTCCTCCCTGAAAAGTAATACTAAAGGTAATATAAAATTTAACGTAAAACCAGCATTAGTATGGCTTTATTTAAAAAAAATCTGGAAAACTACCATCAATATATAAGTTATCCCATAGCATAATACAACATGAAAACATTGTATGCACACTGAACCCATGGAAAGGGAAAATATTTTATTCTTTGCTCTCACAGAAATGCAGAGGCCTGGCTTTTCTGCCTGCTTCTCTGGTTAGGACATGCATTTACAATAAATAAGGACAAGTAATTCCTCCCCTCATACAATAACAGCAAACTAATTTACATATTTTCAAAGTATACATATAAAGTACTCAACATGCTGTTTTTATTTCAACCCACTTCTCTATGCTAACACAAAGCAGAAATAACCTTGAAAAACTTTGAGTTTTACCCCTGAAATAAATGCCATACCCTTTAGCATCACTTGCTGCAATAGTGATCTGAGCAGAGTGCCACTCTCTCAGGTGTTTCAGGGCACCAATAGCAGGTAAGCAGTCCTTTAACTTGGGTCCATCACATTCAACAGCCTGCAGGATTACATCAACCATTGCTCTGCCTATAAAATAGTTGTGTATGACTCAAACATCATGATTCAGTAAATTTTTCAGTCATTTAAAGATAGAATAGTATTGGTTATCATTGATTGCACTAAAACCACAAGTAACTTCAAGACATAAAACACTTTTCTTGCATTTTAGCTCATCTCTTGCTGCTCCTCTTAGATGAAGACAAAATATTTCACCATTCCCACTGTGACAGTGGTTCTGTCCCTTTCTCCTCTCTCACTCAGCACTGCTAGATGATATTTGTCTCCTGTACAATTAAGTGATGTTCTTTTCTTACCTTTAACACTCTAAGCTGCTATTTTCCATTCTTCTTGACTTTCTTTGTTATCCCAAATCAACTTCTGCAATATTATATAACCCTAACATGCAAGGTAGTATGTATCTCCAGTTTACAAAATCCCAGTCCAACAGTTGTGACGTATTTTCCTTCTCATCTTCTTGGCTCACAAGCAAGCAGTTTGTCAAATCAGATGTAATTGTAACCTGATATCAACATCTTCCTTTTTTAAAATATGAAATTTCCTGTGTTGAGTTTTGTATTGCTTACTGTCTATGATTACTTTAGTGTAATTTCAGATGGATAAATTTATTATATAAATAGCTATTTTAAACTCTACTGAACTACAGCCTACCAAAGAAACAAGCAGCAAACTAGTCCTCAAGCTGATCTGCAATGCCAACCATGCTCAAGTTCCTGAACTACCTTCAAGAGCTACGTTAATTCAGCTACCAAGCTAATGTTCTCTGAACTTTTCCATTCACTATGCTTTTACCAGATGAGTTTTTAGATCAGTAACTAACAAGATAAACTCCAATGAGATTGGTTTTTAAAGACAGATTACCTGGGGCAGGCAATTTATCAGCTAATTGATGCAGACTTTCAGCAGCTTCATCATAGATACTAAAAATGAAGAACAAAAAGTTACAACTAATGAATGGTACCTGATGTATCTTACATCTTTAAAACTCTGCACAAGCATACCTAGGCTATGAGAAATCATCTCTTTCACTAAGACAGAAGTAGGCCTAATGACATCTAAGTAATCTGAAGTAAAACTGGAAGTAGGATTCAAGAGGAATTAGCAAGAAATTTCTGTATATATACCATTAGCTGTTAGGAAACTGTTCTGTTATCCTATAAAAATCCTCTGTAAAAAAATTAAAGCTACACTGAAGAGAAAAAAGTATTCTCAATACTAGTAGGGGATTGTTCATAATTAACTCTTGCTTTGGTAGTAACTCTCACTTGTTAAACTTTCTTGATCCCCTTGGGTCATCCCCAGATGTCAGATCACTGTTCTTTAAATAAAGATAATCATACACATACTCAGTCAGAGACAGTGATTCCTGACTGTTACTGTCATCTTCCTCAAAATTTTGTGTGGATCCCAGGGTCTCATCAATACTTGCTTGGAAAGAGTCTTCACTTTTCTGTGTGTCAACATTTATTTCCTCCCAGTCAGAGCTGCAGAACTAATCAAACAAAAATATTTAAATAAGCAAAAAGAGTTTTGAACATCACAGTTTTAGCTTGTTCTACAGTCAGCCAGATAGTTGAGAAATTTATACTCTAAAAAAGTTTGTCTTACCTGATAATAACCACAAATTACATGACTTGCAAAATACCACTTCTTTGTACCTGGAATACCAGCCACTGAGCAAGCTGCAAAGAGATAAAACAATTATTTAATCAATTCACTGCAATCTATCTTCCTATTATAATACACATCTCTGTTAAAAGACTCTGTAATTCATTCAATGTGCAACAATTACTTGAGTTCTACTTTCCTTTGGTACTGCAATTAAGCACTAAACATATTAAGGTGTAGGTAAGTGTCTTGGCAAATGTCTATTACTGATCCTCTGACTATTAGTAAGAAAGAAAGCATTTGACCTCTTCTCTGTTCTGGGTGATATTGATTTTTCTTTGCACTATCTGTATCAGACCTGAACTAAACAACACCTTTCATAAATATGATTTAGAGTTCACAAAATGAGATGCTCTATCAACATTTCTATACAATAAAAAGCACAGAACTCTCAGCTCCATGAATTTTAAGAGCTTTTAGTGGTTTTCCCACATAAATCCCAATCACATGACATCTGTGACAAGATGAGCTTATAACAATAGATATCCAAACCAAGTAAAGAACTAAAAAGCATCTTTTGGATTAAAAAACCCCCAAACAACAAGCAAGCAGCCCCTAAAAGTACTAAAGCAGACCTTAAGACATCTCTTCTAAAGTGAAAAAACGATTTAATACTTATGGATTAAGGTTCTGTATTATATATATACCCAACAGACAACTATTGTTTCTACTTAAAATATCAGAAGACATTATAGAAGTAATTAAAATATCATGCTTCCCACTGACTTGAGAAACAAGCCTTTTCCAACTCTTCCTTGCTCAACTGGACTGAAATTTGTCAACTCTTCAAAACCCTTCCCCTTCATTTCTCACAACCAATCAATCTATTAATCTCCTAGCACCTTAGCTGCTGAAATGATGTCAGTTTTCCCACAGAAACAGGAGCAGCAGGAACAGACCTACACCACAGCAATGGGATTTACTTAAATTTCTGGCTTGTTTCTCCTAAGAGAACATGCATAGGCCAATTCCTTGATAGCATTTGCCCTACCTCACCGTGCATTGCCATATTTACCTGGGAATATGCTCACATCTGCATTTATAGATGCATTACAGCTTTCTTTCAGGAACTGATACATGCGTGCAGCAGTCCCAGCTAGGAAAAAAAAAAAAAACAAAATTACTGAATTATGGAAGTTAAATCTTACTTTCTTGCAAGTACAGTATAAAGTTCAGTGTGATATTGGAAAGTGAATTAAGGGGAGAAGGGGGAAAGGGCTTGGTTGGGGTTTTTAACAGAACTATCACCTGCAGATATGCAGTTTAAAAAGACAAATTTTCCTAAGTTCTCCTTTAAGTCACGCTCAGGAACGCATTACGGAGTTACATGGCATCATCGCGATAAAGCGGGAACCCCCCTGAAGTTTCTGCGGGTTAAAGGCACCAAAGACTTTCAGCCTGAAAGCAAAGGGGTGT
The DNA here is from genome assembly GCF_048771995.1 of Taeniopygia guttata. Classification (NCBI taxonomy): domain Eukaryota; kingdom Metazoa; phylum Chordata; class Aves; order Passeriformes; family Estrildidae; genus Taeniopygia; species Taeniopygia guttata. The sequence goes on along the minus strand of NC_133026.1, from coordinate 138,887,644 downwards.
TTAGGGAGACAGGAACCAGAACAGCGCCCGCCCAGCCCAGCCCAGCCCAGCCCGGCCCAGCGCCCGCGGGGTTCGCGGCCCCGTTCGCGGCCCCGTCCCCGGCGGTACCTGCGGCGGTACCTGCGGCGGTGGCTGCGGCGGGCCCGGCCTCGGCCCTGCACCCGCCCCAGCTCAGGAGCAGCACGTAGCGCTCCATGGCCGGCCGGCCCCGGCCCCGCCGCTCCGAAGGGCCCGCGCCGCCGCCCGGCACCGCCCTCCGCAGGGCAGCGCTTCCGCTTCCCGCGGCCCCTCCCTGCGCGGGGCCGGCATGGCGAGCTACAGCCGGGCGGCCCAGGTGAGCGCGGCCTCCCCCGCGGGCGTTCCTGCCTCCGGGACAGGCACAGGGCCCGGGGCCGGGGGGTAGTGGGAGGGCACGGAGGGTCCGCGGGGGAGCGCCCCGGGGCTGCCCCGGTGCCCGGCCGGGGGTGCCGCTGCAGGAGCCGCTGCAGGAGCCGCTGCAGGAGCCGCTGCTGCAGGAGCCGCTGCGTGCGGCGTGTCGGGCTGAGCGCTGCGTGTGCGGGAGCTGCGCCCTTCGCCGGGAGGGAAGGGCACCTTGGGCGTTCCATATTCTGCAGCCATGTTACCGTTCTGAAACATAAATTTTAAGGAATTTAGAGATTTTAGAGGAGCTAAGATTTACTTAGAGATAAGCCCTACTAGAGTTAATTAAAATAAATGAGTAGGCCTCGATGAAGTTAGGAGTTAGTAGTTGACTAATAATTGATTGCTTGTCAGCACAATGTTTAGTTAGCTGGGTTTATAATGAAGAATATGTAAAATGACAAATAGCTTTTAGGAACATAAGACAATTGTGGGCCTCCTCTGTTCTGAAACCAATTGAAGACAAGGAATGGGAGTTCTACCAAGAGTTCATTTGTTATATTTGCATTGAAAAGGTAGAAAGGTCAGAACGAGGAAGACTTAATTTACTTCCTCATTTTGGGACCCATCCCCATGAAAGGGACCACCGACCCATTTCAAGGAACAAACTACACATGCTTAATAGCTTTTGAAATAATTAGCATATGAAGATACGAAGTAAGGAATGGGATATACCAAAATTATGAATATGTATTTGTATTTTGGGTATTCAATATTTGTATGGATGAAAGGGCTGTGTAATCACTTGGAAACTGCAGTCTGTATTTGGGAGCTATCCCGCACACTGCCCGGCGTCAAATAAACATACATTAACTTTAAACTGTTAGAGAGTTTTTGTCCGTCATGGTTGGATATCAGTACTAGATCAATATCCATATTTTTAAATAAATCAATTCAAGTAGCAGTAATGGAAGCTTCCAGCAGGAAACCCTACATTTTTGGAAGCAATCCCTCGGGGTTGGTAACCTATCAGTGGTGTTACCCACGTACATCACACTGGGTGTATCGCAGTGCTCCATCCATTTAAAGGTTATTTGAAGGGGCTGGTGCTGCATATCTGTATTCCTTCTGGTATTATTGAATGTAAAAGAAGTGTTGATTTAATTGAGGAAGATAGATTACAGCAATATGAGCTTTCCCTATGATAAGTACTGACTCTTCCTTTTCAGCAATGGGCTACTTTTGGTAGAGCTTGGTACCTCCTCGATGCGAAGATGCAACCCCCCGGAAAAATAGCAGCTGCCACTGTAATCCGGCTCGAAGGCAGACATAAGCCTATTTATCATGCACTAAGTGAGTATTGCAATGGATGAAACAAATTTGCTTTTCTTCAACATGCATGTTTCTTCCAATTTCAGTTTTAAAATCAAACCTGATATAAAAGAATACTTTTCTCAATTGTTTATAAATTAAAAATTAGTTGGTTTTCTTTCTTATCTTTTTCCATCATATCCCTCGACAACCTAGTGTTGTTTCTTTACCAATACATATAAAGAATGTTATGAATTTGTAATTCATTTTGAGTAACTGAATTACAGTGGGTTCTTCTTTTCTCAGAACATATTTTGTTGGTCTTAAAGTAAAGATTTAGTTCACGGTGCGTATAAAGAAACATCTGAGTGCTTCCTTTCAGTAGGTGCCCAGGACCACAGTCTTGGAGTGCTTCATTCTGAGAAAGGTGCCAAGCAGTCCTGTATTCATGAGGCAGTGGGCACAAACTGAAATCAGATAAGATATTTTTTACTGTGAGCGTAATGGGAAGTCATTGCCTAAGAGGTGGTGAAGTCTCCATCTGTAGGGATTTTCAGAAGCTGGTCCTGCTTTGGTCACTGGGTTTAGATGATGTGACCTTCAAAGGTTCCTTCCTGCCTCACACATTCTGTGATGAGGAGGCTGGGACCTTTCCTTAAATGGATGACAATTTGTTGAGAAAGGTATCTTGTTTAAAAAAAGCCATCATTTAGTTTTTCTGCTAATTAGAGATTCAGCTATAAAGATGCTTCTGTAATCCTGTTTATTACCTGTAATGCTGTAGTGCCTGTTTCATGGGGATAAGCATTTTATAAATAATAAAAAGTTGATCTTTCACACCACTGGTACAATGTTTCCTGAAGTACCCGTGCAAATTTTCCCAGAGACATTACTGAAATGTAAAGGAAACCTTGAAGTTGGCTCATATATACTGAAGCATACATAGTTAAATTATACCAATCTATTTCACAAGAGGAGGTAGGATTTGTAGTGTTGTAAAGACCTTTAAATGTCAGTTCTGCTGTTGCAAATTTTGTTGTATCCACAAGGTGTCACTGGAAACTTAAGGTTGTCTTGAGAAATAAAGTGGATGCTGAGAGGAAAATGCTTTGGTGACCCCGTGCGAAAGAACGTTGATACTTTTATGTCTGTGAAGTTATAAAGTCTTGGGAAGTATTTCAAGGATAACTTCATTTTGTTTAAAATGTTCTGTAAATCAGTACTAATTGCTTTACACATGTTGACACCAATTGGTTGGTTACTGCTACTGAGACATTTAGGAGGGCAAAGTATTCAGGAACTTGTGGTTTATGTACTTGTTGCTTCTTTTATATTTTTTTTATTGAACTAACAAATATTTTAGTGTCTGTAAGATACCAGGTCCCTGGACAGAGTAATATCAGGAAGATTTTTTTATTATTTTGTTTTTAATTTGTTTTTTGTGAATTCAGTGTTCATGCAAATGGAAAACTGTTGGCAGAAATTTCCTTAAGATGAGCTTATTGTGTCATCTTCCCAACCAAAACACCAAAAAGTCACAAAATCCCGGTAGTCCCACAGAGACCCTGGGAACTGACCCAGTGCCAGTTCCCTGATATTTATGAAGACATACAGTGTTTTTAGAACTGGACTGTCAGCAGTGAAAGGCTGCAGCAATAAAGATGTGTAAATTGCATTTGCACTTCAGCTGTAATTGAAAGTGGAGCATTAAAAGAATACAAGATTAAAAAATAATAAAAAACTTAAGGTGTGAAATTTGCTTTGATTAATTACGTGCTCCTATAAAAAATTCTTGGTCAATTTAAGCCCTGCTTTGTATAGCTGTTTTGTTACCTACTCAAAAATGTTTTAATCAAGTGAGCCTCTTCAAATACTTGTGTTCTAATATGGTGATGAAAATGAGGCTGACCTTTGGAGAAATCATTTTAATTTCCGTTGAATTGGTGATTACAGCTGATCAAGATCATTACTTCTGAAATTAAAAACTACATCTTTTCTCCTATTTATGTAGTATTTTTGAGATAATAGAGGTTTTGTGAGCACTTTATTACTACAGAAGCCTTATTAAACCAATCCTGTTTCTGGCAGGGTGTTGGTAATAGATTATAAACCTTGCACTTAAAGAACTTCTGATGTTAAAGTTGCTGATATAACTCTAAACATACATGTAGATTCTGTAACATTCGCTTCTGTTTGATAGATGAAAATGTGGAGTTTTTCCCAACGGAGCTGTAGGGGGTGGTAGTTTCCCCCGCCACTTCCCTCAATGCAGTATTTTTGTTTGTTCTATGTATTTAGCCTGAGAGTGTTACTACTTAATAGAAGTATTTTACTTACCCAAAATGTTCAGTCCTTCAGTAAACACAGACACTGTTTTTATGAGAAAGTAAAATAAAAAATATTTAGGATCATTTGGAACTAACCTTTTTTTCTCCTGTTTTGTTTTTTTGTTATTGTTTTTTTTTTTTTAATATAGGTGCATAGGCAGCATAATGTGTTGAATAGAATAGAAATTTGCCTGTAAGCCAGATTTCCAAATCTTAGCTGAATATTTGCAATGGTTTAGTCATCTGGCTTGATGGTATTTTACCTGCTTACCTGCCTTCTAACCTGGTAGTACTAAAAATAGTAATTAAGGTTGGTATTTAAGTCCTAATTTGGATGGTGCAACTTGAAAAGCTCAAATTTTTAAATTTCAGTTTTATGGAAGGTGTATTTATATGCTACTATGTAGATATTGCACACATAATAGTTGTTACTTTGATTGATTCCCTCTGTGGTTTTCTTTAATATCTTCCACTTACTTCTACCTTGCAGATGACTGTGGAGATCATGTTGTCATAATAAATACAAAGCATATTGCCTTCTCTGGTAACAAATGGGAACAGAAAGTATATTCTTCGCATACTGGGTAAGCTTTATAGTAAATAAAGCTTGTGGTAATGAGCTTGTGGTATTTTCATGTCATATTTTCTTAATAGTTGAAGTCTTCTTTAGCATATTGCTTTAAAAGAGAATTCCTGCTCTAACTTTTAGGGGATTTTTGTTTGTTTGTTTGTTTGCATGTGTTATTATGTTTAAAATGGTGTAAACCTTTCTCCTCTCTTTTTCTTTTCTTTATTTTTGGTAGTTTTTTTTAAGGGAAATCTAATTCAAAAGTAGTCAGAACAATTGAATAAGTTAACAGATTTGGTGAGTGAGGTTGTGTCTTGTGTTAACCGCTCGACCCAGTGATCTGAACTATTCTGTTTATTGTGTAAGAGAACATATTTCTATTGGCACTACACATTTTATATATATATGTGTGTGTGTGTGTGTATATATATATATATATATATATATATATATAGTCACCAACTTTAATTACTTTATCCTATCAGGACCTATTTACCTAAGAGTAAGTATTGAATCAGAGGATGAAAAAAATTAGAAAAACAATTAAAAAGTAACGTAAAATGTATTATTCTGGCAGACATAACTTGTTTACAGTGGAGAGTGCAATAATCAGCTACAGACAGGGTGTCCATGATCAGTTCAGTGCTCCTATTTGATGCAGTGATACTAATACATAATAATCTCTAAGTGTCACAATGTATCCTATTGAAAGATGAATAAATCACACTAATTTTGTAGTGCTAGTGCTGCAATCCTGAAATTGTTGAATTGCTGAGAAATTCACATTCAGAGGTGATGGAAATTATGTGCTTTTTTTTTATCTCCATCTCCCCTATGACCTAAAAACTTAACATGTATGTTAAAGCACTTGCTTGAAGTACCTAAGTTGGTTTTGAATAAATAAAAAGAACTGTATGCTTAAAACTAATACTTATGTCCATGCAGATCAGTGGACATGTCTTCATGATGCTGAGCCTATTTTCATTTCACTTAGGCTGATTCCTAATAATGTAATTCAATCAAAATGAAACCCAGCATTACCTGACTTCCATGTAATTCTTACTCCATGCTATTATTCATTTAAAGCTTATGCAGAGATCTGAATTAGTGCAGCTTCAACATGTGATATAGGCTTTAGAAGGATGGATCCATTGCAGTAAAATTAAAATTTTATAACTAGATACGCCAAGTCTTGCTAAGGTTTATTTAGAATAGCAAGAAAATAATAAATACAGTTCAAAATGGATGTCTCTTATGTCAGCTACAGACTGGTTGTGAGTCTTGATTATCTGGAACTATTTCAGAGTTCTGCATATCTTATTCCTGTTGTATTTTATAGCTGTTATGCTGTATTTAATAAGCAGTTTTAAAAACATATCCATCTACTTGTGAAGCACAAGGGTTTTTATAGTCAAGTGAATAAATAAGAAAGCATAAATAGTGTTGAAATTAGATAGTTGACAGGATAAATAAAATAGGAGTTTTGAGCTCATGAGAACGACTTCCTTTTTTGAGGGCCTATAATAACATTGCACCATTGTTCAAGATGTAGTGATACTTCTGTTAACATCATGCTTGAGCATGTAGAATGAAGCTTGTATGTTTGTTTCATTTTTTTAGTTATCCTGGTGGTTTCAAACAAGTGACAGCAACTCAGCTCCATTTGAAGGATCCAACTGCTGTAAGTGCTTTTCCCTTCTTCTCTTTCATTTGTGAAACTAGTTGGTTTCCAGTTAATTAGTTTTCCTAAATAAATGGGATCGATTACCTGCATCTCTAAAGTTAAATTACAAACATAATACTAGTGGTTTGTAGAAGCTTGCCTTGTGACAGCATTTTTGTAAACAATGTTTTCAGGGTTAGATTGTAAGTTGTGTATTTTTGTCATTCTTCCATGCTGTCCAAAGGAGCAAATCAAACTTGTTTGCTTCACTGATTTTTCACTTATTTTCTTCCTTTTAGTTTCAAGGGTCTGACCTTTCTCATAAGTGAACTGTCTCCAGTTTGAGTGAGCTAAGCTGTATTTGAGCTTAATGACCCTACTGCTTTTTTAAGAGTCAGCAAGAATAATGCTAATCTTAAAAAAGTGCATCTGCCTTTTTCCCAGTGAAATTCAATGGTAGGTTTTAAGTGATGACGGTTTTTTAAATCTTTTCTGCAATACTGTGTGTTCATGGCCTGCAAAAGAAATGGAAATTACGATTATGCTGAACATAAGCCTGTTTACTCTCTGTGTTAGACTGTTGTATATTCTGAAATGCAGTGTTCATGTGTTTGTACTGATTAAAAAATAGGGAGACAGATATGAACATTTTGACTTACACAGTTATGAAGTAACTTCTACTAGAGGTTTGAATGTACAGCATTGGAGGACTGAATTCTCTAAGTACTAATGTTCCAGAGCATGATGCAAGACCTACAGAGACTAATAGATATTTATGTTCAGTTTTGACTTCAAAATGCTTTCATTTGGGTCGCTTTATGTATAAAATATTGAAGTGTTTCTTCCTTTACCTAAAGAAATCTTGTCTGCTGTAAAATTTATGAGTTTTATCAATTATTTGGAAATCCTGGTTTGTCCCAAGTCTGCCTTTTATAAGTGCAAGTACTCAATGAAAAAGTGGTCCACCATATGAATTTGCCTGGTTTCTGGCTTTACTGTCGCAACTTCTTTAAATAAAATGAAACTAAATCCTACCTTTCCATATGATGTTCTGTCTAGAATTTTGAAAATGCTTTTGCAAACAGCCTCTAAGATAGTTGCAATTCCTGTGGGAATTACTGATAGTTCCATGTTTAAAATGGATTCTTCAATCTATTTCATTTGAGCTTCAGGCAGATGCTGAGCACTGGGAGGCAGTGAAACACAACTTGTTAGAGCATGAGAATTGGATGTTCTCTAAATTACCTTCTGGCATTCATTGTAAAATACCTCATTTATTGCCAGACTCATAGATTAATTTCTCTGCAAACAGAAGAGGATTAAATGCATTGCCAAAATCTAAAGCATGTTGGACAAAGGCTCAGCAAATGGTGATGTGGCTTAAGTCTCAGTCTAATTTAGCAGCAGACACTATTTTTTTAATACAATGGTGGAGAATCTTCAGCAATTAATTCTGTCATTCTACTGAAGATGAAGCATTCAGTTGCCTCTCTCATAAAGATATCTCAGACGTGTTTTTGTCATAATTAGTAGTAGTGGGTGGTAATTTGGCAAGATACATTCTGTTTGTGTAGCTGTAATGGGTTTTTATGGCTAGAAACATTTGTTTACTAGTTGAATTGTATTGGTGTGAAATGCACTGGGACATGACAAAAATGGAAATTATGATGATGCTTTATTAACAGGTTTTATTTTTAGAACTAGCTTTTAAAACCTGAAAAAGTAGTACTGTAAAGAGAACGATGTCAGCCTAAGTAAAGTATGCACCTTCAAATAATAATCTAAATGACACATAGTTATTATGGAGACTTTTAGAATCAGTTTCATTTCCTTTCTCTTTTAATCGCATTAAACTCAGTTCCTGTGAAGCCAGTGGAATTGAGAAGATTGTAGGAAGCAGGCTGTATCTTCCTGTGGCATCTGAATCTTCATTTTATAAAGTGTTACTTTCATTCTGGAGGCCACTGCTCTTTCTCTGCCCTTGGACTTACTGCCTCCAGCTAATTCATCCTGGTGGTGCTTCATTAGAGGAGTCATCATTGCTTTTGGAAATAGTGCTGTTACAGAAATTAAGGCAGTAAATTAATGGAAGAGACTACTTCCAAGGAAGAGATGTTGTAAACTTCCATGGTGCTACATTGGGATTTTGCAATGCATTTGACTATTTGCAGTTTATGTAAGACTTCCTGAGTGTGTGTGTGTATAGTAGGACTGCAGGAGTGCCTAGCACTGTCTTTACTTACATGTATCTCAATTCAAACATGAAAATCCCCAAGATAAATACTTTTATGTCAGTTTTGTTTCTAGTATACAGAGTGTTTTAGGAAAACCTGCTTCACAGCTAATGGCTAGTTAAAAAGATTGTAATGAGTAATTTGATATAAAATGCTTTAGTTTATGCTTACATGGGAGGCTGAAAGCCGTAAGTATAGTCGTCAGAATTTAGGCAGGGTTACTGTAGTATTATCCCTGGTCATTTCTAGCTCCTTCCTAAGGCACCAACAAGGTTAAGTGATATTCTCACTTCATGGAGGCTACCTCATTGTATCTATCTTACTAATTTTGGAGCTTTATGTTCCTTGCAGGTGGTAGTTAGTGCTTCAGAGGGATTGTGCTGAATTTGAATTTACATGTGCCTTTCTTCAGAGAGCCATAGGATGATTCAGATTGAAGAGAATCTGAGGAAATCTCTAGTCCAGCTTCCTACTTGAAGTGGTGTCAACTATTGGGTCAGATAAGGCTGCTGGGGAATTATCCAGACAGGTCTTGAAAGCTTCCTACAACTGTTTGTATCCATGACTTCTCTTCTTTGCTGAAAGGGATAAAAAAACTTCACCTGTCCAGTCATATGTGTCTGATTTCTGATGTATGATTTTGTACCTGAGACTAGAAAAAGACTACTTTTTTTTTTTTCCACTGCTAAGTATCTTTCATGTTAATAGGGGGCAGTGAATGCAGAAAGAAGTCTGCATAGTTGATGTTTCATACAGAGCTTAACTTAATGTTCCTTGTTCATTTTGCCAAGTTTTTCAGCACTTCAGAAAAATTTGCATTTAAGCAAGGGTGAAAATTAGTGTGCTAAAAAAAAGATAGCAAAAGTACATAGTCCAGAATGTTTTTCCCTTAAAAAGTACAAAAGTACATAGTCCAGCACATTTTTACCTTAAATACTTCTGAGTTCATTTGGGAGGCATGAGGAGGGGAGTGTCTCTGAATCTGTCTAAAATTTCTAGTGTTTTCATTTGTCTGCTCTTCTTCAAAATAGCAGAGAATAGAACTCATCTAATGAAGTTGGCTGGGCTACTTTAAGAAGTGCTTATTGAAAAGAAAAAGAAAAAAACCAAAAAAACAGCTTGTTCACATTTCTCTGACTTAGATTAAATGTTAATTCTTGGACCACACATAAGCAAAACTATTAAATATGTTCTTTAGGTGCACCATGAAACTTTGGTGCTGTAGTTCAAAACAGCCACTCTGTTCTTTGGGTTAATATAATACTAATATTCTGTAGGGCAGCAATAATCTCTTGGGATATAAGTGGGCAGGCAGCATTAGTTTCCATTGGAGGTTGCTAAAAAAAAAGTCTGATTGAATGGTTTGGCGTGTTTTCTTCACCAGGACAGTCTTTTGAAAATAAAGGAAACAGGTAAACATTTGAATTTGAGGTGTAGGTGTTTGGAATGCATAGAGTTTGGGGATTTTCTTGACTTTTTTAATAAAACTTGCAGAAGTTTTATTTAGCTGGAAAACTGCTGATTGGCATGAGACCGGCACTTTCAAAATTAGACTTCTAGGTACTGGATACAGAAAGACTAAAAGATGTAGTTTTAATTCCCGGATTTGAGAGGGGGCAAAGATTACCTGAAAAAAATTCCTGGCAGGAATTTCATTTAAATGCCTGCAAAATAATGTTGTCAGATGTAATCTGCAGAAGTAGATAGTAATCTTGTGAGGACAAAGTTTTCAATCGATTTTTCTTTGATTTGTGATTTGAAAGGTAGGCAAAACTCAGCTTATTTTTTTTTTTTCTGGCTGCATAAGAAACTTGACCCCAGAAAAGAAGAAAAAGAAATTACATTTGGTTGAGACCAAATGCTCAGTGAAAGGACTGACCTTTGTAGTATTCAGAGGCTGTATTGCCTGTGACAGAAAAATAATCAGCAATAATTTTTCAGAATGAATGTTACCTGCTAGGGAAGATTATTAAGTGAAGCAGTGTAGCTCAGTGGAAATGTGCTGGGAGGGAGCCTACAGGGGTGTCCAGGTTTTGGTTTTTTCAGCTGCTGGCACTGATGTGAAGAAGTTTAAAATGTTCTAATTCTCATTTTGAATGCCCTTTAGTAACTGCTTGCATGTATAGACTTGCCATTATATCTGCCTAATAATGGTCTTTTGAAGAAAAGCTCAGACAGCAAGCACAGTTAAATCTTGCTGTTGAGAACCTATTTTCTTTGCATCAGTAAGGGATAGTTGATAGAATAATATGTACATGCTGGAAGTCAGTCACTGAAACACTAGAAGTACTCCATATTACAAGGGAGTAATGTTTTTTAATTAGGTAGAACAAAACTTCGGAGATTGGATTAGTAGGCACACAAGTTAGTTTTGCACGGGGAGGAGAATATGCTATCTTAAAACCTCTAGGTGATCTGAGTAAGTCTTAGAGCTAACTTGGTCATTTTCTTCATAGTACACAAAATAAATGCTAGTATTAAAAAGTCTTAATCCATTCCTTATTTTTGAGTCAAGTTAATAATTTTAAGAAGACATTAAATTTCCAAAATTTTTTAAAGTGGAAAGCAGCAGTGGAAAGCCAAATGACATGCATGTGTGTGAAAGTTTAATTTGTCTGTGACCAACTGATTCTTACGGCAGTATTGAGTATGTTCTCTCTTGCATGTACAAGTTATGCTACTTGTCAGAGTTAGAAAGTTCTTTGTGCTATATTTTATGATACGTGGGTGAAAAGAACAATATTGTATACAGAACTGAAAACCATGGACTGGTGGAAGGAAGATGTGGTATTGAACTGTACCTCCAAGTAACTGCTGTATCTCTTGAAATTCTTCTAGGGTTGTTTTGGTATGCCTTGTAATTAATCACTTTGTTTTCTCTGGAGCACTGTGTCCTTCCCATGTTCTAGAGTTGCTTCCTGCTGATTATTGGACTTAATTCAGCTGTTAGGATAGACTTTCTTCTGGAAATTCAGCCAATTATTTTGTGCTTCTCAGTACTAGGAGTGATATTGCTCTGTTGATTTCCGTCTTTAAAGTATGTTTTATCTGGCAAAGAATCTTTCTCAGAACTTGTCTCCATCAGACATAGTCTACAAGCTGCACATAAGCCAAAGCTTGTCACAAAAATTGAAATGTTTAAGACTCACTGTTTCAAATAAATATATTTTAACTTATTTGTACTCATAAAATGTATTAATGTGTTGTAAGGGACTGAAAGTGCAAGAGTTTGAATAGAGCTGCCTTCAGATTCCTTTCCTTCTAATTAGCCCTTTAAATTGGAAACTAAAAGAATAATGTCATATAACTGTGTTATTAAGAGCATGTCTGTGCTGTGAGTGTATAAAGTAGCCAAGCTGAAAAAAAAGGTATTGCAGTATTTAAGATGACAATTGCAATTAGAGCCAATGGGAATTTTGTAATTAAAAAAAAATCTGGGGCAAACAGCATTCCAGTAGTATAAACATCCCCAAATACTAATGCTGGTGTGGCTGTGTGCTTCTGATGGTAGATGTCTTTACCTGATGGAGAAAGTGTCATGGTCTTTAGGAGTAAGTATTTATGAGGATATGGAATTTTACGCATTGTTAGTACTAAAGGTAAAGTAGTGGGGGAGGAGGTAGTGAGAATGAATAACTGAATTAAACTGTTAAGCTGTGCTAATCAATTTCAAGGTGAGATCAAGGTTGCAGTGAGACCTGTGGGTGGGTAGACCTCTCTGCCAGTCTGAAATTCCACAGAAATCGCTAGCTTTTTAAACTTTCATGTAAAATTAAACTCTTGCAATTTTAATAGCTTGAAGTAAGCATAATGATATAGAAAGCAATGAGGTTTGTCTTTTACTAGAAGTGTATTACAAGCATGTAAAAAGGGGAGTTTTATTGTTAATTCCTGAAAGAAACATTCTGATGTGTGTTTTCAGGGAGCCTTGAATCTGGGTTTGGGTTTCACATTAGTTCAGTAGCAGATTTGCAATTCCATACTTTTTTTATTTAGGATTGGTTTATTTTAAGTAAAACTTGAGCATATTCAGGTAACAGAAGAGCCCTTACTTAACACCTTGCAAGTATTGCTGGTTGGATCTGCCTTTTCTGTGACACAACCTTACTCAAGGTGCAAAAACAGTCTGTACCACTTCACTTAATGCTTTACTGATGTCTTTGACTGGACACCACAGCAATGAAAGTGAACTTGTGGCTGTAGGCAGAATTTTGGGCAAGAAGTTGGATGTAAGTTGGTCTTTCCAGTAGCTGGGTTTGGATTTATTTTGGCTTGTAGAATAGTCTTTGAGGCAGAAGTTACAAAGAAGGTATTTTTCCAGCACTACCTTCTGTGTCTTGGCTCCCTGTTTAGCCTTCTGTTCTGTAGTTGGACTAATGACCTTGCAGTAAATCAGAATCCTGGGCTGCTTTCAAAGCAGCATGGCCAGCAGGGTGAGGGAGGTGATTCTCTCCCTCCAGTCCACACTGCTGAGCCCCACCTGGAACTCCATGTCCAGCTCTGGGGCCCCCAGCGCAGGAAAGGCATGGACGTGTTGGAGCAGGTCTAGAGCAGGACCACAAAAATGATGGGGGGGATGAAACACCCCTCCTATGAGGAGAGATTGAGAAAGTTGTAGTCATTCAACCTGGAGAGGAAAGTACTCTGGGGAGAGCTTATTGTGGGCCTTTCAAAGATATAAAGGGGGCTTACAAAAAATATGGGTTCAGACCTTCTATCAAGACCTGTAGTGACAGGACACATAGTGTACTGACCTAAATTACAGTCTGCTCTACAAGCATGAATAATTTTTATCCCTAAAAAGCATTCGGTTTCATCTTTGACTTTTAATACATACTTATTAATTTTTATCAGAGAAGGTATCAAAATTGTATATTAAACTGCATAACCTGCTATATTTGTCCTGTTATCTTGATTTATTGTATTTGTCCACAGATTTATGGTACTGACTGTATAACATCTGAAAATCTTACCTTAATGTGGTTCAACCTGGGAACTTGGTGATTATCTCCAAAATTTCAATTTAATTTCTTTAGTTAATTTTTTTTAAAAAGTCATTTTGCTCAATACACTTTGGAAAATATCCAGGTGTCTGTGAAATTTGTTTATGCTTAGTGCCCTGCATTTCAGTATGGTTTATCAGCTTGAGATGGATGCTGCAGTAAGCATGCCTGGGTAGTTTTTGATTTGGAGCTAGTTTAAATCCAGGTGTCCTGGAGCAAACATCTTACTGACAAAATTGCACGTGGGTCTAGTTTTGTTGTCCTTTATGAAACCTTTTTTGTCTCCTACAGTTGTGTACATTGTTTTACGTTTGCAAATGTTCCCCTTCTGGATGAAGTCCATAACAATGTGTTTTGTATTTCAATAAAAGGCATCTTTATTAGAGTCCAAGAGAAAATCCTGTTGAAATTTGTTTACTTTACAATGGGTGTTATCTAGAGTAGATTCACAAATTCTATTCATTCCTGATGTTTAGAAGTGAGATAGTTCATCTGGATCTAATAGCAAGGGCTATAAATATAAAGAGTAAGTTCATAATGCAGTGTTTTGGTGTGTCAGCTTTGCTTAAGGTACAAAACATTAATTATAAAGTGTTTTAAATATAGCAAATTACACTGTTAAACTAGTTGCTGGGAGCACTTTGGAAATTTATTTAAGCAATTTTTTTTATAAGCAAATGTGTATGTAAATGTGCAATAAAATACACCACAAGCTTCTCAATTCTTTGAAGTTGAATGATCATACGTAGTCATCCATAAAATTGCTAAATTATGCTCTTAACTTTCTAAGCTGAAATTTTCTACATGTCTCTTAAAATAAGTGTTTATATGACAAGGAGTAAATATTTCTTTTTGTAAAATTTAGGTCTAGAGCTCCTTCTGGATGTGGTGCCAGAATTCCTCTAGCCTGAAAGATGACTATGAGCGTCAGTGATGAACAGAGTGGACTGATGGAAACACAGTTAACCTATTTCATGTTATCAGTAACCTCCCTGATTATTTGTTACTATGTTGCCTTTCCTCAGATTGTTAAACTGGCTGTTTATAGAATGCTTCCAAAAAACCTTCAGAGAAGAACTCTGATGCAGAGGCTACATCTGTTCCCTGAAGATGTGAGTAGCCATGCAGTTACATTTTCATCCTTGTGTTACATAGAGATAAAGAGGGAGTGTTAGCAACAGCACTGATTTCATAAGCAAGTAAATTAAAACAAAAATCAAACTGCTTTTTTTATATATATTTATATGTAGCTGGGTGGTTTCCATATTATTCCGCAGAGATTCAAGACGGATGAGATTGGTGTATGTAGGTCAAACACTTAGCATGAAGAATGCAGTACTAATGACAAATGTTGGTCTGGCTTTGTGGGCAGGGGTGTTGTTTCTTAAACAGTCAAGTAGTTAAGACTATTCTCACCTGTCTCAGGTTATTCCAGAAGATATAGAGAAGAACCTTCTACAAGAGATTCCTCAGCCACGTGCAGTCCCCAAGAGGTTAGATGAATATACACCAGAAGAAATTGCTGCCTTCCCGAAGGTTTGGACTCCGTAAGTATCTTAGACTTTTTAAGAGGACACATTGACTGAATATGTATTATGTAGGCTCCCACATTATGAGTAAGAAAAAAGTAGTTATTCTTCAATTTATGTAATATTTTTTTTGAGAGACGAGGTCATTAAAGCAAAGAACAATGGTTGCTAAAATTTTCTATTTCTGGTTTGTTTTCTTTTACATTAGAAAAGCTTTACTTAAAATCCTATATTTTCAACTCCCTGCTTCATCAAAATGAATAAAGTAAAAATCTTCATTAACTGATTTGAGTTGGATGTGCTCTATAATGCATAACTGTTAGCAATAGCCAAAGGAGATGCCACTCAGGTCTGTAAACTTTCAAAAGCTTATTAGAAATCACTTGTACTTAGGTTCCCCACCCTAGATAATACTAAAATATGTCTGTACTTCCTTCTGTGTAGTAGAAGCACCTCTGTGTTAAAGTGTCTGTTAAAGGAAATAGAATCCAGCAAATACATTGCGCCCACTTCTGAGCTGAACAGGGAGATTGGTTTTGACTTCTTCTAACCCATGTCACTGATAAAGCTTGGTATATTTGCTTTTATCCTCAATACTGAATGGAGCTGAAATTCCTGAGACCTCCTGGTTTCTATGAGATTTCTATGGATTAGCCTTGAAGAAGTTTAGATTCTGCACAATTGACCAGAATTCTGCAGTACTTTACAGTAAAGCTGATAAGCATGTCCTGTCGTATGATGTGCTATAGTCTTCTGTAAGTGTGATTAATATTAAAATTGATAGAGGTTCTGCACAATAATTCAGCTTGAATGAGGAGATGGCACTTAGTTTTATTGGGAATTTAGTTTTTAATTGGGAATATCTGTATTGTCTAAGTGTTGTGAATTATGAAATAGTGATATGCTGACAGAGCTTTTTAAATTAATTTCTTTGTCCCCACACACTCCCATAGTTCATCTCCTTAGGACTGGGCCACCTTAATTGTGTTGACTTGCAGGTGTGTGTGGCAGAGGACAAATTAACTTGATGCCGTCTAATTTAGTCATTACTGTCAAACTAAGTTTTGTAATATCTTCATGTCAGCATATTAACTGTGGGGAAAATCTGCAGGTAAGAGCACTACTGCAGTTAGAATTCCCCTCCCATAATTTCTTGGAACATTCCCTTCAAAGGAATTCAAAGCACAGAGAAAATAAGCAACCGCTTTTTTTTATCTTTCTCTCCTCTGCAGTCTCATCTGGATTGATTGCTGGTAATTGCTCTCTGTATACAGTCTTCTTGTTCTTTGCCAGTTATGGGGGCTGGGGAGTGCAGCTGCCTTACAAATCCTATAGCAGATTTGGAGGCTTTCAGCTCAGAGGATCATAGTGCTTCTCCTGTGGGAGAGCTACGGAGCTCAAGTGGGTATTATGGTGAGAAAAAGCAGGGAATAGGTGCACCTGAGAGGAACAGAATACTCGGTCTAAAATGAGTGAGAGAATGATAGAGAGAAGTGGAGCTAGTGGGCTCTGGGTGGGGTAGGGGAAAAGAAATGGGAGTTTGGGAGAATTTTAGTGCTCTGAGTGTAGAGACTGGGGCAGTAGTTTCCCTTCAACCACCTACTCCATCTAGAGCCACATTTAAAGGCTTGGAGACACACCTAACCCTTGCTGTGTTAGACTTTTGTCCCACCTGCTTTTATGCTCTCAGGAGCTGGTAAGATCTAGCAGAGGGAGAAGAATGAAGATGGTTATCTTCCATCTCTCCACTAACTGCAGGGCTCATTGCTGTTGCAATTTCGGCTTCTTGTCCTGGCCTGCAACCAGACCATTGTTGGTGTCAGGTAGATTTTAATTTAACCTTCAGCTCATCTTTTTAGCAGTTTTTATCTGGGAAGAGTTTCCAATAGGAAGTAATGGGAAAAATAGTGATGTTTTTCCTGTCTGAATGAGAAAGTGTATTTTGATTATGTGGCATTCAGATTCCAGGGTTGGGGTGGGGGGAGGGCTTAGCTGGCAAATAAAAGATGAAGAATTCAGCAAATTTGGTAAAATAACTTTCTGATGTGATCAGTAAAATACTGAGGTCTGTAAAAGGGGACTTAAAATGAACCATAGCCATGTGCCCACACTGTTCTGATTAAAATGCCAGCTGGAGAGTCTGAGAATAGACAGCTTTGCACCAAACACATTAAAAGAAAGGGTGTATGAATGTACAGAGGTAATAGCATCTCTGTTCTGAGTTTTTTCAGTGTGTGAACCCATGAAATAATAATAACTCATGCCAACCCGTGTTGGCATTGTTACAATATTCCTGTGAAAGACTGGAGAAGGAACAAAAATATAAGTATTTAAATATTCTTCTTTTTAGAGGCATATAGACCAAATATTCTTTTAAAAAGAAGTCAGAAAATGGACAGCTCTGTTAAAAAAAAAAAACAAAAACAAAGAAGTTAGATTAAAATATTTTATAAATCTGGTCATTTAAGATGTACTGAGAAAGCAGCTATGTGACATGAAAATTACTTCAGAAGAGAAAATGTAAAGGGAACATGAGTTGTTTTGTAGAAATCCAAATATTGCAGAGATATACATGCATCTCAGAACACCAAATGACTTTCTTTTTGGGTTCCTTGTCATTTCAGTCTTTTCAGCTGACAGGCTGTCCAGGGAGGTTTTGGAATCTCCAGCCCTGGAGATGCTCAGAACTCACTGTACAGCTCCTGAGCAACCTGATGTAATGTTGAAGTTAGTTGCTCTTTGAGTGTAGTTCTTCCAGATGCAAATTATTCTGTAGTTCTTTATAAATGGGGAAAGTAAACAAACATAGTAAAATAGATTAATATTTTAATAAACTGTGTTTAAAAAACTCAGTGCTCATCTTATTAGTCCTGTTTGGCTTTTCCTTGGGCTGTTGTTCATTACTAGGATCTTAGAAATCTGGGTGAGAACACACCATGCTAAAATGAGTAGCCTCTACTTGTCCCCTGAGTTCTGCATTTGGGATGTAAAAAGCCTTATTGTGGACTTGGATCTGTGAGCTTTTGCAGAACCCATCAATAGCTTCCGTGCACTATGAGCAGTCCTTACTGAAGGTAGGACAGAAGATGAAGGACACAGAAAAGCTTTAAACTCTTTTTTTTTTTCTTCTTCTTCATATGGTTTTAGTAATTCTTCCTGCCTTATATGACTTTTGGTTTTAATTATTATTTATCTTCCATGAAGTTTTGAGGCTGGTGACCAACCTATTTACCAAAGAGTAGATGTTCAGAATGGAATGAAATATCTCTGAGAGTGATTAGAAAAGGGAGGAGTGAGAGGGAAACAGTGTTAGTGGTTCCGCTTCTTTCTACAGAAAAAAAAAAAAAATTAGTTGATACCCTTTAAGATACCTGTATGCTTTAAGGGAAAAAAATCAAATGAAAAGCAAAGCTTAATTAAAGGTATGTAAGTCTATAAATACAGAAAAACACAATTATGAATAGAAAATTAATCTTTGAGGTTTTACATTAAAACTTATACTCAAAAAATGTACCTTACTGACATAAGATAGATAATAGGGTATGAATGTAAATAGCTGAATTTATATGAGAAATCACTAATATCAGGAGGAAGATACCCTTTTCCTCTTTAATTGGAAATAATAATGTAAATTTTCATTTGGAATGTGAAGAACTTGCTCAGTGCTGCTAATGTTACTGGTCATTTTGGCTGTATTTTGTGTTAAAATGTCTTGCTAGAGAGGGTTCTTTAAAGGCTGTTTTGCTGGTAGTTGGAGACTGACCCACCACAGAGAAAGACATGATATGCAAGTCGGACACTAAAATAGGGACATAGTTTTAAGGAAAGCACAGGTGTGGAAACACAGAAAATAGTTTGGTTTTGAGTGGTGAGCCTTCCCATCACCTCTCCTTCTACCATGACAGGACATCAAGAGGCATCCTGCTCCATGAAAGTAGAGAATTAAAAGTCAGAATATTCCTAGTCAGAGAAGCTTTCCACAAGCATTCTTTGCTTTATTCCTAATCAGAGCCAACTGACTTTCCAGCTTGTCCAGAAGCCCTGACTTAAATCCTCCATGGAGAGGTCTGAAGTAAGTGGGGAAAACCATGTAGATACAGGAAAGTAAATTATGTCTGTTCCAGACATATTTCAAGGTCAAAAAGATCAAAAACAAGTTCCTTTGACAGAGTTTGATCTTGTACTGTGAATGAAACCTTTATTTCAGGTGTGTTTGAAATTTCAGATTGTATGTCTTTTAAATGAGTTTGAACAGAAATCATCACAGAATTCACCAGTTACATATGACTAAGCAAACAATTCAGTTCCATGAAAGCAAGGATACATCAGATTCATGGGCAAATTTTCCTGTTATATACCATTTGAAAGTTGTTTAACTGTCCAGGTATAAATGTGTCTTGAGACAATTTTAAAGGCAGGAAATTGTATTTCAAGAAGTATTTAAATAAGAATGTTACCAAATACATGGAACAGCAGCTCTGTGTTGTTCCAATGAGAAGGATGCATTCCTGGGAGTTTCCCTTAAGAAAGCAGAGCTGTCTGATTGCATAAAGTCTGCTCAGGCTGGTGCTGGTGTGCAGACTGAATGCCTGGTCCAATGCCAGGCCTCCTAGGAGCTCCCCTTGGGCCAGACAGCTGCTTGCTTGTCCTTGGGGCAACAAATTCTTCTACACTTCTGAAATTTTGAAAACTTGGCATATTGTAAACTCTGCAATTTGGTTTTTGAAAACCAAACACCTTCTTAATGTTAATATTTCTGAGTAGCTTTCCTGATTTTTGCCCCCATCTGTACATCCTGCTTTAAGGCAGGGCTTTGCAGAGCCTGGTCTGAAGCCATGATTTTGTTCCAGCCAAGCAGCATGGGTTAGGCAGGGTCCCAGTACTGACACTGCTTGTCATCTCCATGCCACGGCATGCAACTGGAAGTTCGTCAGCAATTCTCTGTGGCTTTGAAAGCAGAAAATCACAATGTTCTCAGGCAGAAATTTGTAGGTGATGAAACATAAGCATATTGGATGCCTGTGAACTTCAGATGCCTCTGATAATCCTCTTACATATTCTGTGCCACTCAGTTCCTCCCCAGTTTTGTGTCCTTAAAGCCAGCCTTACCAGACTCAGCAACCAGAAGCCATCTGTGATGTTCCCAGCAAATAAATTTGTGGGCATTGGTAAACAGAAAAGCTTTTGGGTTAAAAAATCCTTTCATCCACCACTTCCTTTTCTGTTTTCTTAGAAGAACTGCAGCAGTTACTAATCTTGCACAATTCTACAATTTCTAGTGCAAATTTCTATTTTTAGTTACACAGATTATTTCTGGAATGTAGTAATTGAGCAGAAGAAGAAGCCAGAGATATCCTGATTATATGGCTAAAGGAATGTTCTAAACAGTACTTTTGTATGTGCAAGATGCCAACAGGTTTTATTAGGGGTTTTTTTGTCTGTTAATTTCTTCAGATAACTTAATGAGGAGCCAACACCAAAAGACACTTCACATTATATTGCATAGAGAAATTACATTTGGAGTTATTTCCAGTGATGTGCTGTGTTACAAATCATAACTTGCAGTTTTTACTACATATACATATGTTTATACATATTTTTTCTCCCTAAAATGAAATGTGAGGTAAAATAAAGGAAAAAGTTTTGGAATAGTCATTCTAGTTACCTTGAGAAGAGCAGAGGGAAAGCCATAAAGCCATCTCTAAAGATGGTCAGGTCTTGAGCCATTTTTATAAGGACCATCTCAAGTTTATTTATTAGCCTTTAAAAATTTGGTACCAAATTAAATTTCTCCAGTCTTTTTCTTAGTTCCTGTTCAGTTGTAGAGTGTGTCTGCAGCTTCTTGGGATTTGTATTGTGTTTTATATTATAACTCACTTGCTAATACTTGTTTTTTATCTTGGGCTAAGTATTGCCCCTTCAGTTTTAGTGCTCATCTTCTCTCACAAAGCAGGGCTAGCATGTAGCAGTGTTGAGAGAAGACCTGGCCAACACAAACTTCTGTAAAAGATTGCAGCCAGTCTTACTTTTTCCTGAAAAACAAACTGTATAAATCAGGGAAAAGCTATTCTGCCAATCCAGCCCAGTTCTGTTCCAATGGAATTTCTCTGGCAGTTAATTTTCTGTGGCCTTTTTGCCTCTTGGTAGAAATCGTATGAACTAACTGGAGATCATTAATCCCCAGTCAAATCTAGGAACTATCACTGGTACATTTTGGGGGTTTTTATTAATAAGGGTATAAAATGTCTCAGGATTTTGTGTGGCAGATTCGTGTTCATTTAACAGGAAATTTGGAGGTAACCAAGTCCCACATTTCAGGCTGGGTCTAAATTCCTGTACAAAAAGCCACACAGATACTTAAGAAGAAAATTGTTCTCCTCTACATTAGGTTTTAGCTGCAGGCAGCAACTGGACACTAATCAAGAAGGGTCAGTAACTCAGTCATCTTAAAAATCCAACACATCCATGTTCAGATTGTTTAGCCTATTGAATTCAATTACTGCCTTTTTTCTGGCATGCCTAAAACAGATCAGTGCAACTGATTCTCATACCCCTTTACCTGGGGGCAGCTTAGGTTGTTTCTAAAATGAGTGTTGAAGGTAAGAGATAATAAATGGGTAATTTGGCCCTTTACTTAACTTTCTGAAGAGGCTCTCAAAAAGAAAGTTCCAAAGCAACTTTCCTCTTCCCTTAAAACCTGTTTATCTCATATGTGAGAATAGAAACTCAATGAATGGAAATTTGACAAGGAATAGGAAAATGGTAGTATATGATACTGTTGAAGTACCTGCCCAGATGAAGTTAGAGTCAGATTAATTTTTAATCACTCCTTTATAAGTGTCTAGATTTCCTTTTTGCACTTCTGTGGCTGACAGTAAGTCTGGAAAATATTTCACCATTCCTTCACCCACTTCTCGGTTTATTTGAAGAATAACGTAATTCTTTGTCCAAAGCCAAGTGTACAGTGCTGCTCTGTATACCGTCCTACAGTTTTTAGCAGAATATATCACCAAATGAGTAACCTTCTATTTTCAAAAAGCATCTTAACAAGATGAAGTTTACGAATATATTCCATTCATTTAACTTAAATAATTTTCCAAACATAATTCATATCAGCTAGGTCAAAATCAGGGAATTACAGTAAGTTTAAAAAAGCTTAGATTAATTTTGCTTAGTTTGTTCTTACAGAAACTGAGGTTGTAACTGCTTTATTTGAAATTTTAATAAGCTGTTCCTCATTTCACTGAGAGTACCTAAATGCATATCAGATAACTTGATTAAAGGACACTTTCTAAAAATTACAGGTGCTAGGTTATGTAGAGAAAAACAAACAAGTTTCAGCTGAGTAGAATAAAATATATATCTTAAGTTTTGTTTCTGCTTAAGAGAATTAGTCACTATAGCTGTACTGTCATAGCAGTATCACCTTTCTTACTCTTGTTACAAAATGCAGCTTCTGTTACTGTGGTTTGTTCTCCAAGTAAAGTAAGTTATACTTGTAGAAGTGCTTTTTAGGCAAGTCAACAGTCTACATGAGAGCAACACCAACATGGAAACGGTTCTTGTGCCCCAGGCAGAGGAATTGAGGGTTTAGAATAAGCCACTGTGTGAATTGGAAATTTAGTGATAGTTGAAATATCATTAGCTATTTCACTGATTATCTTACCAGAGGCATAAAACTACCATGGGATAATAGGTATACCTTGAGTAGAGGAATGATTCTTCTCCCCCTCCCTCACCCCAGCACCAAACTGTTGATGTTTGAGTATAACCACATAACTTGGTTTTCCAGGGAATGATAGCAATGTCTTATCCTTGGGTTTTGATTTATTAGTGTGGTTAGTGAAAAAGATGAAATGTGTTCAGAAATCCCCTTTAGCTATAGTTCCCTTACCTAATAGCTATTGACTTTGGCACAACTTGCAAAGTTTTCCTGAAAAATACATATATTCTTCTTGTTTCACTATTTACAGTAAATTTTGTCTGTGTGTTGAAGTTTTTCTAGAAAAACAAATCTTAAATATTCAAAATGTAATCGTTTATTCATAACATAACCCTAAAATGTGTGCCAGATAGACAACAAATTTCATTTTGTATATATTGTGTGCTAATTTTAGACAGAACCAAATTATTTGGAACCTTTTCTTATAAGAAAAGGCTAAAGGCCACCTATTGTCCTTAATAAGTAGATGTGAAAGATGAGCCGTAGAACCATTCCGTATAAGCAGACAACTGTCATCAGTTACCAATAATTCCACATTCCTGTGATGGTGATTTCCAGAATTATGGAGAAGAGCATCACAGTAATACAGATTGAGTGTGCCTGCCAGCAGAGAATACTGGGATCAGAGGGCTGAGGGTTAGCAAGTAAGTGGCATGATCGGTCCACAAGGTCTTTTCACTAATTGGTCTTCCCCAATCAGTCATCTGTTCAAAACAGTGTTGTTTATATTCCCCTAAATGAGACTTTTACGAGCTAGTGGGTATCACTCGTTAAGTACTTAAAAAATTAAAGGTAGGTTAGAAGTACTTTAGCATTAATTATTTCTTTGTGTATGTCTAGTTTTTCAGACAAGTTTGGAGAGATTTTATCCTTGTTGTTTCTTAAAATTCTTGAAACTTGTATGAGAAAGTCAGGGAGAGCTTCTGTACAACTACACAGTCATGCTGAAGTCTCCTTCAGCCTTTTGGGGAACGCTGCATTGTCCAGGAAATAGGATTGGGGAAAGGGGGTAAAAAGGCTGCTGGATAAAAAGCTAACATAGCAGCCACAGACCTAAAACCCTTTGGGGTGAGTTACTCTTAAAACATATTGATAACTGTGAGTTAAGACCAATACTTCTTTGGTTTTGTTTTTGATGAATAACCTATGCAAATGGGAATCCTACCAGACATTAAATTTCTCAGGTAATACAAAGTGTTGTACAGACTGTGAATGGAAGAGATGGATGTGCCTTTCCTACAGGATGGTTATTAATTTTAAGGGGGTTTTTATACATCTGGAGTACTGTCTCTTATTCATGGAAGCAGTAAAATCTTAACAGAATTCTAAGCCTATACTCTTCAAATTTTGCTCTTGTACCAGTGCTCTCATCTCAGTCACTGTATTAGCCTGTGACATAAGTTAGCCTTAAGGCACCAACCTTTTGCAGTGCTGATGCAAAAGTAAATCCTTTCTGACCACTCCTTGTTACTGCTGCTGAGAGTGCAGAAATTCCAGGGAGCTCCAGCTCTCTGGGTCATGTGCTCCAATGGTGAGATGATTGCCCGCAGGTGAAGAGAAAACTGTGATTTGAGACAGAGCTTCCACACCAGGTGTGCATTGCTGAGTCAAGAGCAGGTATTGGCAGGTCACTTACTGTGCAGCACTGTCTTACTCCTCAGCAGAGGCAGGTTTGAAACCATTCCCAGTCATTAACACAGGCTTGCAAGCACACAAATGACTGCAACAATTCCATGAGATTTGACTTCATAAAACTTGTTTTGAAAAGTCTCAGACAATGCAGTGTAACAGCAAAGCCACGTGAGTAGGGATTGTTTGTGGAGAAATGGCTATCCAGGGGTTTTTTGCTTGAAAGAAGATAAGGTCATGTTATCAAATGCTGTTTATCAGCAGCATGAGATAGAAGAAACTAGGGAGGTGTGTCTCTTCTTTTGGAAGAAGAAAAAGCAATGTTGACTACAAATTATATTGTTATAGCTAATCCCAGGGCATTTAGAAGTTCTAAGAAACAAAGTCATTCATTTCAAATACATAGTTATGAAGAGGTATTCATTAAAAATGAAGAGAAAATATTTTTTAAAATATTGTCTGGATTGCAAAATAAACTGCTGTACATATAGAATAGACAGTGTCGTATATTACTCTACAGCTTTTATTATTTCCTTGAGGTTAGTAATGCTAACCTCTCTGCTTGTAAGATGCTACAAGGTTTTAGCCTGTGTGCCTAAAATAAGATGGTGAAGTTGTCCTATATATTTCTGAAATCAAGTTAGTTGCAGTATAACACGGACTAGTGATTACTTAGATTTGAACTTCATTGAGTAACACACACATCCCCCTTATTTTATTTTTCTGAGGCTGTTTTACCTCCACAAAACATTGCTAGGCAAAGGGAGAAATCATTGCTGGAATGTGCTGACAAGAATTTAATAAAGATGGAGCTGTGCAGCAAGTCTATTCAGAGCTGATTGAAATAAATATTCACTCCAGGAGTTGAGAGTTGAACACACTTAACTCTTGCAGAGGGTCTCTGTCCTGTCCTTTCTCACAGGAAAAATACCCTTGAAAGTGGATATTTCACATCACACTGAAAAAGAATATTGAATATTCTGTGAAGTGGGGGTGTCCCATCATAGTTGCAGATCTGCAAATAGGTCTTTTTGTATTGTTAGTTTCTGTTTGCCATCTGAGATGCTCCAAGGCTGAGGTCATAGCTTCGTGAGCATTTTTTCTGGCAATAAGGCTTGGTTTTAAGAATTATCCATCCATTTTCCTGCCTCTCTATTCTGCTTGTGTGGCAACAGAATGGAGAATCAGAGAACTGACCTAGGTTAAAGACAGCCTTGTTTCATGCAGCTGCACAAAGGGGTGTGTGTATGCTGGAGTTGGTTGGAGTTGCTAGGCAAGTACATGTATGTTCACCAAATATCAGTATTAATTAATGACACAGATGCCAGCACTAAACTCTGCAGTGCTTTTCAAAACATAACTGTAACTGGGAAATCTGCAGAGACACTGAAGAGAGAATTTACCATGGCAAGCTTTAGCCCAAGGACACGAGCCTCTTCAAGTTAATCTTTAAAGTCCATGAAAAAAGGCAGGACTTCTCCATGTTCTAGGGTTTAGTTTGACCTCAGTCTAGTTTCATGAAGTGAAGTACAGAGCAAAGAACTTACTGTTTTCCGGTAAATGGGAAAATTCTCACAGTCCATTGGTTGTTTTGAACACTGCAGAGTGAAGGGCTGGCATCCATATCAAAAGACAACATTTTTATGAAATACATCAATTCTGCAGAGTTTTGGGAAGCTCTCTACCAGTTACTGTGGGGACCACTAAGACCCTTTTGTTTTCCACCACAAAAGCTGATCCTTAGAGCTGGACATATGTGCAGGTTTATATGTTCTGTAAGTTTCAGTGGCTGTGGATTGTCAGCATTTCACATCAGCTGTATTTCTCTTCTGATAGCTGGGAGTATGGATAAAAATTGGGATAATTTACAGAATTACAGAATTGTGAAGGTTTGGAAAGGACCTATGGAGATCATCCAGTCCAACCCCCCTGCCAAGGCAGGGTCTGCTAGAGCAGCTTACACTGGAATGCATCCAGGTGGGTTTTGAGTGTCTTCAGAAAGGCAGAATCCATTACTTCCCTGGGCAGCTTTAAGAGATTTAAAAACTGTAATCAGAGTTGGGACCAGCTCTTCAGTGCCTTTTACTCAGTGGTAAATAAAGTATTTGTTAAGAGAGAAGCACTGAGAGGCCTCCTGTAACAAAAGGGTTGCTGATTTAATTTGCTGAGTATTTTGCCTAGAACTCACAGAACTGTCTTAACACTTTTTATGTGGAGTATAAAAATGTTACAAAAATGAGACAAGTATT
Organism: Taeniopygia guttata; assembly: GCF_048771995.1. Taxonomy (NCBI): domain Eukaryota; kingdom Metazoa; phylum Chordata; class Aves; order Passeriformes; family Estrildidae; genus Taeniopygia; species Taeniopygia guttata. Next base: position 138,861,048 of record NC_133026.1, on the reverse strand, counting down.
TTGTTTAAAAATATTTTTGTCAAATATAAAAATGAGACAAATAGTTTTTTTATATTTTGGTGGCAGACATCTGCTGCACAGGCTAATGTTGTATATTTTCAGTGAACACATAATAGCTTGCGTTTCAGCATAGATTGCAGAGACATTGGTTCCACATTCCCCCATTTCCCTTGTCTTGGAGTCTCCTGTCACTATACAGTAAAACTTCTTTTCCCCAAGAATGTTACTTTAAAAAGAAAAGGAGAAACAGCTATGTGAAGTCTTGCCTTTGAGTGAATTTCTGAACTGTCTGTTCTAGGAGATAGCATTTCCTTTCTTCCAAGTGCATAAACTCAGGCCTTTGGTGAGGAAAGGCAAAAGTGCTGCCACCAAAGAAGACTCTCAGATGGATTTGTGTCACTTATCAATGAGCAGTTACCCATTGATGCTCACAAGTAGTTCATAATTCTCTCTGACTAGACAGCATTTTTGTGGGTTCATATTCTTCGTCTGACAAAATGCCTATAACACTTTTGCCAAAGTCAGTGTTTTCCAAGGCTTAGCTTTTCTGGTGCCAAGAATTCTTCAAAAGCAGTCCAAAAGCCAAGTACTAGTGGGCATAAAAAGCCTACTGTAGCAATAGAAAAGGCTTTAAAAACTTTTGTATTTGTTCACACAAGTGTTTCAGTGTGGAAAATCCTGTCTTTAAGCTTCATTAACTTCATAAGACTGCAAACTAAGAGTCCAGTGTTTTATGCATTTTTATGTATTTAAATTTTATAACAATGAGCTTTAAAGTTGAAATGCAGATTACAAGCAAGCAAGGAAAAAAAAAAAGTTTTTCACCCCAGAACAAAGTGTTGTGAGACCTGTAGCTCTGCAGCAATCCAGAATAACCCTAGATGGAAGTTTTAGGGGAGTCATTAATAGAAAAATGCAAAATCCTTTGAGCAATGTACAAGAGAGTGGATTGGTTTCTAAAAAGAAAGAATAATAACTATAAGCTGCAAGACAAGGATATCTTTGCCATGCTGCGTTGCCTAAAATCTTCAGCACTGTCCACCTGTCTAGGATGGATGCAGTGATAAAACTTCTAAGTCACTGCTGAGAATTTTTCAAAATCCCGTACTCTTTACTACTCAACAAACAGTTTGATATAATGAAATACCTATTCTGGCATGCAGGCTGAGATCTGAGTAACAAAATATGGGATGGCAGAGAGGCTGGAGCCAGAGGATGTTTAAGGTCCCTTCTGACCCAAACCATTCTCTGATTCTCTATTCTCTGAATATCTCCAACTATCTTCCCAGCACATACCAGCCATCAAACATTGAGTATGTTCAACATTAAGCAAGTATGTAAACAACATATATGGTGCTTGCAGCAGTTCTGTCATGCACAAAAATACAAGTCCAAATGTTAATACAGAATATGCTATTTAAATGGGGAACAGAGCAGCTTTGTGATTCTTTACAGCATGAACACTAGCTCTTCTTTATAGTTGTTCTGTAAAATTCACACCATTTTATTTGCTACTCTTGAAATAACACAAACTGAATTCCAGAGTTGCTTTCATGTGAGAACCTATGGGCTCATGCAAGAGTTGTGTGAATGACTTCACTTTGCAGTGCTATTACTTGGCAAATTCTAAAACTGCAACATGGGACTAAACAAGTGTTGGATTTCTATGTGGCATCTCTGCAGCCATCTGAACTCTCAGTCTTTAAAGTAAGTCTGCTTCCATTGGTGTCTGCTTTTCATTTCCATTATTGAGCTGAATTACAGATAAAATATTACCACCTTTGGAAATTTAACTTGGTTACTGTAGCTGTTTGCAGGTTTTCCTGTATGCCAGAATTTTTCATTCAACTTCATGGCAAATCTGGCCCTGTATGCCTTTAGATGTCTCTAAAGCCTTTGTTAATACCCGTCTTGTTGAGTCCTGGTGAGTTGCCCAAGCTGCTTTGATGCACAGAGGAGAGGAGCAGTGAGGAGCGCTGTGTTCCTGCAGGCTGCAGCTGTGCGGGATGGGGGCTGCGAGTGGTGGGCGAACACCGGGCACGTCCTGGGACCTCAGAGCCCCTGACCTGCACTGGGGCTTTGGGAAGTGACTGGGCAGAGTCCAGGGTGTGCAACCTCTCTGCAGGACACGTTAGGGATGTAGATGTGCTGATTCTGCAAACTCAGCATTCTAAAAGCCATAAGCTGGTCTGAGCTGTGTAGTTTCAGGAAGAATGTGGTTCCTGCAGCCAGTGGATGTGTGGCAGACAGGCAGGGAGAGAGATATGCCTGAATAGGAGATCACAGAGGCTTGCAAACAGCAGTCTGCTTCTATCTGAATGTTTTCCACACCTGTCATCCAAGCAAAGGAGATTGCAGAACTTCTAAAATTCAAGTTAGGGTTTTTTTTTTAAATCATCAGTTTTAACTTTATTTATTTCAGTAGTGTTGTGTTGGACTGTGCTGTTAACTAAAACTTACCACTTTATGCATGGATTATTCAGTTTTTAAAAGTGGAGACAAATCAGTGCCTGTGTTTAAAACCCTGTGAGACTGCATTCAGTTCAAGATGTTTTTTTGTTTTGCTTAGGAAAGTAGGAGTGACCAACTAGTCCCGATGTCTGTAAATTCTTAGAGGTCTTAGTAAATTTCTTTAATTTGTTCTGTCTTTTTTGTGTAATCCAGATAATATTCTTCTTTGTCAAAAAAACTTCACCAGAGTAAGGAAATAAAACTAGATGAGGCTGCTACTGCAGTCCTAAAGCAAAGCCACTGCAGTGCACATGCATTTCTTAAAATATTTTTTTTTCCCACACAGACCTAAAGATTTTCGAAGGAAGTAATAAGAATGGAAAAAGAAGTGCCATCAGGAGTGTCTCTCCTTCAAAGAAAATTCTTCTACTATGGAAGGATCTGTGCAGCTCAGCCAAGCTTTCTATACTGAACGTTTCTGACAGCTGTTAGCAAATTTGACTTGGTAAGATTATAGAAATCACTGTAATTTGAAACAGCTAAGAATGGGTATTATCTTGTTAATGCCATCTGTACTCTGCATTGCATGATGTGGTATTTTTTAACGACATTTTATTTGATACTGTTATTAAAGAATTAATACCTTTGTAATGAGTATTTGCGTCTCACAGAAACAAGACATTGACTACTGCTATGAAGTAGCTCACTGTAAAAGTTGCAAAACTTTATCTGTGCAGGAGGAGCAGAGAATAATTATTGTCACCAGCCACTATTTTTCATCCTTGAGCTTTGGCCGTCTTTGATACATTGTGCTCTAAAGAACAAAATGACAACTACTATTTTTTTATAATCTTACTTTTTCAGACTACTGTTTATCTGCATCTAAATCTTGAGTGTGCTAAATGACAACAGCAAGGTGGCTCTACTTTCTAGCTGCTGAATATCATTAAGTGTGTTCCTAATGGTATTTTATTCTTGCTGTTGAGATGTTACATGATTGTCATTTGGAGAGTCAATATCCCTGTGGTTCTGTCTGCCCTGGAAAGCAGCCAGGCAGAGCACTGCTCCACTGGGCATGGCTTTTGCAGGTGGCACACTCTGTTGGTCCAGAGTGTTGGTAGCTCTGCTTGCTACCAGCCAGAACACCCCTTTGGGGCTGTGCAGTGCATTTTCTGAAGTGACTCTTCCTCACTAGGAGGAGGTCTGCTGGCAGCCCAGTAGAAGAGATTTCATTAATGAAGAGGAGGACAGTCCTGAGATGTACAGGACAGCCTCTCCATGTCGGTATAGGGCTGAAGAAAAAGTGTTCAAAGCCTATGCTTTCAACTTAAATGGCCATTCTTGAGCTAAATCTTGCTCAGTCTCCAGTGCTGTTCAAAGCTGTTTATTGAGTCTCTTTTCAACTTACCTTGTTTGTAGATTATGAATTGCTCTGTGCTCAAGTGGTTGGGTTAGTGTTTTGCCTTCCTCTCCTTGTTAGGCATCCCAACTACACCTGCCAGTCTTTTGACTTGGGCACGTCAACATAAGGAATCTGCACACATCTGCAGTTGGTACAACTACCTCAGCTCATAGTTACTCTCTACATTTGTCCATATACAACTTAAAAAATATTGCTAAATAATGTTTATACTGCATCCTTTAAAATAGAACTGTTGCCCCAAAGTGTTGGAAACCAGAAATATATTTCCTTCTCATCGCATTCTGTCCCCTGAAGATCTAATGCAATTGTTTTGAGTTAAAAATCAAATGACTACAGAATTACTATACAAAAGCTTGCCACTTTTATTTGCATACAAAACAGAAATGAAAGAGGTTCACAATAAATTATCAGTGTGCTCCCACGGAACATTCTTGTGTATTTATTTTAGGTGAGTTAAGAAAACTGTGGTCTGTAATGTAAGAAATCTTTACAAAAGGATAATAACCTGGGTGCAAGGACACCTGATGCGTTGTTCTCCAGTGGATTTAGTCAGGTTACTCTGCTAGTAAACAATTCATCCAAAACAAACAGAAAGTAATCAACTGGAAAAAAATGGATAGCAAAACATTACCTTTTGTGAATGGTTCTACATACACCACCTAGCCAGATGCATTTTTTCAGATACAGTTTGAAGAGTGAACGGAACAGTACTCCAAAGGAAAATCTACAAGTGACCTTTCATCATCAGCTAGCACCAACCCACTAACATACTAAACTTCTGGCATGCAAGATAATTACCATTATTTGTTGTGTCAACTGGCCATGTACACTTTTTTCTCCTTTAACATAAGAGCCTGTAAACATCTTCAGTGACAGGTGAGGCACCGGGGCAAAAGGCCAAACACAGGTGTGCATAAAATGTTTCCCTTTTTTAAACAGTTCATTGAGGGGGGCTTTTTCCATTCGCCTTTGTGCGTACTGGGGTCTTGGCACTCCTTTTGGCTATCCTCCTTGCGAAGCGACTGATTCCCGGGGATCTCAGCTCAACGGCTTCCATCTCTTCTTGAACAGGAGTAAACTCTGGTTGAGCAAGATGAGGTGATGGATAGGACTGGGAGTATGGGGATGGTAAGGGGTAGGACCCGTGAACTACGTACGGCTGTTGCTCACCATCATAAAGGTCCTCAGGGTCATAGATTTGGTAGGAGTTATGTGGCAACTGCACTACTGGGATGTCTTGATCAGTTGGCTCACCGTATCCACCTTAACCCACCACCACCAAGAGTATTCATACGGTTAACACAGAAGGGGAGTAGAAAATTAAAGCATTCATTAGGAAATTGACATTTTATATATAGATATATTTCTATATAATGTGTGTGAGTATATATATAATCTTTAAATACACACCTTTTATTCACATAAAGGAACAATGAAAACATTTAACAAAATTAATAAGCTGGAACAATTGGAAACCCACCAACAGACAGCCAAGTTAGTTGGAAACCACCACCACAATTTGTCAAATGTCCGGTTGTAATACTGTGTTCATTATACACTGCACACTCTGCCTGCTATAGTTTATTCCAATTATGAGCTAGAATACATGAGTAGCAGGCAAAAACAGGTCAGGCAATAATTTTTAGCAGTGCCAGGAAGCCAAGTGCATGTACAGCAGCTGTAAGTTCATTAGTGGTAGTCATTATCATTGCTGGAAAGCACAGAGCAGTTCAGCATCCATCTCTGACCTTCAGCCCAATGAGACCTGAACCAGAATGAGCCTTTCACCTTCTGTATTGGTAGCCATTGTAAGGGATTGGGCCTTAAAACAGGAAATGAACAATGGGGAGGGGAAGTGAGGAGAAAAGGATAGGAAGAGACGACAACAAAAACATTCAGGTAAGTAAAACATACAAATCAGCTCAGGGGCAGATTAAACTGTAAACATCAAACAAATATGCCTTATGCATAACATTTGTAGTTTAGTGTTTTACTAATAAATTTTTATTTTAGGTTGGGTGATGTAATTTTTGGTAATTGTGTTAACTTCTTCCCATGGCCTCTACGTGCTATAATGAGATGGGAAAATAGGATACAGAGAAGATATAGAAAGAATAATTTTCTCCAGATGGCTTCACTGGTTAATGATGGACACGTGCATCCCTGTGCCAGGTTACATTACTACAGGTTTAGTAAGGGTCATGCTCTCATGCCACTCAGAGGCACATGGAAAGGGAGGCTGAGCAACACATTTGAAAAACTACAAGTGTAAAAACTCTGCTGTCACAAACATGAGTTGGTAGGGCTTCAACACAGAATATGGAGTGGAGCAGGCTCATACAACTATACAAACACAAACAGGACAAAACCCACTAGGCAGGATGGGTTTTACAGGCTGGGATCAGATGGTGGTCACTTTCCTTTGGTCACTATGCTGGGTCACCTTCTCTTCATGCTGCAGTCCCACAAAGTAGAGCCACTGGACACGCAGGTTTTTAGGGGCCACCACATTTTAGTGCAAGTTTCATCGGTAGCCTCCATCTCACTTGGGCTGTTAGAAAATGCCACCCACACCTCTGCTAGCGGCAGCTGTCCCGATTGCTGGCTACTCACCTCCCATGCCGTACCCAGCGCAGGAGGATGGGTCACAGTACCCTGGAGGCCCAGCAGGACCCTGTGAGCCCGGGGACCCTGTGTGACCAGCAGGACCTCGTGGGCCTGGAGATCCTGGTGGTCCCGGGCTGCCAGTTCGACTTTCTCCTGGAGGTCCTGCATAGAACAGACAGATGAAACATCTGCATAGTGTCTTTCATGAAAGCAGGGGTATGAGGCCATCTTTCCTGGCCTGGAAAACATGGCACTGAGTGTGTCATAAACACTTCCAGGAGACAGCTTGAGAGGAGGAGCAAGGCATCCTGGCTCTGACTCCCCTGGGCAAGCTGAGGGAAAGACTTCAGCCTCTGGCAAGGAAGACAGAGCAGCAGCCTGAGAGGAGACCCACTTCCAATGAGCTTCCCCTCTGGCTGCTACTTAATTTTTCTTTGCCAGAGACAGCTTCTAGGCAGAACTGGAGCAAATGTTTCACCAAACATCATTCTTCTGGAAATGGATTTTCATGGGGAAAGGACAGCCCTGGATGCCCGCACAGCTCTTGATTCATCCCACTCCCTTTCAATACAGTTTCTGGGTAATGCTGTGACTTGATACCAGTGCCTAATGGCCAGGATATCCTCATGAGCAATTTTACTCCTATTTCAACAGGACCTGGTTATCACTCTCTCTGCTTTTTCAGGACCTAAATATAAATCCATGTGATATAATGTGCTTAATTACTATAAAATTCTCTGTCAACTCACATTTATGTATGACATTAAGTCAATGAGAAAACAAATATAATCAGTCCAAACTAATGTTTTCCCGTTCTAGAATCCATGTCAGAAAAAAAAAAAAAAAAGTGAAACATTTTAAAAAGGTGGGCTTGGGGAAGCAGTTTATCATAGGGAAAATGAAAATATTTGTGTGATGGGTGACACCATCATGTGGCACATCCCAACATAGTAAAAACATTATGACATTTATGGTGCCTGAAGTGCTAATCTTTTGCTACTCTCCTTAAGGAGAAAGAGCTGCTGTAAGCTTCTTCACATGTGGGTCAGAGTGGTCTAATCCAGATGCCTCAAATGTAACTTTACCTGTGGATCCTGGTGGGCCTCGGGGTCCTTGTGTTCCAACACCTGGATTGCCTTTCTCTCCTTTCTCACCCGGTAAACCTAAGGAAATAGTATTCAGTCACATTTTGATCAAAAGTCTGAGTAGTGTTGATTATTGAACCAGGATTATAGTTCCATATGTTATTTTTCATCTAAAAACAGATGGCAGAGAAGGAAGAAGGGGAAAATTAAAAATTATTTGGTTCTTTTTCCATCCCTCCCCTGACAGCCTCTGAAGGGAAATGTCATTCTTAGGGTCTTAAACATTCCTGCTGCCATGGTGGTTTCAAGAGGATGGCATGCAGAGGCATCAGCCAGTTTCCAGGCTGCACTTCCTGTGGTAAGCTGCCTCTGAACTACACCAGCATGCAACTATTGTAAGTCAGAAGAGTCTTCCAAGCCTCATAGCTATAAATTACTGTGTGGCCCAAAAAAGTCGAATTTCAGTGCTACAGAAAATTTTCCTTCAAACATTTGCCCACCAAAGAGTGATACAGCACAAGATTGTTCATGGAGAGAGTTGTTACCAGTTATGGCAGATTCTTGCTAAAACATGAGAAAGGAGTTTTATCACAGTCAAAATCTGACCCCCATGTAAAGCCCAATCCAAGCATTTCCCAGTCTTGAAACTCTGATATTCCAACAGGCAAACCCAGTGAGTTGTGCTCCTGCACTCACTCATGGGGCTAAGTTTCTCTCCTTGTGTCTGATCCGTGGAGATCACAAATCTCGTAATTCAGAGAAAGAACTGCTAACTTCCAGCTTTCCATCCTCAACACTATTGCTATGGCATCCTATAAAAGCACTTTCTATATGCAGCCATCACAATAAGCAGTGTTGAACTATAGTAGGTGTCAGAACTATAAATTCCAGACCCTGAGTTTCCACTGGTGACTTGGAAATTCTCATAAAGTCTGTGTTTGATTTGGATGGTTCAAAGACACCAAATCCTGGCTGGTTTGTGGGACCTCTCCCCCCCCCATTTTCCAGACCTCCCTCCCAGCACTGGTAATTGCTCTCCTGGCTTCACAGCTTCCCCACTTTCAGAATTAAAGTCTATACATGGCACCTTCATCAACACAGAGCAGGAAGAAAACAGCTGCTGCCCTGGTTGGGGCAATATCTACAGTTCCATTGACTGGGCTCCTTCCTTCCTCTCTGCTCAGGTAACTGCTACCTCTTAGGGCAAAACAGCTGGAGAGCACCTCATTTTTGCAAGGAATCACAGAATCACAGAATATGCCGAGAGCTGAAAGACCCACAAAGATCAAGTCTGGTTCCCAGCCCTGTACAGGACCATCACCACGAGCCACACCAAGTGCCTGAGAGCATTGTCCGAAAGCTTCTTGAGCTCTGTCAGGCTGGTGCTGTGGCCACTTCCCTGGGGACCAATTCCAGTGCCTAAATACCCTCTGGGTAAAAAACCTTTTCCTGATATCCAGCCTATGCCTCCCGTGACCCAACTTCAGGCCATTCCCTCGGGTTTGTCACTGGTCACCACAGAGAAGAGATCATCAGGTTTCCCCTCAGGGCGTCACAGAAGAGACTTTTTACCTTCTTAAGCTAATTTGTAATGGAAGCAAATAAATAAATAAAAAGTCTAAGTGTGGAAAAAATTGTAATTAAAACCCCTCAGTGGCAAAGAATTGCTCGTAGAAGTTTATCAAATACAAGTCTGCTGAACAGAAGTGGATTCAGCATCGGTGGAGGAGTTCTGGGTCTTCTGCAGGAGCAAGAGGCTTCCAGGGCAACATAATGTCTGGCCCAACGACATGGAAAACACAAGTTACACCACTGCAACCAGTAAATCCACAGTGAGCACATCATTTTTAACCAAAGCATGGATGGCCTCTTTACCTTACCTCTACAAGGTTGTCACTGTCCTGGCATAGTTAAGGCATTGCCTGTTTGTTTCCCTTTTTTGCCTTTTATTTCCTTCAGTTGCATAATTTTGAGGGAAGGGTGGTGGTGGTTTTTTCCACATGCCTGAAATTTGCTTAGCCCTGGCTTGCTTCAAACATGCAGAAACTCATCTATTGCAATTCTCTGTCTGTGGTGCAGGCCTTGTAACAAGGTAAATGTTACAATCCAAATTATCACTCACCACAGAGGACCTGCAAGGAAAGGTTTGCCCTTTGCAAAAAACAAAATCTGTTTGTGTGAACTGCTTTTTTCCTAAGAAGACTGACCCATTACAACCATCTGCAATCTACACAGCTGTTTAGTACAAGGACCATTGCTTATCCTACTACATGATAACATTACTTGGTGACTTCAAAGGCAACAGCCACGATGTTTTGAAATCACAGCCTGCCATATACTCAATTATAATTATTAACACACAAAACTACACACTCATATGTGATGTTCACAGGATAAAATGTCAGTAAGAAATGCTAAACATGGAATGAATCTACTCAGGCTAAGAAGAAAACATTTATTCTAGAATAAATGATGAATATCTTGTGCAGGGCAAACCTTCTTTGAAAGCAAACACTGAAGGCCAAGATAAAAGTCTGCATCAGGTTTCTTTTAGAATGATTTCCAGTAAAGTTTATCCAAGTTAAAGAGAATATAAACACTGAGGCAAAAATACCCTACTCTTAAGGCAAAATGCTCATGAGTTAAAGCCATGAGCTTCCCTAAGGGACTTAAGAGACTCACAGACCTCTTGGCTCACTCCTGATAAATGGCAGAATATTCAAAATTCACCCAAGTTATCTTTGGTACTAGCAGACATGGCTGACAAAAGTCAAGCAGACAAGCCATCACTCTTGTGGATTACTGCATTGTGGGTTGCTGCAATGGTTAATTGCTCTAGAATTAAAGTGTGTTTATCAAAACTGCCATTTGACTTACGAATGCCATCGGGTCCCAGGAACTGCTTTCATATTTGTGCTCTGGACATGCTTCAGCAATAACATCAAACTGTGTCTCCCGCTCATAACCATGGGTTTACATCTTATCCCCATCCAAAATACGCAATGTCTTCAGTTCGGCCCCATGGAGATCACAAGCAACTGAAATCAATTATTTCCAACCCTTCATTAAAAATAACTCTGATAGCATCGGTTATTGAAAACAACACCAAACTCATGGTGTTTTCTCTAGCAAAGAAAAATAAATTTCCATGGTATCTGCACAAATGGAAATCTCAGCTGTTCTTTATCTATTTTGTCTTTAAGAGAATACTGTCCTGTGAGGAGAACTATGTGTTGCACTTAAGAAAAATTAAACTACTACCAAAAACGTCCTCTTTTCAAGATGGTCAGCTGTGAGCATAGTGTAAAATAACACATGGTTGTGATTTTTTTCTTTTTTAATCCAGATGAACTAAAACTGGAAATTAAAATATTTAGTTGACGAAACTGGCAAAAGTTCCATTTAATTCCACTGAAATTTTCCCATTACAGCTGTAAACGTATCTTTTGATAACACATGTTTAACTGGCTCTTTCATACAAAGCCAGGAAGTAAATAAGGATGAAGCTGTGCTTGAGAACAGTAACTTTCCCAGTGACAGCTTAGGTATTTATTGTACTTTAATCATAGTGGGGATGGGCTGAGTAGCTGTAAGTTTTATTCACCACTTCAGACCACATAAGATCTGAAGTCCATTCAGTAATAGAAGAACTGCACTGTCACAGCATCTGAAAGTTAGCAGTGCCTCAGAATAATTTTTACTATGGCTTTTCCATTTTTCCACAAAGTTGAGAAAACTATCCATGTATTAGAAAAATAACTAGAAACCAAAATGAAGAAAAAGCAACATGTTGATTCTTCTGGATTCTATGCCATTTTGCAGAGATGCAACTACTTCCTGGGCACTCAGAAGTCAGACACTAGTTGTTTAAGTCCCATATCATAAACAAAACCAAAACAAAATATGTTCAAACTAGCTGAAAGGAAGATAGAAACCAATGCTGTGAACTAGTTAAAATTAACATAGAGATAAGAGCTGTGAATAATCAGTGTTTGTTTTTTCTTCCAAACTCCTATAATTACACAAATAAGCAAAGAGCAAAATTCTAGTGATTTATCTGGGATAAATCAGCAGCATATATGCTGTAGGGGCCTGGTAATACCATGTGGCCTCTCAGCTGGCAACAGACACTGAGAACTGAATCTGTCGAGAGAATGACTTGTCCTTTCTCACTGAGGTCTTTCTTGGAAGGACCAACTCAATGTGCTACTACTAAGAGGAATCCCATCCAGGAATGGGACATCATGGACATAGAAGTTCAAGTGGAGGTTTCTAACAGAGCTCCATACACTCAATCCATGTCTCTTTCCAAAGCCTCTGATTAATGCTTGGCAGAGTGACAACATAAACAAGGGAAAAGAAGCTGTCGGCCAGGCAAGTTAGCAGGGAAGCTCACTGATATCTCCCACTGCTGACATTTCCAGTAAAGGTCTCTGTGGTGCACCATTTCTAGCCCGTTCCACATGCTGCTTTCTGAAGTGCCCCCTTCTTATAGGTTGGGCTTGAATAGGTGGTAGGCAAGAGAGGTGAGCTGAAAGAAACACCAGAACCTTGCCACTCAGCTCAGAGCCAGTAAAGGCTCTTGTAGCAATTCCAACAGTCTGAGGGGGGGAAAGCAACACTACTAGATAAGCAAACAGGTGTTTTTTCCTTCTAATGACTATTACTTCTGAGCACACTCGGCTGCAGGGAATTTCCTGAACTTAAATGCACAACTTGATTTTCAGAGTTGCAAATCTGGCACTGGGCTTGAACATTAAATCGGCTTCGTATGCAACCAAAATGCTGATGACATTAATGGAACACATTTTACATAAAGACTTCCAGGTGGCTGGCTGGAGATCTTCAGGATGGGATGATACATTGTGTTTGCCGAACAAGTTAAATGAAAACAATGCTCCAGAACATAGCAAGGGATAGAATCTGACTCCATTTACCCTCCTCTCTGTTGTCACTGGAAACTTAAAAACCCTTCCTTCCATCCAGAAGCTGAGCAATTTTAGTCTGCTGCTTCCGTGTATGACACGTCAAATCAAGTGAGAATTGGGAATCCATGAAAAACTTCCAATCATTCTCCACAAGCTGGTTAAATAATTTTTAATTTTAATTTTTGCATTTTGGGGTTGGCTTAAAGCAATTCCTTAGAAATTGATTCAGAAACACCAAGAGTCTGTAGCAAAAGATATCTTCCTGCTCAGTAAAGTGCTACTGCATCAAACACACATCAGTCTGAAAGTTAAGTAGTTTCTGAAGAAATTAAAACCTCAAGAAGCAATAAATTATTATATGCTTTCGTCTCATTTCTGAAGGAGCTCCTTCCTGTTTCTTCCAGATTCTGTTCAAGGTTCCAGTTACATGAATGTCCTAAAATCTATTTTAACTCCAAATAAATTAGCCAATTATTTTGTCTTAAAGTTTACACATGGATTCTTGATTCTTGAAACAATTTCATTTTAAGCTGAAAATATTGTAGAACACTCCCAACATTTGGTATCACATTTTATGAAAATCTGACTGCAGTTCTGAAGGATGCTTGATTAGAGCTTTCTCTCTACCAAGTATAAAACTCCCCAAAAGCACTACCTGCCAAAATCAGTTCCTTCTAACATCAGTTATCCATATAGAGAGGGAAGGGGCAATATTCTTTTTCATGTCTTTTTACCCTTTCTGTACTCTATTGTCAATGCTGCTTCCCAGACATTCATATTGTCTGCAGTGGGCCAACCCCACATCATGTTTCATTTAAATGACTGTATCTAATCAGTCTGTGATCCCACAATATGCATGTCTGGACATCAGCACAGCAAATACAGAAAGTACAGGCTAAATGTTGGACATGTTCCTTTTTTGAAGCCTGGCATTTTGGTTGTCCCTTTCCCAAAGTCCTAGCTTGAAAACCCTCTTCCCAAAAAGAAGGGAAATATTTAAAATATGCTAGTGTGGAATCAAATATCCTGAAATCTGCATTCACTGTCTCCAGACCACCCATTTTAAAGTCAGTTCCTCAATTGCTGTCTCTTCCAATCTTCTTTTCTACTTGTCTCACACTCCCTCATTTCTCCTCCTTTCTGGACAGTGCCTGGTTTTTGCTCAGCTGGAGCAGGCAACAGCAAGACTGAAGGGTCAGCACCTGAAACCTTGCTTCTTTTTTCAAAATGGTAATGAGATTTACAGTCTTGAAGGCAAGATTTACAGGTTCACTCAAAAGACTTTCTATTAAAAAAAGTATTTAGTTAACTATGGTTATAATAGCTACTGTGAACTGGAACTATTAAATTCCTGAATAGTCTTCACAGCAGTTAATTTTTAAAAACCCAGTTAGCATATTTTGTAACACCAACACCAATTCACTGCTTCTGAATATCACATTTGTCTCTTGGGTTTTTGGTCACCTCCTCATGTGATGTTCTTCAAAGCACTTTCACAATTATAGATATACTCAGTATTATGTCCTGAGGTTAGTGCTACTCTGGGACACAAAAGATAGCCAGGGCTGCACAGAAAGAGAGTAAATCAAACATGGAGCTTGTTTCATTATTAGACAATGCTCATGGAGGAAAGGAGAATGGTATCTAGCCTGCATATGAGAATACAGAAGATAATTCTTGTAAATGTTAAATGTAGTACTTCTCTCTGACCTCATCATTTCCTCTTCTTGATTCTCTAAACCCCTCAAAGTAGTAATTTTTCTCTCTTTTTATCAATCTTGCTTCTTTCGGGTGGTCACGACTCAGAAATTCCTAGACTGACACATTTGAAGTTATCAGAAAAGCTCAGCATTTCCCCAACATACTTATCAATTTTGCATCTGACTCTCTTCAATTGCTCTTTTGCTTATACATTTAGAGATTCTGCTCACTTTAGAGTCTTACTAAGAAGAAACATGATGTGAGGGATGTGCACAATTAGATTCCACCAATCTTCAGCAGTTTAAACATTAAACCTCTGCCTGATTCTGCCAAAACACACTTGGCAAAGCCTGCATGACTTCCATGACAGAGTCTCCAAAGCCTTCATTATGGTCTGTGTTAAGCTCACCAATTAATTAGTGAGAAAATGTTGCCTTCACATTTAGACAGGAGACAAAAGTTGTTAGAATGTATCAGGAAAGGGAGGTATAATTTTGTATTTGTGAAGAATGAAGCCTACCTCTTTCTCCTGGTCTTCCTGGCTGACCAGGGCTTCCTGGAAACCCTTGCATGCCTGGTGATCCTTGCTCACCCTGTGGCCCTGGAGCCCCTGGCCGGCCTGGCTCACCAGGAGGTCCCGCGATGGTTCGTGTTGAGACAGACTGGCTTGGAATCTGGTTCAGAATCGAGTTATATCTTGCCATATGACCTGTCAGGAATAAAAAGTCGTCATTCTCAAGTAGCAGTCTGAAAATCTGGTTCAGCAAAGTTTCAGCAGAATACTAGCAGGTTCTCAATGCTGTGGTCTGTCATGCTTTGGTGTTACGAAACTGTGTACTAGCTGGGGGAGAAATAGTAGGTTAGGGAGGGCACAGAAAATGGAAGAACTATTGTGCAGGATTTTATTTTCTTACTTCAATAAGGGTTTGGGGGGCGTCTGTATTTTATGTCTATAAAAATTTTAAATTGGTGCAGCAGAAGCTTCTGTATACTGTAATAGCTTGGAGACAATTCCAGCTTTTTTTTTCAGAAGTCTGATGCTAATCAGCACTAGTTGGACATAAATCTGGTTGAACATAAATCTAGTTGAAACATAAATCTCAACTGTCTAGTCTAAAACAAACAGATCCCCGTGGATATTTTGAAAAGTGTCATATTTGTAAGTAACTGTGGCAGAAAAATCCATTCTAGAGAGAGAAGCATATGGACTGTTTGTTTACTTGCCTTGGATGAGCTGCTCACACACTTGACGAGCAACAGCCCGGACCATTGCTTGGGACTGGAGATCGCCCTGGATAACAACAGCAGCAGAGTCATGCAACATTTCTTGAGTCAGTTCTGTGCTGACAGCACTTTGAGCAAAGAAGGATATTTATTGTTGCTGAGACATTACATCCTCACAGATGAGAAAGGAAAGCCAAAGAAATTTTGTGATTTCATTGGTTCCCATTTCTCTTTTTGGCCAGCAATCAGAGGTTTGAGAAGATAACCCTAATGAGGGATTTGGAGGCATGCTTACTGCCATATACTTCCCACCTTCAAAACATTAATGTAGCTGTATAAAAGACCATGTCTGGAAAAGAAGGAAAGTTTGCTTCATTGCAAAGAGAAAACTACTCTGCCTGTAAACAGAGAAACATAAATTTTTGGGAAAAGCTCTTGATGAGACAGAAGGCCAGGCAGGAGAAAAAACCCACAGCTAACATGAACATAGACTTACCCTTTCACCCCTTTCCCCCTTAGCTCCAGGAGGACCCTGTGAAAAGATTCAAATCAAAATTAATTCTCTTTTTGCTCTGTTCAAAATTTTTAACAGCAGAACTTTGTCTGCCTTGCAGATTCATAGTAAAGGGAGAAGAAATAAACAAAAAACAAGCTTTCAGGAGATTGACAGTGACAAATACACTTCTATCATTTCAGTACTCAACAAAATGTTCACCTTTGGCAAGTACGTGGGAAAAATTACTTTCACAAGTGTTTGCACACATTGAATTGAAATGATGCATTTCACATGGCTGAAACAGGTCTAATTTTTACAAAAATAGCAGCCTGAAATCTGGTGTACTGAGACTCAGCATCCATAATGAACAGAGTAAACAATGGGATTAAACCGCACAGAAAATTACGTTTGACATTAAGGATAATGTAATACTGTAATGATAGTGAGGAGGATTATAGATTTGAAACAATAGTCTAGGGCAGTTGCAATTTCACCAATGTCAGTTTTTGGGGTAGGCTACATATTTCTGACCAACAGACAAGGAAAGGTCTGTTGGTAAGAACCTGGTGCTAATAACACCAAGGCCATGGGTTTGATGCCTGTATGGGCCATTCACTTGAGAGCTGGACTTGGTGATCCTTGTGGTTGCTGACAGTTCGTGGTTAAGCACAGCTTATTCTATCCTTGCAGAGAGGAAACTCCTACAAAGACTAGAAGACTATTTCTAAGGCCTCTACTCTATAACTCTACGTTTTGGAATAGAAAGCTCAGTAAGTTTTCAGCCACCTGTTTTTTTCTGCACTACTAGAGTTCAACAATGCACAACAGAGCTCTTGCATGACTCACAGGAATATCTACACTCTAGAAAACTTTGTTCAGTATCTTGAACATGTGTTTGGACAGGAACTGCATAGTCAGCATGCTATATATTGATAGTAAAAGTTCCATAGCTCATCAAATCTCCTTTGTAGATTCCATGATTGCACTTATAAACAATGCAGACCTAGGCATTAGATTATTATCTCTGCTTATGTATCATCAGTCAATTTAATTTCATTTCCACTTAACCAAATGAAAATTCTTGCATTGGCTAAATCTTCAAACCAAACTGGATTTTGGAAAAAAAATTTCTATTTGACAAATAGAGTCAGAAATCCACACTGTCCCATTCTGATGTCTTTAAAAATTAAATAGAATGTTTACTGTCATAGATGGGGGAAAGCTGAGCCATCTTATAATTAAACAAGTAGTCAAATGTTAAAATATTAATACATAATACTGTCTGAACTCTTACAGAGACAAAGAAGTTCACTATAATTATTCTCTTTTACATAAAATATACATTCATTTCATGGCTGTATTCCTTTCTTTCAGTCAAAATGTTTTGTTCTGGAGTTTTTAAAATAAATCATAAAAAAATAACATCTGAGAGATAAACTTAATACTGGAGGTTCCTAATACTAATTTTAGTTATAGAGGATATTTCCCAAAAATTATATAAATTATATAAAAAGCCCTAGTCATGAGTCATTTGTTATGATTTAAAGACAGAATAACCTCAAAATCCAGGTTTTTATTCATATATTATTTTCACAGTTTGGAAATCAGAATAATATTTTGGAAATATTCAGGTTAATAAATACTTGAATTTCCAGAGAGTCACTGGAAGGGCAAAGGGAAAAAAAGAGAATGTAATTTAACAAAGAGTACAAATTCACATAGTAGTGTTTTTAATCTTATGTTTTGACTCTAATCCCTATATTCCAAACATTGTATGTAAGATCAACAAATATATTTAATTACAAAGAATGAACAAAGAAAGGTCAATATGATGTTTAACTTAGCCACTAACTGCAAACAGATCATAGGCAATAAATATTGAGGAGTTGTGTCAAACAGTGAAGCCAGGCTCAGAAACCAACCAATGCACAACAGCAGATAGAGAAATATTAGCTGGTTTTACTTACAGGAGCTCCAACATCACCTTGTGGCCCCTGACTTCCAGTAACACCTGGAACACCTGGAGCACCAGGTATGCCCTATGTGGAAAAAGAAGAAAATTGTGGTGATGACAATCAACATCCATGAGTCCTGATGAGGAGAAATGCACAGATAGTTCTGTCAGTGAAAGACTGGAGATTCCCAGAGAGAAAACTAATAAATACAATTTGCAGGAAAAAGAGCACCATAAGCACTGCTCTGAGAAAAACACTTGAGAAAAATAACTTGGGTTGCTTTCTGGAACAGGAAGAAATTGCTGATCCATTGGACAAAATCCTGAGATGTCAATACTGTGTTCAGGGGGGATGACTCAGAATGTTCTTTGTAAAAAACAACAAGATGACTTAGAGAATACTCAGTACAACCAGCAGCTTCATCTAATTTTTTAAATCTATTTAGAAGGCATTAACTTTGCCTAGCTGCTCTGAGAAGGCTGAAACTGATTCTGAAGGCAACATATATCCTGCACTAGAGGTTGGATGTAGCCTCTGCTGTCTTCCTTGATTACTCTATGAGAGCACCTGTGCTCACCTCCAGCCTCTAAAACAAGTAAAACTCGGTGGTTCCCTTCAGCTAACATTCCTAATTGGAATTTTTGACAAAAAGAAAGTCTTGTTTCAAATGTTAAAAGCAGGAATTCCTTCTTTACAGTGAAGTTGCCTGACTAAGAACAAACTATCAATCTATTGACAGAACATCTCTCTCCCCTTCCCATGGGAGACATTTTCTTCTTGAGCTAAGTAGGAGTGGAAAGATATTACACTGGACAAGCAGCTCTCTGCCAACTCTGTGCATCATGAGAACTTCAACTTTCTTTGGCCCTGCTCTATCCACTCTAGCACAGATAACAGTGTGACCTGTAATCTCCCCAAATCCTGCTGATTTTTGCAGTAAGAAATTCCATGGGCAATACTCACCATTGGACCAGGAGGTCCTTGTGGGCCTGTGGGTCCATCCTTGCCAGGAAAGCCCTACAAAAGATAAATAAATTCAATTTTATTAGCTTTTAATATGTACTTCATTAATCTGTTCTGTTTCATCTAGAAGAAATGTTTTACTTTTGTTCTTTGGTTTTGTTTTGCTTTATTGTTTTGTTGTTTGGTTTTTTCCTAAATTAATACTTGTTGGTAGTGATCTCTCAGGAAAAAAAATCCTTATTTGCCTGGGAAAGGTTTCTTTCTAAAAAGGTGCTATAGTGTCACCAAGATTAAAAAAAAAAATCTAGCTAGTCTTACAATATTTTTGAAGAAAAAACAATACAAAATTCTTCATACTGGCAATTTCCACCTCTGAGTGAATTTCGCTTAGAACACTTTTGTAGGGAAATAAATGAGAGGGTTTGCTGTCAAACCTCTCTAGCACAAGGTCACGTTTCTACATCTGTTCTCACTGGTTGCAAGCATTCACAGTCCCACTGATGAGGTGCTGAAAGATGGCAACAGAGAGTGGATCTCCCTGCCCAGCAGTGCTGAACATATGCTCCAGCTATCACTGAGGTCCTGATTCAGGAAGCAGCAGGAATGCTCATGTGGTTTACATTATGAACGTGCCTCAGAGCTTCCAGAAATGAGAGCCAAAAACTAAAGATAACTTGGAAACTGGAAAGCAGTACATCACAGAAAAAAAGACTGACCAGATGTAGAAGAAAATACACTATTAATGAAGCATTCTTACAAATTAACCAATTTGTATTAACCACATCTTGTATCCACATGCTATAAAGCTTGGGTTTCTGACCAACCTGGAGATTAGACAATTCTTCAGTTACTACACAGCCTGAACAAGAGATATATGGTTTTACCTATGGTTCAAGACCAGTTTGAAAGTCGGTTTATGCTGGAAAGTGTTTGGTTTATTGCTGAAATGTTTGAAAATGTTTATGGTGACACACACAGTAAAGAACGCTCCAGGCCTCAGGATCCCATGGAGCTTCAGAAGAAAAATTTACAACTTTTTTGGTTTCTACTTTTTTCCAAATCTTTGTTTCTGCCATGGTTGTAGAAATGAATATAACATATCCTATATGCACAGTTTGGAAAATATTATTCAAATCTGCAGTCATATGGCATAAAAATTGGCTGTGGAATAATATTATCTGCCATATACCTGGAAAAGTTTTTTAAAAAACTCTAGTAGATGGCTGTTTTGATGCTAAAATAAGCCACACAGTCACCTCACATTATGTTATCTAGGTATCCTTAGACTTGAAAAGGACATATCTTCATATTCCACACTGTAGCCAGATGATGCTGACACCTTCATATTTATGTTTCACTTTTTAAAGCAGTAAAGCTTTTTAAAGCAGTAAAGCAAAGATGTAAAACCTCTATTTATTTTTGCTCAGTTCCAAAGCAGGATGAAAACTCAAATGACCCTTTTAAGAGCTTTATTTAACTAGGAGAAGGGAAATACAGTGCTTTCCACTGACTTCTACGATGTAGTGTGGATTCACACAAGCTTCTAAAGAAAAATAAAACTGTATGCCTTTCTCTTGTCCAACCCCAGTCAAAGAGTAGCATTACCAGTATGATCAAAATACATTTTCTTGGAATATATTTCATGATTTCTTTCTTCTGAGCAGTGCTTTTATTCCTGGCTGCTCAGTAATCACCCCCTATATATTCTCCTAGGGTTTCTTTCTCTTGGCATTGTGTCTGTATCGCCCACAAAAGATCATCTCCTACTGTATTTGCTAGATGTGAAAATTGCTATATATAAATCAAATAGAAGCCTTGTTCAAGAAAGAGTATGGCGATACCTATTCTCTCATGCTGGTAAAAGACTAAGGTATTTGTTTGTGCTGCCAGCAGCATTTGAAGATGATGTTACTCAGACCACCTGATGGCCAGAATGGATCTGACACTCATTCTGAACTTTTGAGCTGAGAGCAGAGATTAGTAAATACCAGGAAATTGGCAGGAAGAGTGGGAATTTATTTCTTCTGGCTCTTCCTCCCATTTTTGGTGTGTGTAATGTAGAAGAAAATAGAGCACAGTGAGAATTCACAAAGTTGTATTCTGAGTACTGAAGCCTTGTAGATGCTATTTAATCTCCCATTTATTGAATTCTCCTCTTGCTTAACCACCTCTAATCCAAGGGGGATGACTGAAGGAATTATATAGCACACTGGAGGAATTACATAGCTCTGTCACATCCATGATTGAAATGACTCTGCACAAAGCCACTGATTCTCTCCCATGGAACTGCATGTCCAAGAGCAGAATAGGACAGATTTTGATGTGTGAACTAGGATGTAGGTCTTCAAGGTTTATATCATTTCTAGAGAAGAAGTGTAACTCTGACAGAATTTTTTGAAGGGATTTTATTTGCCAAAATACAAACGGCATCACTGGTAAAGTCTCAAGTCTGCTGAAATCAGTACTGCTGCTGACCCCCTAATAAACTCTTGAGCTTTCTGTAGCCTGGAATTTGTTTGGAGGAACTTGTGGAGAGGTGACTTTTCAAGTAGGACTAGATACCAGCAAAAACTTAACTGAAGCTACTGAGTCAGGCTTGAAAGATTTTCATGTAGAGCCTTTTAAAAACCCCTGCCTGGGACACATGACTGCCAATTCAAGATCTGTCTTTCAACATGAAACACTTGGGACTATTGGCAGAGAAACATGATCTATTCTCTTTACTAAACCCCCCTGTACTGCTAGCTGCAAATATGGGACAGCAAGAAAGGACACCAAACAACCACAGCTCCAGCCACACAAAAAAAAAAAAAAACCACGTTGTTTTACATTGATAAAATCTTTCCTTACACTCTGGAAGCTGATGAAAGAGGAGGGGACTGTTCCTCATGTGGAGTCTGAGATGTAGATTTTAACAGGTTACCAGACAGGTATAAAATATATTCACATTCAGAATATTTGCTTTATTATCAGAAAAAACCATTTTTTTAACTCTGATTCAACATTCACAAAGTATTTTTATATTTATTTCTTCTTTAAAGAGAGGTTATGTCATTATGAAAATGACCTTTTTATGAATTCACATAACTGGCAGGGAAGATGTTCTATTTCTTTCAAGAAAAAGCAAATAAGTCAGGGACTAAAAACCAAGTTCAGAACTACAAAAAAAAAATTTATAGATTAAGTGTTGAATAGCAACATTAAGAAAGGAAAATCAAACCCTTTCCTCAACTGATTTCAAAAAGAAAATCAGAAAGTATGAACACTAAAAATCAAAACAAAAATATGGGAAAATGATTCCAATTATCAGGGACTGAAGGAAAGAAAATCTCCATTTCAGCACTTCTTGAGTCTAATATCACATTATACCCAGTTCAAAGTTCTCAGAGATCTCCCAAAAAATATTAGCCCTGTGCTTACCACCCATTAAAATCAGTGTGATTTAACAACCTGCCTAAGTACTCTACAGCACTAGTAGCACTATAATTAAAATATTTAAAGATAAATAAATACTAAAGAGGAAGGGATAACTAAGGTAAGAAAAACACAGAAAATCTCAGTTCTATTCGTATAGTACTTGCGAAACAGTTTGGCATCTTGGCTAAGAGGAGGAAACCAAACAAAAGGAACATTATACAAAAAGGCAATTTACTGTCAGGAATTTTCCAGTTCCCCTTTGCTGCTGCAGTTATGCCCTTCAGAATTATCTCTTTTTAAAGTGCTGGGTCTTCAAAGAGACTGCGGTGAAATAATTGGTTTGGATCGTCGCCCATTAAAAGCAATTTATGTTGTCATAACTTCACAGGAATCAAATTAGTTACAACACCATAAAATCAGTAAAGGATAATTATTTGTTGCCATAGAAATAATTATAGCTGGACAACATTTCTTAAGGGTCACACAGAGACAATACCAGGCTAACAGAACTAACTTTATGAGCTCCCATGATTAACAGCAAAAAGAAAGAGAACACACAAACAAAGCATTATTACCATATCTATAAAAACAGGCAATTTATGTAATTGCCCTACCTTTTTATAGACAACAGTGGGGTATTCTACAGAATGAAAACCACATGACTTTTCCAGGCTGTATCAAAAGCTTTTGCTGAACTAGTCTTCCTCAGCTTCTCTCTGGAATACCATCTCTGCAACAACCTGGTAACTCCCACACGTGGGAGAACTAGACCACCTCTGAACTGCTGGCTGGCCTCAAGGCATGGCTGAGGGCATCCTCTGCTAAATATGCAGTCAGCTACAGAATAACATAAAAACACAGAGTTCTTTTCTCCTTGAACTGCAGGCACCTGGACGTCCCTCATGATCAGGAATGTAGAGGGAGGAGGCACAAAGCACTCACTTGTACAGTGTTCAGCACCATCTCAAACTGTCCAGGACAAAGACTAGACAGAACATGGCAAAAACCCAAATGTTCATCAGGGTCCAGGTCTCTATTAACCTGGAGATGAACAGGTGGCATGAAAGTTGGGCAATTTAGAGGGAAATATTCCAATGCAGTCAAAAAGAAGACAAAAACATGCAAAACCATAATACATCACAGTATTACAAAATAAGGGGAAAAAATGCATTTACTTGCATATTTCAATACAATTTAATTGAAAATTAAAGGTTATTCCTCCAATTAGATTATTCATCTGATGATAATATTTCATAAATCTTTATATTAATAAAATGCCTTTCTTTTCTTGATTTTTAGAGAAAAAAAAACATTTCTCTATTGCCCAAGTTCTACAGTAACTTCAGTGGAATTACTTCTTCATGCCAATGTTTAAATTCATAATAGTGAGTCCAAATACATGTTTTGCTACAGGGTTTGGGTTTTTTTATAACAAGGTCAGAAAATCAAAGAATTCCCAAATTTCTCTGAAGTTCAAGTTACATTAACATTTCCAAAAAAAGGATCATCAGTATGTAAATCTTGCTCAAATGAAACTGAAAAGTTATATTTCATAATGAACTTCTGCTGTAGACAGAAATGTAGCACTATGCTAACAATAACTTTCCAGAGTCTGACTAATAATGAAACAGAAGTCTCCCCAAGGAGACAAAGAAGAGGACTTATAGGCTTAACTGCACAAATGGAAATGAATTTTCTTCTACTGGCTCCTAGACAAACTGTAAGTATCTGCAGTTGTTTTACCAGGAGCAGAATAATGTTGATTAAATTTTGGTATTATTTTTCACCTTTTCTTCATGTCAGCTGTTTCTGCAGGTATCATTCTACATTCTATGTTAAATTCCCTTGTAGTTGTCTCTGTTTCATTGATTAGCTAGAAAGCAAATTTTGATCATTGCCTTGGATTGCATACTATACTAATATATACTATTTAACAACCATCTAATTTTAAATATATAAGCCAAGAGATTAATTGGCAATGCTGAACACAAATGACATCTACTTCTACCAAATGGATAAAGCACAAGCATTGTGCAGGGTTCCCATTTCACATCTCAACTCTGATCAGCAGACAGAAGGATGTCCATCCTCCTGTGCCTATTGGCAAAGAGAGATGATCTCCAGAAAGGAAGAGAGGAAGAGGTAGCATAAATTAAAATAAATCAACCACGTTGGGAAACATTTCCCTTACAGAACAGGAATGAATCACATGTAAAACAGACTCATTTTAGCTTACCCTTTGACCTTGAGCTCCATCTCTTCCTGGTGAACCTGATGCTCCTGGGACACCCTAAGCATTATAAAAGGAGAGACAATTATGAGATCAAATTAGCAGAATTCAACTAAATTTTCAAATGAAACTTCATGACATGTTCTGGATAAATGGAACTAGTAAGCTCAATAATGGGTGGCGCCATAGAAGAGATTCAGTAAAGAAGGCATTTCTGTGAAATGAGAGATGGGGAAACACACATCATTAAAATGCAGAGGTGTTGAGTCTACAGAGACACAATTTCAGCGTTAAACAAGAAAGCAACCAGCTCTTCAGGCCCAAGTGAATTAGTCACTGCACACCAGCCTACCCTGGATTCCTCCTCTTTCTAAACCCCTGTTCAAATTCACCCCAACAACACATTTCTCAGCAGTTTGGAAAATGTGCCCTAAATTCACAATGATGTCAATTCAGCATTCAAACTTAGTAAGTGACAGAATATACAATAGAGAATACCTGCAGGCCAGGAAAACCAAGATCTCCCTTCTCTCCCTTTTCACCTGGTGGCCCCTGCAAATAAACAATCACACATAATAAACGAAATATATGATTACTTTTCTATTTTTAATAGTTCCCTTCAGCTTCTTAAAAAAAAAAAAACCAAAACAGGGCAACCAGTAAGAAAATAGACTACGTTTGTTTCTGAAAAGTAAACCTACAGACTCTTATTTGCAAAAATGCAAATGTAGAAGTTATAAAAAATAAAACTAATTTTAAAGGTTTCATAAGCTTTATAGTTTTATCATTTATCATGACATGATAAAACTATAGCCATTTTGTTACCAAAAAAAAAAAAAAAAAAAAGTAGATACTTTCTTTTTCTCTTTAAAGGAATTCATTTCACTTGAGGCCTCAGCAGTGTCTCAAATAATGCTGAAAAAAAGGGTTTTTTGTAGAAACTAGGCATGTTTCTACAGTATGTGTGCATGAGAAGAATATACTTTTCTAGATTATAAACAAACTTTAACTTTGATGAAAAAACAATTTCTCTATGAGATAACTGCTCTAATAATTAAAGTATTCATCTTATTATCTATGATAACATAATCAAGAATATACAGCTTTGATAAGCCATTGTATTTTTTGCTAGTATCATATAAGCTGGAAAAAAGATGAAATTGTATTATAATGTAGTAAATTTGGAAAAAATAGCAGAAAAATATATTACTACTTTTCTAGGCTTTTTTGTAACCATCTACTGAATAGGTGTATGAAACAAGGTAAGTGCTACTGGCTCATTACTCTAACGGTTGTTTATGATGAAATTCTGTGACTTATTTCACAACAGCCTTGCAAACTCCAGGTCTAATCACTTCCTCTGATGATAGATTTTATCATGTAATGAATATTATTGCTTAATTTTGGCAGAGAATATGGTGTTCTTGCTTGAGTACACCTTTCAAGTCAGAACTGATCTGTGATGAGCAATACAGCCAGAAAAAGAGAAAATATTAACATTTTGGTCTAGTGCCATGTCACAACCCCCACTGCAATTTATTTTCACTTGACTCCAGGCTTGGATTATAATACCTAGGTCATATTCAACCTGCAATCAAATACTTTCAGCTGACTGAAAATTCAGTTCAAAATAAAAAACCAGAAATTTTGGCATCAAACACATTCACTAGAGGTCGAACCCATATCTGAGGTGATTTCATCTCAAATATTGAAATTCAGATTCTGATCACAACACCAAAAGCTATTTCAGTCTAGTATAAGCTATTTGCTGCTTAAAAGATCACAGAAAAAAACCTATTGATTTTTTAAGTCTCACTGGAAGCCCTTGAATAGAAAGTCCACTGGGTCCTTGTGGTCCTGGAGGTCCCTGTGGTCCAGGAACACCAATTTCACCTCGAGGTCCATCTGGTCCCTAAAGTAGCACAGAACATAAGTTAAACTCTTATCATATGGACTAAGGCAGCTTCTGTTTGAAGAATTAAACACCAATAAATTCAAAAACATCTGAAATATGAGGTAATATGATTGAGCAGTTAGGGTTCAATTTAAAACTGTCTGGTTTCTTTATAAGTACTAAAAAAAAAAAAAAGATTGCTTATGCTGTGAAAGCAGTATTCTGAATTTTATATCTTTTATCAAGGAACAAATAGAAAAAGTAATTGTTTTGGAAAGAGCCACAGCAAATGCCAATGACATTTCACTATGCTTTTTCCTCAAAAATGCCAGAGACAATCTGGAATTCATTTCAAGGTTTCCATGCAGCAGAGATAAACTAAGAACCCATGCATCTGTCAAATGTAAAGTGCTATAAAAAGTACCTTTGGACCTGGATCACCACGATGACCTTTGGCACCTCTGACACCTGGACCACCCTGTAAAGCACAACCACGGGACTCACTGAAAACCAAAACTCTCAAACAGAAATTAAATCCAGAGAAGCTCAAACAGATTCTTCCTGGTCCTGAATCAGCGTTCAAGAATCAGTAAATATCCTGTCGATATCCTTCCACTGGAGTCATTAAACTGGGAACATACTGAAATGTGGCCATACACAGGAACAGATTTAAACACAGATGTGACTACTTTTTAGAGCCAAGAATGTGCTCTACGTAAGAATCAAAATAACACTGGGAGCTATGATATGGATAGAAACGTGGCCATGGGTTCCCTTCCAGTTGCTGAAACCTCCTGCACATCTGTCTGTTCTCACCAAAATCACTTTGTTAAAGACTGAGTTCCCAGAAAGGCCGAGAGCATCCTGGCCTGGATCAGCAACAGTGTGGCCAGCAGGACCAGGGCAGGGATTGTTCCCCTGTACTCAGCACTGGTGAGGCCACACCTCAAGGGCTGTGTCCAGTTCTGGGCCCCTCACTACAAGAAGGACATTGAGGGGCTGGAGCACGTCCAAAGAAGGGCAACAGAGCTGGAGAAAGGTCTGGAGCACAGCTCAGGTGAGAAGCAGCTGAGGGAGCTGGGGGTGTTTAGCCTGGAGAATAGGAGGCTCGGGGGAGACCTTACCACTCTACAACTGCCTGGAAGGAGGCTGTAGCCAGGTGGGGGTCAGGCTCTTCTGCCAGGTAACAGTGACAAGATGAGAGAAAGTGGCCTCAAGTTGAACTGTGGGAGTTTTCCATTGGATATGATGAAAAATTTCTTCACAGAAAGGGTTGTCAAGCTTTAGAACAGGCTGCCCAGGGACATGGTGGAGTCACCATCCCCACAGGTGTTTAAAAAACATGTAGCTGTGGCACTTGGGGACATGGTTTAGTGACAGACTTGGCAGTACTGGGTTAATGGCTGGACTCAATCATCTTGAAGGTCTTTTCCAACACAAACAGTTCTATAATTCTGCTGTTCTAATGATTTAGGAATAGTGTTCAGCAAGGATAACTCCAGAGTCTACTAGACCTACGCCACGGTTTAATTTGGAGCTATTCTTAGGTAAAATGCTCTTTTGGTGCTCTTTTGGACATTTTTCTCTTTTTTGCTTTCTTCAGCAATGCCTACATCTGCTCATCATTTATTAACCAACTTTTGCCTTTTTTATTAGTATCGTCTGAGACACTGGAGTAGCATATATCTGTGGATGGCTGCCATGAATGTGCTTTGCAACAACATCTACATGTGCTTTCTGTTCTAGGACAGCATAAATAACTTTTTTTTCACATAAATTTCCCTCTTCCCCTGAGTATATTGCCTAATCTCTTGGAATATGAGCTTTACAGGTATTCATTGTACTCAGAAAGGACCTTGTACAACTAGACACCATAACTGAATAGAACTCTTTAGGGGCTACAGTAAGTACTTACAAAAATAACAGCAGTTAAATTAAAGCAGTAAGAATACGAAATGTGCTTATATGCAGTATCAATGAGACTGTAAATAGGAGAAATAACAGAAATGTCTGGAAATCCCAGAGTACTGTTTGCCCTTCAATGAAGGTGTCAGGACATGGTCTTCACATGTGTGATCACAGAACAATTTTCCACAACCTCTCCCAGCTCTCTCTTCCATCCCACATCTCTATGGCCACGACTCATTCCACCATAGCCAGCTCTGACCCTAAAATCTCATCCCATGTTCTCCATGGAACCAAGTTCCAAATGACAGTTGCAAAATTCCAGATACTCATATTTCTGCATTCCAATCTGCTGTCCTTTCTCCTTCCTCTACCTTACTCCTAACTCTGAGATCAAAAAATTCCTCAGCACAATAACTGCAACTTTTTAACATAAACACAATCACAGTTTTCTCACATTTTGTTCTCATAAATGGATTGCATTTTTACTAAGAATATATGCTCAGAAATAGCCTGATGCTGAACCATTAAATTATATGCTTTCAGATTCATGCTGAAGTTGGTACACTTGTCCATGTTCTGAACCCAATAACCTTGCTTGGGAAAAGCACAATTTCCAGAAGAATATTTATTTAAGTTGAAAGCATCAGAAGAGGCCCCCTTTTATGTTTTTTTTAAACATTAAAAAAATGTTTATTTTTTTCATAAACTTGTTTTGGTGGTTATTCTCCAGCACTTCTAAGCCTGTGTGATTAATTTCAAATTTTTTTTTGTATGCTTCTTTTTGTGGCAAAAAATTCATGTTATGCCTTCTTCCCTTATTTTGAAGAATTTCTTAGCAGTCAGTGCTTTCCCCCAGAAATAGGTCTTAATCTACTGTTACCAAGACATCTTCTCATTTCTTTTTAGTAGTCAAAACCTATGAAGCACTGAAAGCTTTTTTATTTTGACAGTTAAACTTCTCCAATCCTTCAACAATTTTGGCTCCTTCACCTTCTTCAATTCTGCAGTGTTCCTTTCAAATGCAGGCATTAGTTTTCTGTGATATCTCATTTTTACTTTGTGTGTGGAACTTCAGACAGCAGGATCAAATTCTGCCAAAAATGAGGCCATGAAAACAATATCCCATGATGGAAACTGCCAGATAATGTTAACTCTAAACAACACTTTGTCTTACCTGAAGTGATGCATTTTCTAAAAGGTTAAAAAAATCTTTCTACATCTACTGTCCCAAACAAATGACAGCATTTTATTTGGAGTTTTTTTAGCCTAATGTTTAAAACTGGCTACATGGTAGGATCCTGATCTCTGAAACAGAAGAATCCTTGGCTTGGAGAAAAGTCACATGACATTTTAATGACATGGAACACTCCTGACTAGACATAGCACATATGACTTTCTGACTTTTGGTTGGCGCACTTTATTCCTTTTGCTCTGCTTTTTTCATAGGACTTAAAAAAAAAAAAAAAATTTTTTTTTTTTTTTTTTTTTTTTTTTTTTTTTTTTGCAGAGGTCTACCATCTAACTGTCTGGCAAAAAAGAATCACTTAGGCTGAGTTCCAGAATCACATATTTCCCTGCCTTGGCAGTGATTTTTCTGCTTGATTTTAAGCTTCCTCTTGCCTGGCACTATGCTATTCAAAACATGGTTAATCCTAAATGTAATATATAGAAGTACATTATTTTACTACTGGGTTAAGCCTTAGCAATTCCTGATCCATATATCTTTTGAACTATAGTAACACACATCCTTCCAGTCAAATAATTTTCAAACATTTTTCATTTTACTGTGAAATGTGGTCAAACTACTCAATTTAAGTGACACTTTTATGTGAATTATCCTATTTTTTAGAGAACACAAACTGGAAGCTAAAATGTGGAAATGAAACTTTAATCCATACTTGTTTAATAACCTATATTCAAATAGGAGGACAGAATATTTTCTCCTTGTTCAAGATGCAGCTCTTAAGTGAATTTCCTCCTGAATTTCTTTCCAGCTTTTTTTTTTTTTTTTTTTTTTTGAAGAACAGTTCTTGCAGAAAGACTACCCTCTGAGCTGTCAGGAGGATTAATGTCTCCTAGGACCGCCTATCTGAAGGCCTTATGTGCAAGTCAATTTTGTTGTTAAATATGCACCGCATGTGTTTTGTGTACTTTAACACCAAAAACATTTTCCTTTAATTTCTTCCCTGTCTCTTTCATTTCAAAACATGCCCTTGGAACATCCAGGATACAGTATGAGCTGAGAAATATGCAGTTCAAACTTTTCACAAGAGACCCTCATCTCAAACTCACTCAGCAAGCAGCCCTAAGATACCAATCATATTTATCTAGTCTTAACAGAAAAAAACCATGACCATTCAACAAATCTCCCAGTCAGGATTCTTGTTAAAACAAACCCATAATGGGCCATTGCAAAGCCTTTCTAAATTGATAAAAATCAGCCTTGGGATGCAAGATTGGGTTCTCAGAATTTGGTAGGCCTGTATCTCCACTGTCTGGTCTGACTCATTGTCTGAGTTTCCACAAGCCAATAAAGAGAAAGGAGATTTATTCCATCTAAGATACTACACTAACATAGAGGGGAAGTTACATAACTGTCTTCTACAATAGACTATCTAGTTCCACTGGTTACACAAGGAACTTAGACACACACTTAATACCTACACAGCAAACTCTTAATGAGTGCCATCAAAATGACACCACTAAGCAAATGTAAAAGTTGTAATGGTGTAAATTTCATCATTCACTGAAAATTTTTTAAAAAAATTAAATTCAACTTTCCACAAAGGCAGGTTATTTCATTATTTCTTCCCTTCACAGCTCTTGGATACCTCTCTGCCTTTAAGAACTCTCAGAAAAACCTGTACTTCCAGTTCTACTTTCCAATAAATATTTTCCTTTGGTAGGGCTTTTAAGACAGAAAAGTCCTCTTTCATCACATACTACACAAGTGGTATTGTCATGTTCCATATCTTTAATTGATAAGAATTCTGTAAACTGAGCATTTCAGAAACATAAACTCCAAGCTATATTTAATACACATCTGCTAGAATAGACAGAGAGGTTATTAAAAATTTGCAAATAAATGGCACTACCAATGAGGTATCTAATGCTACAGACAGATAAAAGGGTTCCAGGTCTAAAGAATACCCCAACTGCTTCAGCATAATCCTTCTTTACACAATTCATAGCATCTTCATTATAAACTGAATATAATTTTATCTCTTTACCAGCACTTGAAAGTGTAATTTAACCTTACTAGTTATACAATGGCAGCAGATTCACAGTTTTGAAATAAAGGTGGCCAGTGGACTATTTGGTACAGTTCACTAAAAAGCTGAATAAAACCTTACCGGTGGTCCAGGAGGTCCAAGGGGACCCTTATTGGCTTCTGAACAGGAACAAGCATGAGGAAGGGCAGGACAATTTTCCTCATCTCTCTATGAAAAGGTTAAGATAGGAGAAGAATGATGTGCAGAACTTCAAATGCTAGGTATTTTATCAGTCTAAGATGTAGTATTTAGCACAGTCTAAGACACAGCACTGAAAAGCACCCACTTGATTTAGAAAAATACGTCTAATTGAATTTCAATAGGACAAGTAATCTAAGCAGTGATGGGCTTTTTCAAAAACTTTTAAGCATCCATTCCCAATAAAACATTTGTCTCAACAAAGCAGAAAATAAAAGGCAAATTCTACAGTTATTGAAAGAGGTTTCTTACCAAGCCAGGAAGTTCACAGCATTTGTCTCGATTGGCCCATGAGGTAGCACAAATAATGTCAAACATCTGTAACTGCAGCTGTTTCAAAACAAGGGTGATGTACAACATGACTATTAAATGTAAGATCAGTGCAAAATGGAACCATCAGCAAGCAAAGCCAACTTGATTCAAGCACTCAGATTAGACAAAGTCTTTTGACTTTGAGCAGTAAGCCACAAATAGCACACTTAAATGGTGAATCCACTGCTTCGACCCAATGTATGTCCGACCAAATCATCTGAACTATCAGACATTACATGAATTGAGCAAAGCTGTTCAAGGTTAAATGCTGCATGCATTTGTTGAATTTTCCCCCACTCCTTTCTTAAATTCCTTACTTTGCCCAATGGTGTCTTCCAGTATCTTTTTATCGCAAAAAGGACATCAAGAGTCAGGCAAAAGAGAGTTTAGCTTCTCTGAATAATTCCTCTTGACCTTCTGGTCTGCTGTTCATATTTTATCTGGGACAAGGTCTTCTGTAGACTATTACTTATACTGGAGCTGAGCCACAAATAATATTTCTCATTTTTTCCAGTTTAATTTTACTTTAGAATATGCCCTCTCTTATCCGTATTATCCCCCGGCAATGATAGCTTAAGAATAGGGAAAAGTTTGGTCACCACGTGACAACTTTGGGCAGAAAAGAAAATTCCCATCACAGGTCTGGGAACGTGATTTGGACAAGAATTTAACCTGCAAGAATACACACATTTGCTGAAAATAGTGGCTGCTAGATACTCAGAAACAATATACTAAATACGACTCAATGGTAAAACCAATTATCTCCTTTACAGCCCTCACTGAACAAAGGGGTCTACAGAGATCAAGCTTTCTTCTGTTACTATTTCTATTCTTTTTCCATGCCTTGTTTATGTGCATACTGAATACAGAATGGTATGGAACAGAACATCCCATTAAATTAACCCCACATGTTAAAAAATTCGAGGAACTGCTAGAGACAGAATGCTGGGTTTGTTCCCGTTATTTTCAGTGACATTATTTTAAGATCAGAACAGAGGAATGAATTTTAAAATTTTCCTATAACTGCATTGCTTCTAAAGCTGTTAAAATGAACTACATATGTGCACTTTTGGTTTTGCCTCATTTTTTTCCTTATAAAATCAAATATTATATTTTTTAAAAAGGCACCTTTCATATAAATAGACATTCTCCTCACCTGCCAGGAGATTAGCTGGTTTGTAGATTTGCTGTACCACAGATGCAGGCACAATGAGCTGGCACCATGCAAAACACCTCAGACAGCTGAAGTGCAGCATGAAGGCAGCATTTGGACTCTCAGTTTGGCTCCATGGAGATCCACCCTGACTCCAGCAAGTCTGTGTCCATGTCTGTGTCAAATGGAAGCTGGCTCCACGTGGAGCCACTTAGTCTCCCTCTTTGCTGCACATCCCTAAGCTCCTAACTCCAGGATGCCTCACTAGTGCAGCAGCAGATAAAAGTGCAGGCACACACTGCTCTGGGATACAGAATACCTGGGCATTTGCACGATTCTCTCTTAAGCAAATCAGCTGTCCCAGAAATGGGGTGCAGCAACACCCCATTTGTTCTGTAGAGTTCTTAGGTCCAGAAGTTAAATTGTATTGTCATTTTGTTCCATAACCCAGTCCATCCTGAGCTATTCTATTATCCTGAACAATGGCAGAATAACAAAATTTATTGAGAGGTGTGTACATGCAATCATTGTATCTGGACTAGGCAATCTGGACATCCATAGAAATAAAGTATGTTGGTGTAAATTAAAGAGCAAACAGTCATTTTCTGAAATGCTGTATTCACCAACCAAATGTTGGATGATTCAGTATTCTTTTTTAAAAACATTATGTGGATTGCTCTGACTCAAGCTAAAATCCAAAACAAAGCTTCCTTTGCTACTCTTAAACATTTATTCATAAGTCTATGCATTCATAATGATTTTGATTTCTAAATATCCAGCCCCACAAGCAGAATCAGTAAGGTGGAAAAGTCTTCATCTAACCAGGTTACAGCTCTGCAAATGTTTCTCAACAGACCACCTTAGACAATACTATTAACAGCACATATACATGCAAGCAAATAAGGTTCAAAGAGGAAGAAACATCAATAAAGAGAAGGTCTGTGAATTGTAGATAATGTTTTAAAGTTGGGCTTTTCATTAAATCCCAGTGAAGGAATAGAAAACATTACCTGCTGCAAGTCCCAGTCAGGTTTCATTGCTCTGGCTACAATCTAATCCTGAGATGACTCATTCAGGAGTGTTAAAAGGGTTAGGCACCTTGAGCCTAATCCCCTTTTTGATCTATCTGTCTATCCATCCAACCATCCATCCATCCATCCATCCATCCATCCATCCATCTTTGCTTGTTCATTTTACCATTGCACACTGCATATATTGATGGGAAAGAAAACTCTGGTACAATTATATTTCCTCAAAATTGAAATGTCTGGCAAACTCAAATGACTGCTCTGTATTGATTTATTTTAAAAATACACTAAAAACATTCCAAGAATGTTAAACTGTCCCATGTGAATACAATTAGAGCAAAACATCCACAATTGTGTTCCAAAGTAACTGCCTGCTTACTTTTATTTTATGTAATAAGCATCTCTAAAACTAAGATATTTATTAATCTAGTAGCTCTTCTGAGAACTTCTATCCTGCCCCCTACTAGATTCCTTTGATGTCCTCCAAATCTTGGAGTAGGAAACCAACTCATTCATGTTTTAAATGTGACTATTTAAAGAAGTACTGCACCATATACATAAATTGTGCAGAATGGAAACTCCAGAGGATGGTATTTGGGTGCTTTCTTGATTTGTTTCTAATTCAGTATATATTATAATACTAGAAGACAGCTTAACCCTACTGAAGAATTTTCATCTTCATCTACACATTTCTAATCATACATCAGCTTTACAGTTCATTTGAACAAAATCAAATTTTTTAGTAAGTGGGCAGTCTGATTTTTTTTTTATAGATTCCTATGTTCCAACAAAAGACACATTTCTTTCCACTTCTTTACAAAGGCTTCTCTAATTCTAAGATTTCCTAAGTCTGTCTTTTTCTGTTTCTTTTGGAATGTGTCTACAAAGGTTCCTCTGTGTAATTGTCTTTTCAGGCTTCATATAATTATTATCCATCAATTTGAGTCCTAAAAGCTCTTTCTTTTCATACAGAGACTTATTCTGAGGGCTTATTTTTTACTAAACAAGAGTATTTTCATATATTAACAAGTAAATACATATTTGAAACCTCATTCTTATTCAAGTCAATCCTTGGTTCAAGGTTCACATTCTCTGCTAAACTCATTCTAGGGTCAAGAAAGTTCAAGGAAAATTAGCAAACACTACTACGCACAAATAAGTCAAAGCCCCCCAAACAAAACAAAACTGAAAGACATGCATTGGCTGTCATGCAGAAAGAATAATCAGTTACTGCTTCTAGGAGAATAATTTCAGATGAATGAATGAGCACTTAAACTGGGGGAGAGGGGAGACCCCTCACACTTAAAATGTCTTACATTATAAAAGAGCTAGGTATACTAAGATGGGAGCTTTTGGAGACAGCACATGCCAAACCAGTTCAATTTTTTAATGAACAAACAGTGAATTAAGGGGCAAACAAAGAATCAGAGGGAATAAGAGACATGGAGAATAATTACAGAAGATTTTAAAAATCAAAGTTTAAATCATTCCAGGCAAAGGAGTTATACATGATATTACTCTTTGTAATTATTTTTGGAACACAAGTAATATCTGAATGTATCAACTGTATTTACATATGTTTTTGAGAATAACATTTCAACAAAATTTATTTTATTATTTCATTGATTAAAATAATAAAAAATGGATTTTTCCCAAGTTGACAACTACTACAGGCTTTTGCGGAATTTCTGAAATGCCAGAACTTTACTATTTAAAATATCAAATCACTTGGCTTCAAGTTAAAACTGACTGCAAAGTTCCCAAACAGTCGATTTTTAGGATACTTTAAATGTTAGAAAGAGTTTTTACTGTTCCACTCACCGGTGCAGAATTGTCTCTTGGTCCCCTGGATCTCACCATCCTCCCCAACACTTCTATGCCATCAGAACTAATATTCCCTGCTGCATTAATGGTCTTCTCACCCACTTCCTTGCAGTCAATAATTATCTTGGCCGTGGTCTTGCTGATAACAACATGCAACTGAGCAAAAGAGAAGATGCTTTAATGTACAAAGGAGATAGAGATATATGTGCTCTTTCCTTGGGAAAAAGGGGGCGTTTTTTGAAATGAGCTCCTAACTCCATGTTTGCTAATGAAACTCAAAGAACACTCCAAAGCAAATAACCCAGATAACCTCTAGAGGTCCCTTCCGACCTGAATTATTCTATGATTGTAAACTGTTGAATTAATTTGGTTTATTTTTCTACTTGTGGAACATCTGCAAAGAAATTTGCAACTTACATGATTTATTCAATAAATAAATAATTTGTCCCAACAGAAGATCTGCACAATGTTCATTTACAACTCAGATCTCACAGAACCTTGATTTATGTGGTTTTTCCTTGTACAGGGCATTGGATTTCACCATTACAGCCAGCAACTTGCAGAAGCCAAAACTAAGCAGTAAAATTTAGTTTGTAAATTATACATTGACAGCAAATGCTGTCATAGTGAAGTTTTTACACTGAAAAAAATCTAATTACATCAAATGCAGTTCAAAAAGCAGAGCACAACAACTAAATTCTTTCCTTCTGCCTTGATCACATTCTGTTGTCCCTCAATGATGCAGCAGAGACACTCCCAGTAGGGAGGACTAGCTACAACTGTCCTGTCATAAGCAAACTCTCAGGGTGTTTGTTTGTTTGTTTTGTTTAGGAAAGATCCAAACATCAGGAAAAAAGATCAACGGCAAAACTACCCTCTAGAACAAATAGGTGCTGCAATCCCAGCATTGCTTCACCTGCTTTCAGAAAGAATGTTAAAAGTTCTCAAATAACAAAAGAAAGTTCAACATGGCATAACACTTAAAACATATTTTAAAATTACAACTGATTAAAAAATGATTTTTCTTTTCTGGACATTTTATTTTGAATGACACCACCAATCAAAATCTTAAAAGGAAAAGTTGATTTATTTCTAAATTACTTTTCAAGATACGTATTTTTGAATGAACTCTCAAATACAGGCAAGAAGTACGAGATGAAAATTTAACACATCAGCTTTGTGATAAAAATTATGATTTGTTTAATGTTAAGCTAATACTGCAAAGAGACATATGACAGTAAGGTAGGTGGTGCAAAATGAACTTTTTTTTCTGGCAGTAACTGACTTCATGAAACATGATTTTGAAACATGAAAAACTCACAAGTTTTTATTCAGAGTGCTTTTTCTCCCTATTGTCATTACTAACCTTATGAAAACTCCCATAAAATATCTTCCTTATTTCAGGGCCTTCAAATGTTACAGTTTGAAAATCTCCTTTGTAGTCATAGTTAAAGAAAGTGAGAGTTTTTCCACCATCTGTGTGAGATCAAAATGAAGGGCTCTGTGTTAAAGAAAAGTCCTGATACAATATTTGAAAGAGTCAATTTGCATTTAACAAAGCAGACCAAAGATGACAGCTCAAATATTAGTGAAACACATTCATAAACAATACACTGACCTGGAAGTAACAAGTTATATCAGAGAAATGCTCCATCCTTATCTGACAGGAAGGATGGACCAGCAGTTCTGAGTCTACCTCACCCATGTCTACCTGGTTCTACTCTCTCATTCATTCTCTGTGAGAGTTGGACAAGAAAAACTCTTCCTCAAGCTGGCTTAATATCTAATTCCCACCTATTTCAAGGTGACAAACTGGCAGCTATCAAGAACAGGTATCACAGTAGCTTCATCTTCTCAACAGTAAAACCTTGTAAATTTTAATCCCCGTTTCACAACTGTGAAAGTAAAACCAAGCAGAAATGAAGAGCCATCAAGAGTCCATGTCCATGGTCCTAACTCTGCTTTTCACCAGACTGCATTTCCTCTACTTATGCTCCCAGTCCCACTGGCTTATATCAAGACAGATTTGATCAGAATCAGATTCAAAGCACTGGAAATCTTAAAAGCAGATGAGTACCTCACATCAAATTGCATCTAGTATAGATCCTTGGAATCCAGCTTGAAGCAGTTAACTCAAAATTTGACTCTAACTTCAAATTAAACTCAGTTAGATTGAATCTAAAACCCATGCATTAGAGATTACTCCCTGCCAGATTCAGGTGGTTTTTATGGCAGCAGATTGAAACACTGGCAATAATAAAACTAGACACAGAATTAAGCATTTGTACAGTTAAAATAATAAACGAAATACAAACCACATACTATCTAAAATAACTCCAACCAGTGGTTCATAGGCTTCATTTAAAATCTCCCACAGAGCAAAGGGCTCCTGAGGTGTGTCCGGCAGTATCCGAAAGAGAAACGTGATGGTGTAATCAGAAGGGAGACCTTCAGGATGCAAATACCTATAAGAGAAATAATAGCTTTGAAAACAATGCTAAATCTGGTGATTTACTCATCAGAATTTCGTTCTACATGCTTCCTATTAGTCAATATATTTCCTTATAAAGCAAGAATGAAAAGTGGTATGTAGCTATAAAATCTACTCAGCTTGATAACTCTAAAAGAATGCTTATGAAGAAAGTAGAAGTTATTGTCTCCCTTGAAATTTACAAAATTGACCTTAAAATTTAACTTGTTTTTAATTTGAAGATAAAATCAGAGGTCAGTTGGAAGTAAAGCCAAAATTAATTATATTTAAAGCTTTTAACAAACAATCAACACCTTTGAAATTGTCTGATTTAGGAGACAATGGAAATTGCTTGGAAGGCCAGTCTCAATAGACATGTCCTTTGTCATTAAACCATTACAAACGGATTAAAATTAGGAGTGACAGACTGTTATAGGAAGCTTTATAAAATATAGAGAATGGAGTTTATACATTTCAAAGCCAATACAAAAGAATGTGAAGTCAGAACAGATCACATACTGAAATGCAATCTGGTTCCCAATACTTTATGCAGAAGAGAGAAGTTTATGATATTAAAGAAGTACTTTATGTCATTTCCAAAAATTCATTATTTCTTACTTCAAGTTTAATTTAATGCTTTGTTATCAAATCCCAAAGTGAAACATTTGGACATGTGTCTGAGACAACTGTGTGTTAAATTTTAATTAGTCTGATTCCTTAAAATTGTAGTAAGGGGATCTGAAAGAACAATTTATTTTCCCCAAATATGACCCATTCCTTTTTTGGTGTTTCTGTCACATTGTATGAATCATGCTGAAAAAAGAGTAAACATGATCTATCATCAATGTATTCTGCACAGTGTCAGTAGATGATCAAATGTGATGCTACACTGCCCATTTCCCATAGCGAAAGAAGGGGAGCTCAACAGATAAAAGAAAAAGACCTTTACAGTGTGTCATTGTACAAGAATGAAAGCCAATTCAATAAGCAGGGTGGGTTAAATGCAAAGTTTGGGGATACAGAGCTCAAAAAGAAGAATAAAATTAATGGCATTCAGTGCACAGATGAAGTGACAAAGCTAAGTGGTATTTTTCAGACGTACCTGTGGATCATCAAGAGAAAGGTGTTCTCTGAACCATGAAAAGGAGTGAAAGTCTAATGAAGCAGTAAGACTGGGCTGGGGTGGCAGCTAGAGAATAGCATATAAAGGCAGCAGATCAAATTAGAAAGAAGCAGAAAGGGAAAAATGTAAAAAGAAGTGAGAAATAGTAATCCCTCGACATTTCAGTCCATCAAGACCCAGGAGGAAACAAAACAAGGAGAATGTGAAACAGCACCAAGAAGTACAGTTCCAAATGAGACACAACAGGACAATTACATACTCTGATGACTAATATAAATCTTCAATTCCCCTTATTGTTTTTCTTTCTTAATTATCCTAGATAAAGCATATTTTTCATTAGCCTTCCCACATGTAATCCATCAGAGCTACTGCTTCTCTCTAGTGCCACTTAAAATGCAGTGGGGGTCTGGACTGAAAGGAACCCAACACAACACAGACACTGTTTATAGAGGAGCAGGGTTTCCATCACTTCCTCTCTGAGGAATGACTGTAAAAGTTCGGTCAGGGGATTCTTCATGGCCTCCTCCACAACCCTCCCAAGACCCAGTCCCTGTGACTGGAAGATGTCCTGCCTCCCAGGAAGGGCCTAGGTGGGTTCACACAGACTCACTTCAATGTGAGGGTGTGAATCCTCCTCTGTAACCAATGGCTGGACATAGATTGCAGGGGAAGCCACTGAGGACAGCTGAAGCAGGTCAGGCTCTTATTCTGACCCTTGTTTCAAGGACATGCTGAACTCCATGAGACTTCAACCTGCATTCCAGAGGCACCTTTCACAAAATGCTGCAGACTGGAATCTGCCCAGACATGTGCCTGCACGAAATTGCCAGGTGTTACACAGACACAAGCCTGAAACAGGCTCGTAGGAAAACCAAAATAGCCAGTGGGCTTACCTACTTTTACCTACAATTGTTATTTTTGAATTAAACTGA
This sequence comes from Taeniopygia guttata, assembly GCF_048771995.1. Classification (NCBI taxonomy): domain Eukaryota; kingdom Metazoa; phylum Chordata; class Aves; order Passeriformes; family Estrildidae; genus Taeniopygia; species Taeniopygia guttata. The sequence continues at coordinate 138,820,454 of NC_133026.1, read as the reverse complement.
TTGAAGGGTCAGAGCACCAAACAGTTTTTCTATTCATCAGTATATTGCAGATATACATTAGCACCTCTGCTCTTCTGACTTAAAAATACTAGTCTCTGAAATGAATAGTTGCCTGCACTAGAAAATTATCTTAATGTGTTTTTTGAGTATTTATATGTGAATACATACTTGGTAGGCTGGGATACCAGAGCATCCTTGTGCAGTCTGTAACATGGGAAAACATTAAATGTACCAGGTTCCATGGAAACCCCTTCCACAGCTGAAAACTCCTTTTCAACCAAACCAAACATTTCCATCATTTTGAATCCTGAAAGATATCAAAAGGTATATTTTATTAATTTAAATTAATACTGCATTAAAGGATACAAAAAAAGACAACTCCAATTGTATCTAAGAGCTTCATTGCCAGTTAGCATGAAGGGAAATGTATCGCCTAATACTGTGAAAATAATTCCATAAACCAGAAACAAAAATGAACACAAAAATACTGTACCTGCAAAATTATTGCCATCTTTAACTACCAGTGGGCAGGCTGGAAAGGAAAAAAATATATATTTAAGAATACAAGAGATGTCCCACTGAGTCAGTACAATCATGCACTTTGACTTAAACTCAGCACTCTACCCACAAGAGCAGGGAAAAAAGGAGAGGTTGGGTAGGAAGGACAGGCAAACCTGGCCACTTTCTACCCCATTCTGTCAATGCTTCTCAGGATCCTCAAGGGTTGTAGCAAAGCTATTAAGGGGTGCTCCCTGTGTGCTCCATGTAATATATTTTTATGGATTTCTTGTCTGTTAATTTGTCTAATCCTCCCTATAAACCTGCCTTCACAACATCTTCAGCAATTTGAAATTTGTTGGAAAAAAAGCAACAAATTCGTTGCCTGTTGCCTAAAATAAAGTATGTTTTATATAGGGATTTAACCAAGTGTTCCCTAATTCTCTGTTTATGAGCTTCTCCAGCCTAACTCATCTTAAGTTCAAGTACTGCAGCTGACCTTTTCAAACTCCACTACAGTTTCCATGAGCAAGAGAAACCAGAACAATCCCTAAGATGTGTGCTCACATTTTAAATAGCTGTAAATCTGATTTATACATTTCTTTTGGCAGGGAAGAAAGGTCACTAATATATTTCAGGAAAGGTGCCCTGGGAAATCAACAAGCCCAAAGCAGCATGTCAACCACATATGGCACCCCAGGATACTCACATTTTAAGATCACTTTTAGACTACAAGCACAATTGACCAATATATGATACTGTTGACAACTGTCAATATTTAACATTCTCTCTACCAGTGGAAGTAGAGCTCATGGTCAAAATCTCAGAACTGGTGGCTCACAAACAACATTATTTTTACTTATCAGCTCTGACAATTCAGAGTCTCATAACTCACAGCCCTGTGCACAAGGACGCCTTACAATCACAAATGGTTCACATCAACTACACAGTGCCTCCTTCCTGGCTTATACACAAGGAAATATATTGTGAGCACACACCTAAAAGCATGTGAATTTCTGACCAATAATCATTAAGTGTTGCTCTGGAATGTCTATTCCTTATTTTTCATAGAGAGGCAGAAGTATGGCTTTCTCACAGATCTCAGAATTTGTGTGTGTTTTATGCTTTTGCTTAGGCTACAACTCATCTACTTCATAACAAAAATGTTAATGATTTGATCTCTATTAATAAATTAACCATGTGACTTGAATAAGTCACAGTATTCTTTAACTTTAACCCCCAGTAGCCTAGAAAATAAAATTATCTTCAATGATTCTGAAACGTCAACAACAGTTGAAATGAGTTTTTGACAACCAGTGACTGTATTCTAGCTTTACAGAAACAACCATTAATTATTTTGAAGTCACAACACCTTCATTTCTTTAATCTTCTGTGGAAATAACATTATAAAGTCAGCAGTAAATTATATTAAAAAGATCAAGAATTTGTCTTAATAGAAAATTAATAGTCACAATCTCCCCAGTATTTAGCAGTTATTTTAGAAACAAACATAAAATGGCTAACTTGCTGATGCAGTTTCACAAACAAAAGTGATCAGTTCATCTTCAATCTTTGTAAAGGCATCAAAGTCATCCACGAAGAAGACATGTCTTTCACTGGGCTTGCTGCCAATATTAACTAATTCTGAATAGTCAGCATCAGCCACTCCAATAGCAAAAAAGGTAAAACCTGTAAAACAAAAAAGAACACTCCTGGGTGTCATTCATTTTGAGAGTGGAAATACAATACGAACACAACTGTATTTGCCCCGACTCCTTTCCTGATTAAACACCAACTTGGATATTTAATTACTACCCTATAGCATGAGAAAATTCACTTATGTAATCTAAAATAAAAGTAAAACATTCTCTGTGAAATATTTCTTCTGGCTATTTATGCTTAATTAGTTAAACTTGAAGCGTTTTCCTGAAGATATATGACTACTGAGTAGTTTAAAGTTTTAGCATACGTTTAAATACTTTTAAAATTTAATTTAATATTTAATTTTTTAATACTGTAATACAGTATTAATAATACTGTATTATACAAATATATCCATGTATCAAGTACAGAATAAATACAAAGTAGAGAAATTAATTTCCTGCAGGTTCTTTACAGCATTTTTCTGTGCCACGTGTTAGTACATATATTATTTCAAGGCACTGCTGCCTCATGAGTGAACACTGAAATAAATGCATTCTCATTTCATCAGCAATTTAACTGTGCCAGTTGCATCTGTTCTATATATTTAGTATGAATATTTTTCAAAATATGAGCCTGACTTAAAGGATTTAAATCAAATGGAAACTCTAGCCTACATGTTTCAGGAGCCATAAGATTTGAACATTTTCCTTTCTATAAGAGATGAAGGAAAAAACCTCTCTACATCAGGCTAAATACAGTTAAGTGATATACTGGATATAGCATGGCTCAGTCACAAATTTATTCCAGTCAAGCAATATTATCTTTAAGTTTGGATGAGAACCAGGGGCATTCATCACCTTCTGCAGAGCTTTCAGCATAATAAAACTTTGACTTAATACATTATAACAACATCTTCAAGTCTCATCCAAGATCAGCACTTCTGTGCCAGCCTCTGTCACAGATGCCCATCAGTGCCTGCTCCAACCTATCTGCAGCCTCATTGTGCAGCACACTCCAGGGGAAATGGGAGAGGGAAAGTCGTGTGCCACATCCCAGCAAGTGAACCCCTACAAAGTACCATCTGCTCTGGAGGCCATTCCCAGTCCAGGAGCTAATAATGCAACAAGACTTACCTGAGAGATGAACATTTTCTGTTCAGCTTAGACACAAACTCCAATTTATTCACAAATACACAGTTTTCTTAACTGCTACTTAAAACAGGTCATGCAAGCCCAGTGTTTTGTCATATGCTTTATTGATGAAGCCCCTACACTCAGCACCTAGCAACAAAACAAGGAGGCAGCCAAGCTGGACAATTACGTTGGGTTTCAGAAATCAGTGAGCTATACTGGAAACTTCATGGCTGTCAAAGCTAAAAGCAAATAAAAGCCACAAATGTAATTTCTCTTCAGGTCACCTCACATTAAAAGGAAGATAGTTTTTTTCTTCCATTCTTTATTTTTGTGCCAGGTGGCACATTGTGTCCTTTCAGTTTTGGTACAAACTTCTACAACACTTAGACTCACAACATGGTGTGGCTGCTTAAAGCTCTAAAATTGAAGCTTTAAAAAAATGCCTAGAGGTAATTAGTGTAATACAAGAACAGGTCAGGAACAGTGTAAGAATTTTCAATGGACCTTTTGTGTAGAAAACAAAATAGTTCAATTTGCGCATAACCACTAGACTACACTTTATAGATGACAATCCAAATTCTCAGGATCATACTCCCCAACATCTTCATTCTGGGAACAATTCCATTAACTACTACATGATTTTAGCACTGCTGCCAAAATGAAAAATAATTCCATTAATCACCAAAAATATCCAGAGTCTAACCATATCCTAGTGATATTCTGTGTTTCTCAGCAACTGCTGTTTTCTTTAAAACTGAAAATCTGGAGCAAAGGCTATCCTTACCTTATGCCCTCACTTACTTAGGCAATTAATGAGAAAAAAAGAGCATGTGAGTTGTTTTTAAAACCACACAATTTACCGTCTAGTTGCATTTCTCTGGAGACTTTGTTCACATCATCCTGTGATCGCCCATCAGTGATGACAACCAAAACCTTTGGAATGCCCCTCCTCATGCCTGCCTCTCCTGTAAATAAGAATTCTCGTGCATGTTTAATGGCTTTGCCTGCAACACAAAAATTGACATTGACTGTGATATAAATCCAGTTTCTATTGGCTACTTATATCACATTAGACATATATAAAAGCAGAAATCTGTTGCGTCCTGAGAAGTCTGTCAGTTTGTTCATTCATTGACAAATTCATATTTGTCAAAATCAAGATTTAGAAAAGTTTGGTTCTGACTATAATGTTTCAAGTTCTGATGGCTTCGGCCCTCCATTTTTCAATCTGGAAGGGAAGATCACAAACATGATTTGTGTGGGTGTCCTGGGTTCAGCTGGGATCAGCCTGATTTCCCTCCTAATTGCTGGTACAGTGCTGAGGTTTGGACTCCATATGAGGCTAATGTTGATGATGATGTTTTGGTTGTTGCTAAGCTGTGCTTATCCTGAGTCAAGGACTTTTCAGTGTCTCACTCTCTGCCCCTGAGCAGCTGCACAATAGGACCGGAGGAGAGTATACAGAGGACAGCTGACCCAAACTGGCCAAAGGGATACTCCATACTATAGAACATCCTGCCCAGTATATAAACTTGGGGAGTTGGCCAGGAGGGGCCAATCCCTGCTCTGGAATGGGCTGGGCATCAGTCAGCAGGTGATGAACAACTGTACTGAGCATCATCTGTTTTTCCTGGGGTTTCTCTTACCCTTTTAATTACTATTACTATCATTGTATTTTACTTTATTTCAATCCTGAAACTGTTGTCTCAGCCCACAGGTTTTACCCTTTCCTGATTCTGCTCCCCATCCCACCAGGGATGGGCAGTGAGTGAGCACTGTGTGGTATTTAGCTGCTGGCTGGGTTAGAGATAACAAAACTTTCCTTTTCTGGATTGTAGGGCACTGTCTACATTAATGTAGACTGAGAATGTCATTGTAGTAAATAGAAAATTATTTTGATAATGCTGAAACTGGATGCAATACAACAGCTGCAAGATATTTCTGCCCAGTCTGAAAATAATAAAACATAGGGTTTCCAACAAAAACAGATTTTAACCCTTTCAACCCTCATCTATAATTTCTTTATGTCAGAAAGCCATTTTAAGGGATTAATTAAAATGCAACCTTAACAAACATCCTTCCCCATCCCAATCTGAAACATCCCACAGATGCTTAACTGTCCTGGCTTATACCCAAACAGACTCTACTATCTCCAGTTTTCTACATGCTCTGCAAGCTCCATCCCTCCCTCCCACCGTTACCGCTTTTCTGCTCACTTGGCAAGCTGATTTCATATTACTCCCCATTCCAGCTTCCACTACCCCCAAATTAATCTGCTTTAGCCCTCCTGCCCTTCTCCCTGCCTCCCTGATCCTTGTTATCACTGTTGGTCAGTGGGGTGAATATGGAGCAGTAGGGGCTGAAGTGTGTAAACTACAGATTACAAAGACTTTCTAATTTCAGAGTCCAGTCTTTTGTCTGCAGTGTGGAGACAGCATGTTATCACTGGTTTTGCAGTGATTAATTAAACCATTTAGCAAATGGGAAATAAATACTACTTAGAGAAGCAGGGAAAAAAAATCTGTGTTACAAGCACATCCTTTCTCACCTGTTTTTGTATTTCCTCCTTTGTATGCTATATGCTGAATAGCTTCAAGAAGAGTCTCTTTTGTTTTGTATGCATTCAATTTAAATTCTGTCCTGGGATCATCAGTAAACTGAATTATTGCCACCTGTGCACATAGGAGATGTTAATTACACAAGCACCACCCACTGTGCAAGCAAAAAGTAAGTGAATATGACCACTTAAAACAAGGATTTATCTTGTAACTTTGTTTCATCTTTAAATTGAAGCCAGACTTTTTTCCTCTTTAAGAAAGCTTTCACTTAACAAAGTTCAATTTTACTCTCTGCAACCTTGGCAACCATCTAACACTTTCTGGTTTCATTTTGCAGCAAACAGGATGAGAACAGTAATACCCACTTTGGCAGAAGCACCCTCAGTCAAGCCCCAAAAGCAAATCCTGGTTACAGCTGCTCACATGTGTGCAGTTATTCAACTCAGAACTGCTGGGACTTAATTCAGTCTCCATGAATTAATAACTGCACATAAGTGACTTAAGCTAGGGAGCAAGAATGAAGCAAGTAATAGAAATATTCAGGAATATATTTTGAAATATTGCCTCTGTCAAATATGACACTACTGAGTTAAGACCCTGTAGTACAATACTGTACACTAAACTCTCACAATTCACAAAGCATATATTGATCTTCATATTCCAGAAGTGGTGCCCCTGATTTAAAAGGAACTACTGTGTTTAAACTTGTGACAAAGTTTCTGAAGCACCATTAACTATATTCCAGAAAAATAGGTGTATCGCAAGAACAGTAAAACCTAAGTATTCTTCAGGGTTGCGCAAGTTAAAATTAATTTTCTGTGAGATCCCAAACCACATATTATACAGGCAACACTTAAAACAGTAATGTATTTGCCATTAATATATTCTGGAGCACGTCTCTAAACAAATACATAAATGGAACAATTGTTGCAAATTTTATTACGAGCACTGTAGATTCTGTAGAGTGAGTGACTTAAAATAACAAAACCTTTAATTTTCCTTATCAATGCCATTTTTAGTTTACTTATAAATAAACACTACAATGAGTATCAAAAACATTAACAAATTTAAATGTCATTAGAATTAGAGGAGACTGAAATGATACTTAGACCACATGCTACCAAAATTTATATTGAGCATTTTAACATATGGTGTGCATAAAAAGATATTGAAAAAAGATACTGACCTAGAGCAGTTTATATTTTCACTGAATTGTGAAATGATGCCAGTTATTTCTTGATTCATTTCACTTCTGGTCTAGTCTAAAACACCCTGTCAAGTCCATGCACCCTCCATCTCTGCACATGTTGATTACCTGTGTTCCATCAGGACCAATCTTATCCAAAGCTCCCACAGTGCTATAAAGGAAGTTAATTATCTTATTGAAATTGTCATCTCCAATACTCCATGACCCATCCACCAGGAATGCCAGATCAGCTTTGGCTGCTTTGCACACTGAGGAAGAAAGCAAGAATTTTGGAATTAGAGCAATGCCTCAACTCCTCATGAAAGCTCAAAAATCACTTAAGAAAATGCAACCATCACGAAAAGCCCTTGTTTAATGTTAGTTAATACATGTTAGCTCATAATGTTAGCTTTAGCCAACAGACCTGCTGGCATTGACTTCAGTGCAGGTGCAGAACCAGCTGAGTTCTGCAAGGGAGAATTGTCTGCACCAACAGATCCTATCACAGAACTCACTTCAATGGTTCTTTTAAGTCTGGCCTATCATTTCTATTTTTATTTAGGTTTTAAAGTAAAGTCACACACGAACTCATACAATGCCAGACTCCTAAAATGACACAGTAAGCAAGATGACAGAATTTCAGCTGTGGAGGTTCCCTCTGGGAAAATATTCAATTCATAAAGTTACCCTAAGCTCTGCAGTGTCTAATGCACTTTAACTGCACTGTGTAGGAGCCATGCAGGTTTCACCATCTCATCTGATTCCAGTACATTCCTATGCAAAATGGCCTGCAAGAGCTGTATTTGCTCACACAAGTTGCTCACTCTTTCATGGGAACTGGGAACCTCCAACACTTCACAGAAATCCAAGTCCATTGCTTGGGGTCAGAAGTAAACTGTCTCAAAGCAAAGTTACGTTTTTCAACGTATTTTATCATCATATTTCATCTAAATCCAGAGAATAGAACAGCAAGATACAAACCTGTATTTTTCATTTTCTGTTGATTACTCCTTGGCAAACAAAAACCCCTCATTTTCTGCTCCTATGTAGTTCTAAACACACACACATACAAGGTCTTTTTTCCCTGTACTTGTGGGTTAAAGTCTCCATTTATACATCAGTTTGGTCCACAGACTTCAAGCTGATGTATTTGATCCTCAGTCTCCACCAATAATGCTCCTCTCACAGAAATATTATATGCCTCTGTACAAAATGTGACACTTTCAAATGATAAAAGGAAGTCTGCATTTAAAGAGGTGAGTCTGAATATGGCCCATATTTTTCACATCACCTAAAGTAGACATATTTAAAAATAATGCTGCTTTTGAAATTCAATTATCCTAGGATAATTAAACTGTCTGCTTCAGTTACAAAATATGTATAATTTAGGAGTTGTGGAAAAAGGAAGTGTCACATATGTTAACCACCCCTTCAGCAAATTTTAACAGTACAAAATGAGGTCAGATTTTTGGCTCATTAAATTTAAGCCAGCTGCCTTAATAGTGTTTCTACAGCGAATGCCTTGTGGGATCTGCTCCCCACAAGTCTAAAATACCGTCAGAAGTAGAAAAACATTGCATCAACACTTTAAAATTACTATAAACTCACATAGGTAGCACTTACCCTCTTTTGCAGGTGGGATTGTAGGTGGTGGAGGTGGTGTTGAAGGTGTTGTTGGTGGTTGAGTAGGAAATGGTACTGGAGAATAAAAAAACGAATATTCAAACATGGATAAAAGCCCAATATCCTTAATAAACAGCATTTTCTATTCATCTCCACATGAAAATAATTAATTATCCCTAATCCACTAGTTATGCAATTGGAGATAAATGTAGGTGAGTGCACACAAGAAATGTCACCTGAAAGAGAGTATTTCTAATGCAAAACAATTATTGCCTGTATATGCAGTATGAATGATACAATACTACAAACTGAACTACTACTGGAACTGCCCCTTTTTGAGATTCTTCAGTGTAGCAGACTATGTGTCAGCACTATTCTTGACCTAGGACCCATAATTCATTTTGAAAAAGGTCTATGTCCTCCTTTCTCAACAAGAGTCCTCAGTAACAGAAAGTACGTTTTTATTCACTCTGGAAGGAAGAATATCTTAGTCCTACAATCCAAAATGCAAAGACAGAGAGGAAAAGCAAGCCACTCAAAGCAGATCACAGTCTGCCCTGATGAAGACTTTTCTGAACTTGGTCAAAGAACTTGTTATGCTTCCAGACAGAAATGCAGCTCTGACCCCAACTCTAACAGGATTGTGGCTCTGTTGCCTGCAGCAACTTCTACTAAAGTTGCTTTATAGTTTCTGAAAGTGCCCCTCACTCTTCTCCTGAAAATTGACATTGGAATTTCAACCTTGCAGTGACCTAGGTGAATTGACAGCTTTTCTGAATGCAACAGCTTTGTTTAGCACCTTTCAATACAGCCCAGCTGAACTCTCAGAGATAAAATGAACATGCATTGACTTCCACAACTCTATGGGAGAAAAAGCTTCCACATTCATTCAAGGGTTTTTTAATCCCATTTTCATTCAATGCATTTAGCATAAAAAGGCACAGGTGCCTTCTTATGAACATCAGTCCTTCAAGTAAGACTAAATTTATTTTCTGTAACACCTAAGTTACATTTATAGGCAATGGAGAGAGTTAGATAGGGCAGCCTGAGAAAAGGAACCTACACTTGGGAAAGATCAGTGCCAACAGTATTCAATACATGTCTGCATCCCACTGTAGCTGATTGGGAGCTTCCCAATGGCTTCAGCAACAGAAAGGGCTGGGACTGAGACACCTACACAGAAGTGGTGCCCAGGACATCCATGGCCACAGCAATATAGGACCAGACCCACTAAAAAAGGGTCACAGCTTCTGTAAGGTGACTTTAAAGGCTGCTCTCAGCACCAAAGAGATGCAGGTCATCCTGAAGACTGTTTCCCTCCAAGGTGAGACAATAGTTTAGAGAAATTATCACAAACCATCATTCTCAAATGGACATATGGCCCAAGGTGTACTCTTCCTCATGTCTCCTAGCTCCCGGACCTGCAGAGTACACTAAAAACAATTCCCCAAAGAGCAGGGAAAGCTTGGCTTTCTGCTCACTGCTCAGAGAATGAGTTCTGGACTAGGAGGAATTGGAGTCATGCACCTGTGCAAGTTTTTCCTATGTGAAACCATAAATGTGGGAGGCAAGGAAGAAAAGTACAAACACTTTCTACCCTGAGAGAAAGGGAACAGCATTGTGGTGTATAGCAATATAATATGAGAAGATAGGTAATGCTGAAATTGGAAATGGGCTCAAAAAAGATAACATATTCATTCTAGTAGTCCCATATTTTATTTTGCAGTATTTTGAGTTCATGACAGCAGGATCTTGCCTTCATAAACAGCTGTGAGGATTGGGTATTTTTGCTTGTCTCGTATTACTACAACTAATAATTTGAAAGTCTGGGGTTTTTTTTTTGTTTCAAAATACTTAAATATATTGGGTTTTGAGGTCTCATTTAACTGTAAATTATTCAAACACTACTTAATTTTACTAAATAACAAGAGTTGCAGGAACAAAACTTTCTCTGTTTGCTCATTTTTCTGTTTTTTTGTTTTGTTTTGTTGTTTTTGTTTGTCTTTTTGTTGTTGTTTTTTTTTTTTTTCTCCCAAGGTCATAGATATTCTGAGTATACCCCTGTGGGACTTTTTATGAAAAAAACTAAACCATCCTCCCTGTGTCACTCTCATTAGAAGTCCAATAGAGTTGCTGAACGTGGCTTAACAATTAATTCACAGCAGTGGTGTAAGAATCCTGCACATCTGTGGAGGAGTCACAATGTACTTGGAAAATTAATAGCTCAGCTAAAGGAAAATGTAGGAATAGCACATGTGTGGGCAAAGGGCAGAACCCAAGAAAAGCAACCAAACATTATTGCTGCTGGCTGAACTCTGTCTCCTCTGTTCTACTCACACGTTGTCTCCATGATGCTCACAGCAGGGCCCTCCAGCTCCTGAAGCTGTGTATGAACACTGATTTTATATCTGGTTCCAGGCATCAGCTCAAAGAAACAATGTCTAGGTGTCCCTCCACCAAGATTTACTTCTTGCTTTTTTCCATCTGGAATTACAGAAGAAACCATCAAAACTTTTTTTTTAACTGTTTTATTGAATAATGTGATTTAAATCATAAATAAGAAGAGTACATGACAGCATATGAAGAGTAAGAGGTTGGCATAAGTCAATAAACTACATGCTGCCTTCCTTTTGGAAAATGACCTCTGTGCAGAAGTCTCTGTAACATTTCATTCCTCAAACTAAGCAGGAGCTGAGGAATGTTTCAAACATCTTCAGGAAAGAAAGATTAATTTTTCCCCATGCACTGAAGGCAATAAAAATCACTAACACTGTCATGAACAGGCTTTGGATCTAGTCCTAAATTATGAAGTCTAACTAGAAATTGTTGCATTATGAAATTCTATGGCATCCTTTGTCTATGTCTCTGGTTCTCTGTATGTATAATGTGCTTGGGCACAACAAAAGAGACTGAACCAGATATCATAGTCCAGCTTTCACTAGTATCCACTTTGCAAGATGGTTAAGGGATAGCATTTACAGGGTTCCAAAACTGATTGTGATAAATTCTGAATTGGAAAATACATTGACAGTAGAAAAAGGATGATTACTGGAAATAGCATAAGGCATGTTTTAATAACAAGAAAAACTTTATCACTATTTAAAATCTGCATCAGGAAGAAGTGAAATACAAGCAACTGATCTCACATTTTACAGAGTGTATAAAAAATTACAAACAGCCACTCAATGCTTATCAGGTGTTACACTAGTGTAAAAATATTTGATGACTGCCTGAACCAGACACACACCCAATTTGACAGTCAAATCCCTGCAGGATAGATATTATTAAGAAACATTTGTTCACACTCTAGGTTGTTTTGCTCATATTTAGGTGCTTTCAGCTCAGCTAAAACAATTCTGGCAGTTCTATATGAGGAAAGTAGGGTGTTGGCTAGCTCCCAAATGAGAGGTATGTCTGTGCTGTCTTGTGTGAGCCAAGATCTCTGCTATCTGAATAGCTTGTCTGTATTTCAGGGCTTCAAATAAACCTTATCACCATCCACTTGCCATTGCACAGAAAGGTCATGCCTTTTCTGCCACATGATCAGTGTCACTGTCCATGACACCTTTAACATAGCCCATTAAGTGTTACTAACTGCACTTCTCTCAAGTTATCCAAGGTTTTCATTTGCCGCCAGTCAGAAGAGCGCTGATGTCTGCTTGGGATAAGAGAGCTGCTCTGCACAAACAGTCACAAAATGCCTTCTGGCTACACCTGACAATCAGTGAGGCTGAAGAGGCTGTCATTTACCCTCTAGATACGCTGTGCTAAAAGCATCAAGACTTCTTGTGTGACTGCATAAAACTGTGTCATGTTTATCCATATGAGTAACATTACTACTAGGAACTACAAAGAAAGACCAATAGAATGAGAACAAACAAAAGTGGACATTGTTCTGATTCTATGGGCATGGTCTGGATTCATTCAGAGCTTTGCTACCTGTCTGCCCTCTTCTCCTGTCTGTTCTAATCATAGAAAGCTACTGCTGGTGGTATAGTTACAAACTTTGATGCATTCAGTTCATCTTTATCCATCTTCTGTTCCTCACAGTAGTGAGGAGTGAAAAACTCAGGTAATCACCCTTCTCCTACTGATAGATCAAGTCCCTGATGTAAAATGCACAAGCTATCAACATGTTTGACATAAGAGGACAGGGATGCTACCCCACTCTGAAACTGTCACTGTGTACACACCTCTCTTGTGTCCATCATTTCCAGTACTTCAGAAGCCAGTCTACAGGTCTAACTGCATACAATTTCTATGCAATTCGATTCTCTGGGTTGGGCTGTAGCTGCAGATCAAATTATTTACTAACTTACCCTCGAGTGACTCTATAACTACCCTGTAAGCAGTAGCATGTCTGTGAAGCTGCCACTGAGCACACAGACTTGTCATGCGAACTTGGTAGGAATCCAAATTCATCACTCCCAAATACACTGAAAATTAAATATGACAAAATTAGTTTTATACCTCTAATAAGACATGAAAGAAAAAAATGACAAAATTATTACAGCGAAAACAGTGCCGATTCATTTTTAACAAATAATGTCCATAGCTGCTTAAAAACGTCAAGAAAATCTAAAAGAAGAATTTTGAAAAGCAATGAACTTTAAAACCAAAAGTTTAGAACTTTAGGCAATTTACTTAAATCTAAATAATGAACACTGCTAAAAAGTTTAGTTATTACAAATAAGTATAAAAGTATCATAATAACAGCAGAATTTCTGCTTTAGCTTTATAAAGAGCAAATAATCTTATATATGGAGCTAGAAAAAATATACTAAATAGACTTTTCATGAAGGAAATTTACATCTACTACTAGGCAAATATATTTTTGGCTCATAAATGATATCTGCTTTATGATTCCTATCTTGCTAATATGCAGCAGAACACTTAAACACCTGGTATAGCCTCAAAGAGAGACTTTCATTTCAGGAAAACAAAGTAAACTCTTCCACGTGAAAATTTATTCAGGGAACTGCAGAAAGCCACAGTTGTAAGGAAACCCAGCTGGTAGAGATCTGAACAGCATGAAATCATTCTTACAGGTTTTGGCCACGCCTGTTAGGGCATCACTGAAGCCTGTTGAGTATGAAGCAAATACTTTAACACTGTACTCCGTTCCAGTGAAGAGATTTAGAATGAGAATAGTATTAATATCATCCCCTACAAAAGTCTCCAATGCAGGACCAGGAGCTGCAAAAAATGAAATAGATTAGAAAATAATTTGCTCATCCACTCAATTAGAAAAAATTACAAGTGTTCATAAAGTTACTAATTTTTGCCTTTTTTGTAACCATACACAAATAGAAAGACATTCTTTCAATCCTTGCATGGAAAGAAGACACAACAAACACACTTGGGAAGTTCAGCAGTGGGATTCATTAAGGCAGAGCTAGACACTGGCTCTATTAAAACCCTTTTGCTCTGCTTCAGTGAATTACTACTGCTCTAAAGGGGCAGCCAAATACCTCCCCAGTCTGATCGTGTGCCAGGACCAACATGGGGGGCAGCAGATGCCAGCCAGCACTACAGTCACTCAGGGCTTCTTATACAACAGCATCATTTAAAACTGCAAAAATGATAATGAAAATAGAAAAGAATGAAACTTTCCCAAGTCAGAATCTCAAACAGCTCCTTCATCATCTCCCCCAGTTGTTCTGGATACACTTCAGAAACCAGTCAGCAGTATTGCCTTTGGACAGTACTTTAGTCCCTTAATGGTCACACATCTGTGATTTGCTGTCAATAGAGAATCCTGTTTTTCTAAAGAAATTTGAAGGATTCTGGATGTCATGTCTAGCTGCAAGGTACAGGCGGGCAAAGGATGCAGCACACACAAAATGGACAATGCATAAAATGTCAAGTATCTGAGAAGAAGTGAAAACCTTTTATTGTGAGGGGAGTGAAGTTGAAAAACAGTAGAATACAGAAGAGAGGAACAGGAAAAAACAATCATAGTCTCTGCAACAGAGTCATGATAAAGTGAAAAAACACAGACTGAAAGAGCTGGGATTAATCAGCCTTAGGATGGGAAGTCTAAGGGGAAATCTAATGCTGCCAACACCTACTTTATGCAAGGTGGTAGAGAAGATACAGACAGAATGTCTTCAGAGGCAAACAGGAAAATGTAGAAGAAAAAAGACAAATTTTGCAACATGGAAAATTTTTATCATATATTAGCAAAGCCACTGCCAGTGACAGTAGTCAAAAGCTGGGAGAGATACTTAGAGAAGTTTAAAAATCTCCATCCTTGGAGATATTATAAATTCAACTGGCCAGGGTTCACCGAAACCTGTTCCAAGCTGACCCTGTCTTGTTCATGAGGAAGACTGGATGATCTCCAGAGATCCTTTCCAACCTGCATCATTCTGTGATTATCAAACTTTAATATTCAAAAATATGAGGCACCAAAGTCAATAACACTTTCAAGGCTGTAGCTGCAACTGATAGTTTTAAGAACAAAATTGAGTGAAAAATAATGTTCAGTCAGACATAACCCCAAAAAAATCAGTTTAAAAACTCACTGTTGACAGGTTTGTAGACAACCCTGTAACCCATTGTTGCTGAAGGTGGGGCATCCCAGCTGATACGTAATCTGTTGTACCACTCCTCTGAGACACGTAAGTTCCTGGGAGCAGACAGGGGCACTGAAAAGAAACCAAACTGGGATTTTACAAGTTTAGCTCATACAAGTTTATACAGAAAAATCAAGATATGCAGATATAAAAAGTGTGATACCCATTACTCTCAGATTTACATGTAAAATTATCAGGATGAAACTCTTAATCAAATTCATTCTTTGTATTACTCAATGAATTAACCACAAACTTTGATCAACAAATAATGAATTTTTGAATTAATTCCAAAATTTGTTCCTACATTTCTTTTAAAAAAATCTCACTTTTGTTTCCTAAAAATGTAAGGTAATTTAGAGATAATTATACATTGTATAGTTTCTTCCAATCGAAGCTGACTAATGTATAAATCATGGTCTTTTGAGCACTTAATTCTGTAGGATGGAATCAAAGGACTTATTTACAAGTGATTTAAGTCTCTGCATAAATAGCACTTCAATTAAGACAAATTATGTAAATTAGGAGAACATTTCAATAAAATTATACTATCATGACTACAAGTGCACAATGAAAGGATTTTTTACAATATACAGTAGAGAGGAAGCTTAAGCTACAGCTGATTAATCTTTTGGTACTTGGTCAGAACTCTGGAGATAATGCAATCACTTTTTATAAACAGTTCAGCAGCATTTCTAATGACCCTTAGAAAGCAATGATCTCACACAAAAGAAAATCTAACAGTCCAATGGTTGGTTCAACACCATCTCAGCAGGTTTTGTTTACTTTTTTCTGTATTAGTTGGCTTGCCCTTGGTGGGCTGGTTATCAAGCATTTACCAGCTCTATTACTGAACAAGTTTCTGCAAACTCAGAGTATTTGAATATAAAATAGAGCTTGTCTTTTAGAAGAAACCCATTGTTTATAAATCAATCAACTGAGATTAATTTAAAATTTGAGTTATATAAGTCATGCAAAATAAGCCCACATTTATCCTAAAATACATTCCTACAGCCAAGGGAAAAAGGCCACAAAGAGTAAGCCTTTATTCATGCACGTCCTGGCCAAAGACAGGCGGAAAGTTTGTACTTACAGGTTTTGCCAGGAGCTGAGACACTGACTCCCTCCCCATCAGAATAGACGGGGGTTACAGTAACTTTGTATTCTGTATCAGACAGCAGAGGGTGAAGTAGAAGAGTGTTTTGTCTGCCGGGCACCATTACCTGGAGGGCCAGAAAATGCAGAAACAAATCAAGCTTAATGACTAGAGCCAAACCACTTTATCTTACATAGTCTTTGACAACACATTCCACTAGCATTGCTATATAGCTTGCATTTTCAAATATTATTGATGCTCTACAGTAAAATAAAATCACTACATTATCCACCATTATCTACCATTACACCAAAACAAAATAATGGAAATGTTCCTATGGGATAACACTGTTTTATATTCAACCTATGAGCCACTGCAGGTCCATAAACCACTGGTACTGTTTGGATCATAAATACTTATACTATTTTACTGTATAGACAAAATACATCCTCTTGATGCATTTATTCTGGACATATTTAGATTTTCTAAAGCTTGGTGACAAAGCCTGATTGTTTTGCTCTCTGGAGACAAAAATCCTCCATCCCTGGGAGGAAGGAAAATCAGGTTATGAGATCTGGAAGCATTGAACTGAGCAAGCAGGAATAAAAAATGTTTTTCCTGTCTCCATCTAGTCTGGAGACAAGTAAATGAAGGCAGCTATTTAGGAGAGGAAGTAGGATGGCATCCCACAAATACCACAGGATCCCAAACTGCCAGGGAACATGGAAGATCTGCAAGAAAAACCCAACCAGACAACCTGGTAGTAGAGCAGCTGTAGAAATTCCTCCAAACAATTTATTTGTTTAGAGTACATGTTTCAGCCTGCTGAACAAAGCACAGTGACAGGTTTCCCTATAAACAGATAGTTCTAAAACTCTTGAATAGATTATTGTATTTTAGCTAGAGCCTCAAAAACCAGTATCACAATAGTGGTGGCAGGAGTGCCAAGCAAAGCCTTGCAATCGCTTAACTCACCAGTAAAATTTAATCTCAGGGAGCTTCCCAAGCCTGTATGGGAGCCACTTACATTACATGGTATGGGCATGGTAAAGAAGAGAAACTATCCCTATGTTTCCAGTGCAGAGATCTGTGCTCTGAAGTGATGCTGCTGGAAGCAAGTCCCAGGGTCCAACGTCACATTTTGGACATTCCCTGGCTCAAGTCCATTGTGTGAATCTGTCACCTGAGCCAGCAACTACAAGGATTTGGCAAGAAGTTGAGAGAAGCATAAACCCTTTAAACTCATGGGGGAAAAGCAAAAAAAATAGGTCTATAAAAGCTTTTTGTTGTTTCAAAGAGCACTGATGCATGTGATGATGGCAGAGGTTTGAAGCATATCCTCATGAAAGGTCTCAACAGTTTAACCCTCCAGGATTCATTCAAAATACTTCTAGTTTTGGCAACTGATACAAAGAAGGAAATTTATCTAGTGCACCCAGGTGTTGATACTTGTCAAAGTGCTTCATTCTTTGATCAAAACTGAACTTAAACCATGAATAAATGTTCTTGAAAGATTACCATGTTCCTCTTCCGTACACATGTATTCAAAACACACAAACCAAGTTTCTGAAAAAATCCAACTAATTTTTTGAGTTTTTAGAACAGTGGATGCAAACATTGAGAGCTCTCCTCTCCACACGTGCATAATCTTCCACAGATCAACATGGCTTTCAGCAGTGAGAAACATTTTTGGCTTTAAAGAAGAGAAAAAATTTGATCTTTCCAGTATGTACAGCACACTCAAGAACACACATGCAATTTAGAGCTTGACCCCTCTGTATTCTATTACATTTTCTAGTCGCTGATTTTCAGCCAATTGCATCAGGAATTATAAAGCTTATTAATATTTTTATGGACAGGGAGGAGTAACTGAAACTTATATCACTGAAATCAGAGCCAAAAACGTAAGTACTCACCACAGAACTGTCACGCTATAGAAAATGTAAGCCCAAATTCCACAGAACTTTTGGTTTCTGCCTAAAAATTGTACTAAGAATATAAACAATCTCCTAAAATTGAACATCTGTGTTGTTTTATTGACATCTGTTGAGCACTCCTCAGGTGCTTGAAGCCACATGATAAAATACACTCCTTCAATTAAAATGTGCCAAATTCTAAGTATAATCTTACATAAATCCTTTTTCAGTAAAGTATTTATGAGCCCGATTAATTTCAAAGATGAAATGTGGTTAATCTATTTGCTGAATTGTGACTAAAGATAATAAGGCTTGAGAGTGTATTTAAAATTAAATAATTTGTGACAATAGAGCCAAGACACCTACCTAATAATACAGTTTTATAATTTTATTTAATGAACTTTTGAGTCAGCTGTACTGTCATTTTGATAGTCACAATTTTAATACCTTTCTTACAGTTTTAATTTCATTTTAACATAGTAGTCATTGGATACTAAAAGAAGGAGAGGGAGAGGGAAACAAAAATTGCTTAAGACAGTACAAATATTTAAGTGTCATTAAAACACAATCTCAGGATAGAATAATGACTAGGAGTAAAAAATAAAATTAAAAATAAAAATCCAACTTGTATGAATTTTAAAAAGTACAGGACAAAAGAGACAGCCAGCTCCTCTTTTAACTGTGAGCTCATCAAACATTTGTGTGATGACCTTGATCTTACATTCAATTGCTGCTGCCTGCAGTGCAGCACGTGCTGTGCAATTAGAACTTTGAAGTTCAAGCTCACAGTAATATCAAATATTGATCCTTTACTAATTGCAACAAAATTGTCATATAAGAAGACATCATGTCTTAGCAATTATTAAAGAAGCTTGTGAAGCCAATAACCAAACCCATACAGACCATTCTTACTGCTTCCTCAGCACGGTCACCTTCTGCAGTGAGGTAGGTCACTCGGAACTGCTGAACACTGTAGTCGGAAATGTCCCACGTCACCCTCAGACTTGAGGTTGTTTCATCATCTATAACAAGATTTCTGACTCCTGTTCGAAAAACTAAACCCAGAGATATTTAATTAATATTTTCTCTACTGTGTTTTTAGATTTAATACCATTTTTATATTTTGCTGAGTATCATCAAGTAGCTGCAAGCTCTCCTGAAGTCATGGTGGCTCTGAAGATCCACAGTAGGCAAAACCATATAGCTCAGTCATATTTGGGCTTAAAAATATAAAAACTGTAATCACTTATTATAATAATAGCTATCCTACACTTCTATTAATATATAATATCCCATCTGCTTTGTTTATCTTACTCAGTTTATGGAACTTTAAAATAATCCAAGCTAGAATGCTACAGAAGGGAAATAACCCAGAAATGCTGTTCATTAAAAGTCAATTGTCTAATTACTGGGAAAAGAAAGAGAATACTCAAAACTACGCAAAATTCGAAAAGAGTTCCCAGTCTCACATTTATAAAGGGAAAGAGAAATTCTAGGTGAATTTTCCAAATCATTCTCTGTACTCCTAAGTAATACCACAGGTACCATTCAGAGTCCCTGCCCTGCATAAGAGGTTGGCTCCTCATCCATGGTCTGTGCGGGAGGTTGGCCAGGCACAGAAGGGGGTGCAGAGCAGCACAGTGTGCACAGTGGGCACCTCTCAGCAGTGACCTGCCTTCCCTTCAGGGGCACCCTCAGCAGCAGCACAGCTCTGCCCCCAGCCCAGGGGTGCCCGTGGGCAGCCTCGGTGCTTTGCACTCGGATTTGGGCTGTTGGCATTTGCCCAGCTTACCTGCAGTGCTGGGCTCAGGGGCTGTGGCACTGGTGGTGGTCACCGTGCTGGGCACCGTGGTGGCACTTGCAGCTGGAAAACAGGACTCAGTCACTAACAGCTCAACCAATATGGAACTCACAGCATTTTTCTTGTATGTCTAACTATGACAATGAAACTGTGTGCTCACATCTACAAGTATCCCACACATTTCAGATACTACAAGGGAATTATTCATTTAGTTTACTTTAGGCATATATATTTGCAGGGTTAGCATTTAGATCTGCAGATAAGACATAATCACAAACTGTATAATCAAATAATAACGGGTATATTTTCATAAATTTCTGGCTGAACTATGCATAATAGACTTCCACTTTGACCATTTGTTAAGGTTGTCTGATTAATTAAATGGGAAGTTTTATAAGGGTGTTTTACTTCTGTCCATGTAAAGAAACAGAAAGCAACACTGGGAAGTATCAACGTAATTTGGATAGGTGTGGGCTTCTTGTCTTAACAGAAGATTTAGAATTAGGTCTGCAGTTAATTACAAAAAACAAATAAAATTTAGAATTTACACATAAATATAGTTGTTTACTTATACAAGTAATTACTGATAAAAAGAAAATAGAGTAATCTTCCTGAAATACAGGCTACTGTTTTGATAATAAACTATAAAATAAGTTGGACATGATTATCAAGTTTTATCTTTGTTGCTTTCATGTCAATGTCACAAGAGGCCTGTGTAAGCTTTTTGGACCATTATTTCAGCCGAGAGTGAATTCACCTCTAGTGACTATAAATTACGTAAATAAGAAGGGAGTATGTTGAAAATGCCAAACATCTTAAGTGAAATTCCTGTAAATCATTTACTTTAAAACATTTAACGCAAATTCTTTCCAAAATCTGATGTATCTCCTCATAAGGAACCCCATTCAAAGACTAAATTTTAAAATGAAGGATGGAAGAATATCTACCCAGATCCAAAGGTTATTAATATTGTATCTCAGAAAGGGAGCCAAACCACTATTTTGATTCAATGCCATCTATCACATAATATTAAATTAGTAAAGCAAAAACTAGTCAGCAAAGCCTTGGTGCTGAACCAGCACATTCTTCAATATTATAGCTACCCAAGATGCCCAAGATGAACTATGTTTTATATATAAGATGCATGCCTCAAATTTAAATCACTTAAACATTTTTTAAAATTACAATCAAGAGTTTGTCTTACATGTAGCTCCAAGAATAGCAA
Source organism: Taeniopygia guttata (assembly GCF_048771995.1). Classification (NCBI taxonomy): domain Eukaryota; kingdom Metazoa; phylum Chordata; class Aves; order Passeriformes; family Estrildidae; genus Taeniopygia; species Taeniopygia guttata. Next base: position 138,799,199 of record NC_133026.1, on the reverse strand, counting down.
CAACTTCGCTTTCACTTTTGTCATCAAAAACTGCCAGCAGAGAAACTTCATATTCTGTGTCAGGCAAGAGACCCTCTATAACATGACTGTCTGCATCTCCATTTATGACAACCTAAGTTACACAGCAAGATTGAAGAGTGTCAGTTCTGCATCTGATTATGTTACATGAATTGACTGAAATTAAAGACAGAAAATCTATTTTCCTTTAAAATAAATTATCTGCCCTGCCTTAAAAAGGCTTTTTCAATACCAGAACTGTAGTATCAGTTATGGTTCCACACTTCTGAATGGAACTTGAAAGAACATGTGCTTCAGACTTGATGATTAGGAGAGATGTGCTGATTAGTTTGCTATATAGTGTGAAGTTTTAAATAGTAATTTTCCTCATTTCTAGGTATGACAGCAGCAGAAGATTGACATGCAGTGTAAACTGTAAGCAGGTTTCAGTTCAGGTTTTTGTGTGTTTCATTTATTTTATTGGAAGGGATCACCAGCTGGGAGGAACTGGAACAAAAGGAACTATAAAAGGTACAGGAGCCTGAGCAGTAATTCTGGTGGAATGGGCTGGCCAGTTTTGGGAATAGTTTTCAGGTCACACAAACAGATACTACAACAAAACAACCTTTCTCTGGGTTAACACTGACAAGATTTTAAACGTGGTCACAGTATACTCAACATCAAAGTTAGACTTATAATGGAAATCAAACAATAGACATGTCCTGCATAAAATCTGCCACTGAGGTTTGCAGAAACAGTGAATCACACTTCCTTCTTTTAATTGTCACAGGAGATTTCCTGAGTTGGTCATGGGGAAAAAGGACCCATAACACAATTGCAGACCTTCTGAACTCCAATACAAAAAGAAAACCAGAAAGAAATAAATTGGGGCCATGCCTTCTACAACTATCAAGTAATGGATCAGGCATCCCATGCTGCACACTTTCTGGCACAGATTTTCTTGGGAAAATTTAAGGACTAAGCTTTGAGTGAATCTAGCTGTATACTAAGTAAGTGCATGTAATGCCTTTCTTTTCAACTTTGGCATAATTTCTGAAGAATCACTTCCTTCACCCTCCCCTCCCAGCTACAAAAAACAACACAAAGTGCTGAACTTTCAAGCAGGCAGGACAAATAGCAGCAACAAGCACACGAGTACAACAGCATGCATCCTCTACTGTAACCTAGAAATAAAAGGTCCCCTTTAAATTTATTCTGGCTTTTTAGTGCTAACACCTGACTGCAGGCTCCACACCCATCAGCAGAGAGGGAGAAGTGAGATGAGAGGTGTGTGATTAACCACCGTCCCCTGACCCCACTCAGCCAATTGACAAGTTGGCTCTTGGGAGAAAGAAGGAGGGAGTGCATGTCCTTTTCTGCGTGACTGATCACTTAGCTGGGAAAGAAGCTTAAAGAGGCAACAGCCTGGAGGTATTGTGCTATCCTAGGCCTGACCCTGTTGGAGAGGTCATGCAAGGAGAACAGCAAAGCAGCCCGGGCATTTTTAATATCTCAACATTCTAAAATATTAAAGCCTCCAGCTGTTCTTTGTGAACACAGTGAACAAGTAGAACCTTAGCAGTTCAAATATTTCTTGATAATTTATTCTCACGCTGAAAGAATACAGATACCTCAAATCTCACTTAAAATGTGACTTGAGAGCTCTCACTGGCAGCTACTCACTAGAACTGAAATAGAAACAAATGAGTTCATCTACTGCAGAAGAAACTGCTAGTGGATGACCTGTATTCACTCATCTGCCAACTCCTTTTCTCTGCTCACTCCTCTAATTTCTCTCTTTCTTGCATGACTACCTCTCATTAGGTGAAAGAGAGGAAAATAATCAGGCTAAGCTAAATTTACAGAAAAAATGACACATTACCTGAGCTATAATGACTGCCTTCTGCCCTAATGGATAACAAAATAATGCATGAAACCTAGGGCCAGGTGGGAAATGTCATTTTTCCCCCTGAGTTCTATACCCAGATAAACAGTTTGCAGATGTGGCCTCTCCACACACTTCTGATGCCAAGAGAGAAAGATGCTTGAGAGTCACTTAAGACTGAGAAGTACAAAAGAAGCCAAAATAATGAGTTAATAAATAAAGAAAAAGAAGAAATGAGACAGACTATGAAAATTTGAGAAAGAAGAGAAAGTGTCTGTCTACTTTGAAAAAAGAAAATTTAAAAGGAAAAGCTAAAGGGATGAAAATAGTTTTAAAATTTAGACTGATGGAAAAGGTGTACAAGGGCTTAATGCAAAAAATACATCATTAGAGGAAAAAAAGAGAAAACATAAAGAGGAATAGATGAACAATCAAATAAATTAACTATGTGTACACTTTTCCCTTTGTAATGTTACCTGATAAGGCTTCAGAGGCAATTTTACTGTGGCCAGAACATTAGACAAACTTGGAGCTTTATGTGAGGATATCACTACTCTGGCTGAGCTACCATCATCATCTTCACATCAAAGTAAAGAACGTGAACCTCTAAAAACTGAAGGGGCCCCAAATAACAACACTAGTTCTAAGGCTGTTGGCACATTACAGATTAGAATGACTATTCACAAAATTCACAATTCCCTATTTCCTCTTCAAAACAAAACTGGAATATTGGTTTGATTTTTGTTTCAAGAGCTTTGCAGTGGGGCAGATTTTGCTGTAAGTCAGTTGGCCATATTTAACTAGCAAACGTTGCTGCACAGTTGTCCTCAGAACGGAATTCTCCCTCCTTTTCACCCCTCAGGATGTCAAGGCAACTTACCTCCTCAGACTCCCCCCCATCCAAAGGAATCCATGCCAATCTGTAAAAAGCAATATCTGATGAGGTGGGCTTCCAGCTGACCCTGAAGCTATCTGTTGATACTTCATCAATTTCCAAATGCTGGGGAGCTGGAACTCGCTCTGGAAAATATTACACACAAGAAAAGTGAGAGTGAATTATGCTCTGGCACTTCCATAGATGGCAACATTAGGCACATACCATTTTACTTGCAATTTCTTACAATAGTGTACAGGGGAGGTGGACACCAAAGGCACTAGGGAATAGATTCTTTATTCTAACTGGACAGGCCTCCTTGTCCTCTTTCCACCGAAGGAGCTGCATGAGCTGCATGAGGAGTCCATCTCCTTTGCTCAGGTTCTTTTGTAGTACCTCAAAGCCAAGTCCCAGTCTCTGCCCTTTCCAGACTCTGTGTACATTTTCACTTGCACTTTGCATGTGTCAACATCTTGCTCCATACATGTATGTTCTCCCATCCTCTTCCACCTTATCCTTCTCTTCCCATTATTGTTGGAAAGCACTGATATGTGTCATCAGCCATTCGTTTAATGCAGAACTACAGTTACAGAAACTCTAACTGTGTTAAACAAACTACAGGAACTTTGAATGTCTTATATTTTCTCCTTTTGATGTAGTTCCTCTGTATGTATATAAGGTTCTACCCCCTAGAGCCTGGATAATTCAGTGGTTAAATGTATGATTCAAAACTCATCACACTTCATCTGGAGATACAAATGCCATCACACTGAATAATGCTTCAGAAAGCTGTGGAGATGTTTTCATGATGTCAAGAGATTACTCATGTGAGTAAAGAGGCAACTGGCCCCATAGTAAGGGAGCAAAGAAGCCAAGAGCAGCAATGAAAATAACAGAAAGCATTCCATATATCTGAATTCACAGTCAGAGACCTTTGCTGTAACTAATCTTACTTTCGAGTAGCATAAGAAGTATAAAATTTCTTCTTGGAAAGCCGTCAGAAGTCCAGCAATACTTACTTGTGGTAAAACTGCCAGTAAGTGGTTCAGACTGGCCCTCATCGTACTGGGAGAAAAGAGCAACAGTATACTCTGTAAGGGGTGCCAAACTTTTGAGAGTATGGGTTGAAACACGACCAACTTCCACCTAGAGAAAGCATAATTTTCAGTAGACATTGACCATACAATACACTATCATTGTGTGACATTCTTCTGGGTAATAATGATACAGAAGGAGAATGTCATGCAATTAGTAGAGAAATTCAGTGAAACTATGAACAAGCATAAACTCAGGTCCATCAAAGCTGATAAAACCAGTTATAATAGAAAAATTACAAAAAATGAGAATTTTCCACTTATGGAAAACATATAAAAGGAGAATTCAGCCTTGGTAAGCCCAGCTGTTCAGCTAACATCAGCAGTGCATGTTCAGGAACCCAGAAGGAGGAGCCTTTTTGGGCTATTAAACCTAACCCCTTACCACAGACAATCACTGCATAAAACCCTCATGTTTAACATTTGTCAAGAGACAGATGAGAGTTTTGTCTGGTCTCTCTCCAGGCTGGAGTTAAGTGACTTTGCCAGGGACATAAAACTCAAAGCTGTATAAACAGTTTATCTGTCCAACTACTGAGTGCCACATTAGCTCAGCACCAGGCAGAGCAAACGAAAACATGCCACCTGTTCTTTGAACAGAAAAAGGAAAAGTGAACTGAACATTCACTCACATTACAAAGTATACTACGATGAGCCTGAGCTGTTCAAATACCACTGTGACCTGTACAGTCAGGCATATTATCTATATTAAGGGTAATCAATAGGAAGTGGTCAAATGATTTCTAATTTAAATTTTAAGGGACCTAGCAGAAAGAAAAGAAACAAAACATTGCATAGGTATACTCTCTTCTAAAGCTCGGAGCAGTTTCTTCAGGTTCAATACAAATATTCCACTTTATACAGATGAAAGGCCAGATATGTTCCAGAAGAAACATAATTACAGAGAACTACCATTAAAGACTTCTTTTTCCTGAGGGCCAAGTTATCCATGACAACTTATTTCCTAAGGGACCTAGACTGTTCTAACAATCAAACGCACTTATTGCAATTATTTTTTAATATGCATTTTTAAAAATTTCTTTATTAATATTTCAGTATGAATTACATCCCATTTTGCATTCACTCACAGAATTCATGCCGCTAAAAGGTATTATAAGGCACCCTTGGTAACAAGGCAGAACTAAATATTGCAAATTATTAAATATAAGAGTCTAAGTTAGAACATACTGGTATTGCCTTAGCACTTTATTCAAGCCAAATCTGTTTCTAGAGAGTCTCAATATATAATTAAAGCAATAAATATTGAGAAAATGTGGCAAAGCCTTCAGATAGTCTTTTTGAATGAACTTGAGTCCATGATATGTGATCCATCAAAAGTCTTATTTTCTGAACTGAATCAAGAATAAATATTTCCAAAATATATATTTAGTCAAGATCCTGCTCCTAGCAAACCTCTGTTCTCTTGTCTCCCTCAGTTTATGTTCCCCCCACTGCTCAGAGTACTCTTCCCCAGTCATACGTACATCCAACATTAAGCAAACTCTCACTTACACCAAGTTTCAGAATTCTCTTGCAAAACTTTTTTTAGAGCTTGCAAGGTAGCTTTTGTTTATAAATAATTACAGAAGTATGCAAAGGTTCAAGGCTGGCTAAGGGAAAAGTGTTGCTAAAATTTACCTCATTGGTTTCCGTTCCATCTGTTTTAACGTACATGATGCGATAGCCGTTTATGTTTTTGGAAGCAGGGTCCCATGATAGCTTAGCACTGTTGTGTCCAACATCTGAAAATTTCAAGTTTGCTGGTGGACTGAGAGGCACTTGAAAAGAAAAGAGGTAAAACCATGAAAGTGATTCCAGGTTTTAGCTGTGAAATTTTTCATGTCTTAATAATAAATAGTATGTTTTCCCTTCAAAATTTTGTATCACCAGTATTTCTTTCAAAGGCCTTCATAAATAGAGCTACAAAAGTATTTAAAGGCAGATAAAAGGGCTTAGCTCTTTACTGAAACGAAGCCTCCAGATTTGCTAAATGCATCTCAACTGATACTGAAAAAGAAATGTTATTATGTTGTTCACTGTAGATATCATAGCAAGATCTAGCCTGCAGAACACTTGCAAAAGATTTGGGGTTGTATTTGTGAATTAATTTAAGCCAGCTAGTACTTCATCCTATACACATTTGGTTTACGTGTGTATCCCAGCAAAAATACTTCATGACAGTAGAATTTGGGCAAAAAACCTTCTGAATCCTAAAACATCTTGATATAAGGGTAAGTTTATCCAAAAAGCATAACCAGCTGATAAAATCTCAAAAAATGCGACTTTTTACCTGTACCTACCCTTTCTGTTAGGAAACCTTAGCTGTTTCCCAGCAATAATCCCAGTTAAAGTCGTACTTTTATTCTATATATTCCTTGACTGTCACAAGCTGAAGGAAAATGAGGTCATGCAAGAGACAGTCTCAGATTACATCCACTTCTTTGTTACACCACAGAAAGCAATTTGTGCTGTCTGTTACTCTCAGCAGTAGATTCTGTATTAGTCCAACATCTGCTACTTTCCACTGAATTATAAAACCTTTTGCTATCCATCCTGCCTTCACACACACACTCCTCACCAGTCCACGTGGACAGATAAATATCAGCACTTCAGAAGCTGCTTCCCTCACACAATAGCACCTGGGAAAAAGCAAAGATTTTAAAGGCCTCATATATTCTGTGAGTTCTCCAGCCAGGCCATTTATCAATCCAGAATCTGTAACCAGCTCAGGAACAGTGAAGTCAGCTTGGCTCTGAGAAAAGAGACGACGGGAACACATTGGAACTGTAGTAGATGGGTTTGCCACACATTCTGGCATTCAACATATTCCTCTGAGTCTGGTGAAAGAGTCTCACGTGCTGGCTTTCCTTTCTACTTTCTGTCAGTCATGAAATGCACTTCATTCCATCACCCAGGTCATACAACAGCTCCTTCCACTTGGAGCCAACCTCCTGAACACATTGCTCTCAACCAGACAGGCAGTCCTGGTGCCAGACTTACGTGATATTTACAGAGTCTTGGATGAGTCCCGGCCCCAAAATGAAACTACAACCAAGAATCAGCTTGCTGAGCTCTGCTTGGCATAGGAAGGTTTTGCTACAGTAACCAAGATTATACAATGAGTTTAGTATTATTTACTAAACACAGATTATTAGATAATACACCTAATACTACAGCAAATTTGGCAGATCACTCTTCAGGCAGATATATGCTCCAGGAAGAAAATACCAGGTAGTCTATTCATTAATTGTAAGCCAGAATAATCACACTGAAATTAAAAAAAAAAAAAGAAACCCCCCCCCCCAAAAAAAAAAAAAAAAAAAAAAAAAAAAAAAACTACCAAAAAAACCCCCCACAAAAAAAGAAAGAAACTTAAATCAGATTCTGGACAGGTAAGACATTACTGTTAAACACCAACAATGTGGGACAGGCAGGATCACCAGGAGCCTTCTCCCTCCCAGATTGCCCCACTGCCTGATTCATCAAAGCCTGCTAGCAGAGGGTTTCTTTGAATAGCTGCATATGACAGAATCCATCTTCTTTCAGTCCTATAGACCAGAGATGGCTGCATTGTGTCATCCTAAAAAGAAATGAAGGTAGCAGACAAGTGAGGATTTCTTTTTTATTCTGGTCTAGTAGCAGCAGTAGTGATGATACTAACATATGCTCCATGCTTCTGTGATCAGACAGTGGTCATGAAAGCTCAGCTTGTGCCAATGTATCTGGAATTTGTATGTGATCTTCCATCCAATGTGTTAGCCAGGTTTAGAGGTCTGCATTCTCCAAGGTTCTCCATATGGTATGAAGTGAATAGAAGCTGGCACAGTGAAAAACTACATAAACTACTGTTTAGAGAAATGAAAATCTGATACTGAGTAGATATTGGCCAAAGGCCAGGGTGGGAGATACAGGCAGGGGGGCTGTGCAAGATGAGTGAAGCATAAAGAGACAGAGAAAGATAGGGCGGGATAAGGAGCAAAAAATGTGATTCTCTTTGTTGGGAATCTTCTACATTCATTTCAAGTTGACAAATATGCCCAAGTTGCAGTAGTTTGCTATTGGAACTTGTCTGTCCACAACTGTCCTCCTAGAGGAGACCCAGCAAACACCATTCCTAGAGCTTCCTCCACTATTGCTTGCTGACCTTACAAGGAATTGCTCTGGAGTTTATCTTTCCTAGCATTTGCATGCCTGAACTGCTCTTACTTATTAAATGCAAGTCACTTTCACCCTGACTGGGTTACTCATGCCAGGAGGACAAAATAAGAGGATTCACTCACTCCCCTGCTGGGAGCAATAGAGATGTCACTGAATGCAGTCCCAGAAATGTCCCAGAAGCACAGCTGCTTATTTTCAATTCCTTTGTCTTCCAAAGGCTGGAGCTATTTAGAGAGTTGACATATAGTCTGTGTAGCTTGCAGAGGACAGAATTTAGCTGGCAAAATTCTTGCTGCTTATTAGAAACACACCATCTATCATGAGTGCACAGGCGCTTTCCAACCCTCTATTTACCAGATGTTAGGCAGCAGGGGTTGGACAGAAATCTTCTCTTTGCTTCTTTTCTGTCTGTACTACTACGGAGCCAGAAGAATGACTTTCTCCATATGAGCAGGCTCACACACACACCTGGTTTTTTAGCTAGAGAAGGCTAAACAGAGCATGTTTCTGTTTTCACCATGAAGGTCTACGTGGTGACCTTCATTCATCTTCAGCATGTTCAGAAAAATCAGGAATTTAACCAAGATCAATGGGGACATCCATAGGACCACTACCAATGAGAGAGACAAGTTCACAATCCTGTTGCAAAAACAAGCTCGTTTGTAGAAATCTTCAGTCCCTGTAAATTGAGTATCCACAGTGAGAAACTTACATAAAGAGCTTGCCCAAGTGTTCAAATCAAATAATTAAATGTTTGCTCTAATATGTGCAAAGACCATTCTGAGGTTTTGTTATCACTGAAGTGAATATAGATTTGAGCTACCTACATGTAGTTTCTTGTCCTGTGAGAGGATCACTAGCTTCTTCTCCAAACATGGCATAAACTGTGACTGTATATTCTGTATTTGGCAATAGTCCATCCAGTAGCAGGTCTGTTGAGGTCTCCCCAATTTTTATCTAAAAACACCATGAATCAAAAAAGATACATTATTTCTGAATTAGTTTATAATGAGGAATAATACCAGTCAAAAACTTGAAATTAGTTATATGATCAAATTTTCTACTGAGCATTTGTCTGACACTGCTTGCAGTGCCTGGCCAAAGGTTTTGGGATTTTGCACAATAATTAAAAGATTAAAGCTTTCAAAAAGGCATAAGCCAACACAGGTAAAAGGACTTTAAAATGACTAACCACATTAGTGATGATAAAATATGCCTCTCCAGAATGAGAAGCTACTAAGGCCTTTTCCCATCTACTTTTTCTTATTCCCACTCCCATCTACACTTTGGTTCATCTTCCGTCACAAATCTGAAAATCACGTGAACTCATTTAAGAAGTTGATTCCTATGCACACTGAGGCTCAGATTTGTTGTTATTTGTACCATTTTCCTTTTTCACCTATTTGTGGAATAATATACCCACATTAACGTGGACTGTACTTAATTCTTTGGGGTAAAGCTCAGTCCTCCAGAAGCAGCCAGTTCTCAGGGAGGCCCCACTTTTAACAGAATGATGTGCTCACAGCCACTGCTTTGGCAGTGAGCACAAGTCTGTGCTGGCTTTCAGCAGCTTCATGGCCCTTCACAAGCTCACATGCCTCTGCATGCTTTATAGTGTTCTTGCTTGAACACAGATACTGTCCATAACCTTAATTATACATATAGAAACTTGAGGGTAGAAATTTTTAAATCCTAGACCAGAAGTTCCATTGGTTTTACCATCTTAGTGACAGAACACTAGACTTTACCTTGTCCCCCTTCTTTTCCTTTGAAAGATAGCCTACTGAAATCACTTTTAACTAAAGATGCTATCTTTACATTTAAAGATAAAAAAAACAAATTACGTTTTTTCTTCAGACCTAAAAGTTTTACTTATATTTAAAGCCTCTGATAAGAGCAAAGGCTAAAGTTCATATTCTTCTTATAGCACATTTAGGAGAGATCTTAGTTTTACTTTATTTTTTCAAGTGTTAGTTCTAGATGATGATACAATATCACTTTATACAATATTTCAAAAAATTCAGTTTAATTTGTTGCATTTTTATGACCATTACATAAAAATAACCAACTGGCATTTGCACTTTATTCACAGCCTGTGACACATACAGTACTTAATCAAGTCATGGGAAAAACCCCAAGTATTTGCTGATCACACTGGAGGTTTAAGAACATGTACGAGTTTGTTCTTTAATTTTTTTTTTTTTTTTAATTAACTGCTATTCAAATGAAAGCACGAAACCTCACCTCCTTCTCATCGGCTGCCAATCCTTCTGTGAGGGGAGCGTAGAGGATCATGTACCCTGTGGCACCCAGGACCCCATTCCACCTCACCCTCATGCTGCTCTGGGACACGTCGTACAGCTGCAGATCCGAGGCCATTGGCAAGGCAACTGCAGTGGAACAAGAGACAGACACTTCAATTCTCCCACTTGAACAACCAGCTATTCTTCAAACTGTTTGTTTTACCCCAGGAAACACACAGGAATATAGCTGTCTCCAGGCATGGAAATGCTGTCTGTACCCTACAAATAAGATCTAAGTGGTGCATAAAAGAACTCAGAATCAGAGAAACAAGGAAATGCTAACCCAAATCAATTCCAATGCCAGGGCAGATTTATGCCTCACAAAGCATTTCAGCACAGTGGTTATTAGGAACCAGTAGCAGTTTTAAGGGGGTGGCTCTTTCAGGGAGTAAATCCCAAACCAGAAGGTGGCTGTGACAGGCCCTGGAAAAACCCTGGATAAGCACACTGCACAGAGCAAAATATTTTGGCTGTAAACTTCATTCCACCATCCAGGTCATAACCAGTTGCCTGTTTAAGGCCTGGACTCTCCAATGGCACCAAGGCCTGTATCAGTGGGATTATGCAAATATGTGTATTTCCATTGCAAATCATGGCAAATGCTGTCCTGGTGAGGCAGAGCAAGTTGAGTGAAATTCAAACAATTACTGAGAGATTTACTTGAGGATTTAAGGCACTGATATAGAGCACCAAACTGGGTTTCCAAATGTTTCTTTGCATTTCTGTAACTCTTTAGAGTAGTATTTTGCACTTTCCTGGTTATCCTCACTTTATTCTTCTCACAGAATAACATCCCATGGCTTCTCCACTGCTGGTACACCACTGAAGAATCCCACCAATATATTCAGGCAGAATATGGAGAAAAATTCAGGCATTAATATGGAGAGATATGAAGGAACTTTGACTTCTCCTTTGGAATTTATACGTTGAGAATAGCCCCCAAAATGACTGGAGTGGTCTGAAAGAACAGAAGGCAATTGCTAACTGATACAAAACCTTTCCTATTTGAAATTCTGAAGAATCTGACCTGCACACAAATATTCAGGAACAAATTCTAATTTCAGTCACAGAGGTTCTCTGGGCTCCTTGTCCAGGCAAAAGCTGCACCCTGTCAAGTTGGTATCTCCGAGTAAATCTCTTATATTATGTTCAACAAGCTCTAAAAGAGTTCCAACACAACCATGGCAGCCTCATCCTTTCTTGTTCATTGAAGCTGTTCACTCAGTTTGTCATTCATGTCTGTAAACAGTGGCAAAACTTCAGCCCAGGCTTCTCTTGAGGTTTCTGTTTCCAGATTACTCAACCTACCCCTCCAAACCTTTTTCAACCTACCTCCATCCTGTTCTTGTATTGATTTATATTCCCATGAATTCTCACAATTTCTCTAATTACAGGGAGAAACTACCCATGAACATTTTCAAATGTACTTCAGTCTCCTTGCTCAGAGCTCCACTCACACCTCTGATACCCACAGCAAGAAATTACATGTTGAGATATCCTGAAGCCACTTTGCACCACATTGTCTATTCTTGTTCAAACTGCCCCAGGGTCAAACTGAGAGTATCCATCACCTGTTCTTCCCCTTATTTGGATTCTAAAAACTCTATCGGAAAAGTATCCTCCAACTGTAACTTATGACTTGCATTTTCAGTCTCAACAGAACGGTAGATACTCTGACAATATATATAAAACTTAAAGAGGTGACTGGAAATAAAACATGGTGTTTTCTAGTGGAATTTTCAGCCAAAGGGCTCAGAATCTCAAATACAAATATTGAGTAGATAATGCTGGTTTGCATCTTGGACAGTTACCAGACTATCCTAATATTCAGGTAACATAGGGATAAATTAAACCAACTAAAACCAGCTGGAACAAACTAAACCTGGTAAAACCCATACTTTTAGCAAATTAGTATGTGAATGAATTTCATATTTATTTCAATTTAGAAGTGACTATAAAATCACAAAACTTTCTACTTATTTGTACATTATGCATATATCTGTTTAGATTGCACATACCTGTAAACTATTTTGAATGTTCTATATAAACAAATGCAATTGGTCACTATTTTAATCCATATCTCTCACACAGGCAGGAATGTAAACTACAATTTTCCATAATTCTCCATAATATCACAATAGTAAAAAAAAAAAAAACTTTAAAACTGCAAGTATTTTTAGCATGTAGAGTGATTAACACTTGCACATGTCAGACTATTACTTCCAACACACTATCAAAGACACCTGTATAAAATATTGGATGCTGCATGACCTTGGGGTGTGATCTGATCAAATCTCTGAAAGTAGCAGGGCTGGGCTCTGTCAGAACTTGACTGGGTAACTTCAAAGGAATACCAGTTGCAATACAAAACAGTCATGTTGGCTCAGTATGTGACTGTTCTCTAAGCCTCAATAAATTAAACAGGTCCTAACACTGCCTCATGGAGTATATCATGGCAGGAGATAACATTCTGGGGGACTGAGACTAAAAGAAAAGTCTAAAATAATTTTGTATGATTCTATTTTGTTTTCAGATTGAGAAGATTAGTACTGACATAGAATCAAAGAGCCACTGAGGATGAAAGGCAGCTCTTGAGGTCATCTGGTCTAATTAACTTCCCTGTTCAGTCAGGTTCAGATAAAGCAGATTGCTCAGGACCTTGTCCAGTTGGGCTTGAAATATCTCCAGAGATGCAGACTTCACAACTTCTCTGGACAAATTATTCCAGTATTTGACCATCATTACAATAAAACTATCTCTTCTTCTGTTCAAATTTAATTTAATGTGATTTTAATTTGTGCCCATTGGCTCTTGACCTGCTAATAAGCACCACTGAGAAAAGTCTGGCTTACTCTTCTTCATTTCTTCACATCAGGGATTTTGACACATTGACAAGATCCCCCAAGCCTTCTCTTCTTCAGGCTGAAGAGTCTAGCTGAAAGATGTGCCAAGCCCTTAATCATCTTTACAGCCCTCCACTGAAGTCAGTACAGAAAGTTCACATCTGTCTTGTGTTGGGGGAACCCAGCACAAGACCAGGCATCCAGGTGTGGCCTCATCAGTGCTGAGCAGAAGGCAAGAATCATCAGCTCCCTAAATCTGCTGGCAATCATTTTCTAATGCAATCCAGAAGGCTCTTGGCCTTCTTTGTGACAAAGGTGCTCTGCTGGTTCACAGTCAGTTTATTGTTTACCAGGACCCCCAGGTCCTTCTCTGCAGAACTCCCTTCCAGCTGGGCACCCCTCAGTGTGTAGTGACACATGAGGCTGTCACTCACCAGGGTCAGGACTTCGCACTTCCCTTTCTTGAAATGTGTAAGATTGAACTTGTTTTCTTCTTCACATTGCTTGCCAGATTCAGCTCCAGGTTGGCTTTGGCTTTTTTAAACTTACCTGTGTAAGATCAGACAGCAGCTTTATACTTCTGGGTCATTTGCCTCTTCTTATATACATCACTTATTTCTTTTTGATGTCTGAGTTCCATTACAAGCTTCTTGATTATCCACGTGAGTCTCCAGTCAGCTGGTTACCAACTGGCCAACAGGGACCTTTCCTGAGCTTGTAGGATGTGGTCTCCCCCTCCTCCATTAGTTCTTCCCTGTTTCTATGTATGAGCTGAAGCAGAGAACCTTCTCTTGCTGGCTCCTTGATCACTTGGGTCAGGAAAGTGGTAAAGCACTACAGAAATCCTGTAGATTTCTTGAGCCCTGCTGCTCTGTTCTTTCAGCAGATATCAGCTGAAAGGTATACCACATATGGACTTCTTGTCTCCTAGCCTGACCTATAAAGTTACTCTTTATTTCCATTCCTAATATTTTCATACTTACTAAAAACTCCTGCACTTTGCACACAAATACATAAAACTGTAAATGTATTAAGTCTTACAATATCCCAAGGCATCATTTTACAGATAGAAAATAATTAAATCATTGAGAAAGAAAACAGATTTACCTTGCAATATTTGGTACTGGCAGGAATCACATGCAGGTATTTCAGGTCCCACCTAAATCTCCATTCATCAGATCATCTCCAGCTACAAATCTAGCTTGTGAAACTTGGCTCCATACCCAAAACATAGGAATGTTCTAATTTAGGGTTCAATACAACTGACTTCAATAGTTCAGCCCAGAGATAAAGCCTTTCTCAGTGTTTAAATATCCACAGAGCATTCGGAGTTAGGAGCTTAGCCCAGAATTATTAAAACAAAATTTAATTTAAGACAAACGCACTAAAATAAGATCAATTGAGAAAGACTCCCTTCTCTGTTTATTTCTCATGAAGACTAATGCCTACAGAGTCTGACTAAATGCAGACAGTCAAATCTGCAACAAACCCACTAAGGATACTCACGTGTGGTTTCCGTTCCACGGAGGCCCTCGCTGGCAGCGTTGGAGTAGATAGCAAACACAGCTATCTGGTACTCAGTTAAAGACATCAGGTTTTTCAGAACTGCTGTTGATTCACTTCCATCTACCACGACCTGTTCAAAAGAAAATTTAACTAAATATGCATAAAGCAAACAAACTATATTACCATAACATTAATCAATCCCTTTTTCTGGCAATTTTTACACTGTACTAAAGTTCAGTTCATGCTGCATTTATATATGGTAAAGTGTCTGAAAAAAACAGTAACCATATACATAGTCAAAATGTTTATCTGCTATAAATAACCACTCAGAACAAAGGAAGAGCTTAGCTGAACAAAGTTATGGGATACAATTAAAGGATGTGTATGTGGCACTATAATATAATATAATATAATATAATATAATATAATATAATATAATATAATATAATATAATATAATATAATATAATATAATATAATATAATATAATATAATATAATATAATATAATATAATATAATATAATATAATATAATATAATATAATATAATATAATATAATATAATATAACATAACATAACATAACATAACATAACATAACATAACATAACATAACATAACATAACATAACATAACATAACATAACATAACATAACATAACATAACATAACATAACATAACATAACATAACATAACATAATATAACATAATATAACATAATATAATATAATATAATATAATATAATATAATATAATATAATATAATATAATATAATATAATATAATATAATATAATATAATATAATATAATATAATATAATATAATATAATATAATATAATATAATATAATATAATATAATATAATATAATATAATATAATATAATATAATATAATATAATATATATTCCTTTAGTACTACATGTATACACACACAGAGGGTACTTGAATATCTCATCAATACATATCCCTCCTAAGCTAGTTTTTAGTGCAAAAGGAAACAAAATATAACCTCAGTGAAATCCTTTTGCTCTTCTACACTTCTGTTCAACTTGGTAAGTTGTCACCTGAAGTCAAATGCTTGTTCCACTGTGTTTTTTCCATCTCCAAATCATTGAAGTTCCATGCAAATAAACAATTCCCTCCAAATTTTCAATGACCAATTGTAGATGTTCCAAAATGTACCATCTTCCTTTTATGAATATTTTTTTCTTTGAACTAAAAATGTGGCTTACCATCACCTCCTACCTCTTCTGCTCCTGCAAACTGAGTGGTGCAGGAGGTGTTGATGGAATTGTTTCAAGTAACCGTATGTGCAAGGAAAAATTCAGGCACTTCACCCCATCCCCTGAAAGTGATTATTATTATAACACTTAATTTACTTTAAATTATATGACAGATATGTAGCCTGGCTACTAGCTCATCTTTGTCACCAACCAGTGTGTCCAACCTCCTTTCTGGAGCCCTCATGGGGAATTGCAGGGTGCATTTAAAAGAGGACCACAGGTTTCCTGTCTGGTAAGTTTCCCCTGCCACATTAAAAACTTCTGGGCATCTTTTCCTTCTATTACCTCTTCTGGCTGCCCTCCTCGAGTGGGGTAGTACACCACCCTGTACTTTTCCACTTTGCCTGGTGCATGGGTCCAGCTGACCCTGAAGCCTCTGGCTGTCACCTCCGATGTGACCAAATCCGAAGGAGTCCCAAGAGAAGCAATTGTTCCTAGGTTGGAGACAACACAATTTTTTATTCCCTTCTGCATAATAATTGCTTGGTTTGTTATATTTGCCGAAGCTCTAAATATTCTTCCTCATCAGAAAATCAAATAATTGGCTACTGCACATTTATTTAGGTTCTTTTCAATGGAAACAAGTAATAAAGAATACTGCACAAGGAGTTTGGGACTAAACCTCCCTGGTCTTTCATAAACCTTTATATGAAAAAGACAAAAATACAACACTAAGCCTTCCTGACCTTCTTCCCATCACTATTTCCAGACCATTCTGCTGGGTTTTTTTTCAGGTTACTTTCCTCTCAGTCACAAAAAACATACAAGTACATATACATCTGTGATCGCCTGTGCTCGCCAGCAGGTTGGAAATTGATACTGCCTGTCAGTCTGCTGCAGAGACACAGTGAAAGGTGATCTTCTCTGGCAATCATTTTTCACAAAGATCTCTCATCTATCCATGGTTTTTCCATTTTCTTCTGCTCAAGAGAACCTTCCTCATTGCTATATATTACATATATCTATATATTATATTGAATATCTATTCAATGTATAAAGATATATTATATTCCATATATCCATATAAATTATGAGAGAGAGAGAGAATAACTCAGCAGTTCTGTGCTATTAAGGAATCACAAACCAATAAACAGAAATAAAATCCACTGAAACCTTTTGGAAAGAAAAGCCTCAGGTAGAACTGTATTTCTGGCAAATTGCAACATTTTTCCATCACCATTTCTTTTCTTCAGAAAAGCCAAAATAATTGTAATCAGAGGAGGCTTTTTCATATAAGAACAATTTTCTTTCTTGCCATAATTTCTTGTGAACCAAAATGTATTATTTGTGTATTAAATAAAAGGAAAAAATCCATCAAGAGGAGGGACAAAGTAATCTAAATAGCTGAAACTCCTGAGTACTTAAAGACAGTAAAAACATTAAGTTAGGGGATGGAAAGCACAGCACGAACATAGCAATTCCATGTGCAACTGTTAAACTAATTAATCCTCAAAACTCTGTATTACAAAAATGTTTCCTTACCCGCCACTTGGAAATAGTTACAGCAGAATGAATGTACTTTTTTTTTTTTTACTACCAAATACCATAATATTTACCTCTACTAAAAGCAAAGAACAAAAGACCAGAGATATCTAAGCAAGAATAAAACATAGCTAGGAAAACAACTTCCCTGACAGTGGAAGCAAAAGAATATACAGCATGAGTCTAGTGCCAGAAGCCAGCCCTGAACTGAAGGTACTTAATTTGTAGCTCTAGTTCATCATAAGTTACATTAAATTTTGTTTCTGTTCACCTTTGATTTCCTTTTCCTGCTCCTCTACTCGTGAGCACACGGTTCTGGTAAGACCTTCCACGATGGTATGCATGAAGTTAAAGTCAGCCACGTTGTAGACATGTGTGCTGTCAGGCTCAGAGGCAATCTCTTTCAGTTCATTTATATCTGCATTCTTTACACCTTTTATTAAAAGGAAAATAAAATATTTGCAGTGAAAAATAAAAAAATCTTATATACAGAGGGATTTATAAAACATTACTAATATAAAATTCTATTTGTTCTAATGACCAACTACAAATTGCTGTTTTTAAGCTGTCAATGCAAGATGTTAATTTCCGCCAGTGTAAGTGGCATCTTTTCAGCTGTCTCATGAAAATGGGGCATCCATGTATACTGCTAAATTCCAGTTATAACAATGTTATAAGCAATGCTTATAAAAGATACAAATTAATGATGATACTTATTGCATACAGGCAGAAAAGAACACTTCCTTAGTGCAGCCAGCAAGAGATACAAATACACCAGAGTACAGTGGGACATGTACATGGATATGGCAGAATACACACCAATAGCAAACAGCTCTATGCCAGCATCTCGTAGGTTTTTAGCAGGAGGGATAACATCATCCTGGGACTTCCCATCAGTAATCAGTATCCCGATTTTAGATACTCCAGGTCTTGCACCTGCTTCAGGCTTAAAGCTGTTTTCCAAAATGTAAGTTAAGGCAAGACCTAAAAAAGAAAACATTTTAAAAGACTTTGACAGATGAAAACATTAGTTTTGCCAATATCACAGTGTTTGTTTTTCTACTCAATGTAAAAATTCTAATGAAGAATAAGCATAAAAAGAACTGATTTTCTGAAAAATTAAATTCCAACAGCAGCCTAACCTACAGAGAAGCTGAAATTTATTTTTAGCAATGTTTTGAACAATCAATATATTTTAAACTGGCGATGAAAATCTAAATTGCTATTTCTGCAAATATGTCATTTTTTTTCCTTATTCTACCAAGTTTTACAAATTTCAAACAGGAAGTTACCTCTCCTACCTATATTGTTTATATGGAAGCACATGCTCTGGATAGCTTAGTAAATCCTCATGCTATGGACAATCTTACTTTTGTTTATTTTTTTTTTCCAATTTACAACCCCAAAAAACCCACTTTATTTACTCCTAGAGAAATTCTGATTTTAATAAATGCTAATTATTTAAAAGGAATGAAGGATAACTCCAGGACAAACTTATACATCACAATGAGATCTTATCTGAAAACTCTTAAATCTCACACAGCTGACATTTCTAACTCATTTTCATCTAACATCCATATAAAATAATTATGACAATTTACTACTTCCTACCACCCAGTAATCTCACTTCTAGAATCATACTAGAGTTTTCTGTCCTCTGTTCCACTGCAATCACTTCTACCAAAATAAAGACTGTTGATTATTGTTTCTCCGGTTCCTTACCGTTCAGACAAAAAAAAAAAAAAAAAAAAAAAAGACAGTAATTTACTTAAAGCCATGTCTGGCTCTTTGGGTATATCATTCCAACATTACTAACTGTTGCTTTGATGACACTGGAATTGTATTCAGAGACTGTATTTTTCCCAGATTGTCAGGCATCCCCCCTTTATCCATCACTAAGCGTCTCTGAGGCTTCAGCGCTTTAACTACTAAAAGGTCAATGGAAATCTAAAAGCCCTGTGTGGTTATTTGTAAAGTTAGTATTACCAGTTGTCATATATTGAAACAACATTCTTTCCTTCTCCAGAATAAAGCTCTATGCATGAATATTATAAATGGATTTAGCATTTTCTTCTCAGCAGGTAAAAGATTTTACTTCCAGGATAGAGAGTTAGGAAACTTTGTTTTATGACACCCTGTCCTGACTCCCAGTGAAGTCACTGGACAAGCGCTTCAGAACAGATTTAACTGACACTATGGATTTAACTGACACAATGGATAAAGCCATTGGCAAGCTGCAAAACCCCCGTCCTTTTTCCCTTCATAGTAAGCATTGACACTTCTTAGGCTGGGCAGCAGAATGTTTTTTAATAAAAGGCAAAAGCCAAAGCATACACAGTACCTGTTAATGTATTCCCCCCCTTATACGGTAGATTCCGGACTGCATCCAGAACAGCATCCTTTGTGCCATAGGCATTCAAGTGCCACTCAATTCGGGGATCACCACTGTACTGTGCAAGACCTAAAGAACCACAAATGAATGTAATCCATCAGAAAATCAAGTGGTTTTTTTTCAAGTATATAGATTTTATGAACTTGGTTTCCAGTACCTTACCAATTAGCTTACTGCAAGTAGGTTTACTACCATACTAGAAAAACTGCATTGGTTGACAACAACAAGTAGCATGAAGTTGTTCTGGGTGACAACTTCTCAATTAACTTTCAAAGCCTTTTACTCAAGGGCTAATTAAATGAAAAGCAAAGAAATACAAAACTTTTTTATTAACATTGCAAAAATTCTTTTAAAGAACAATTTTACTTAATGTACTTTTGAACATTAGCAGATAAGAAATATAACATTTCAGCCAGTTTATAGCACAGGAAAAGTCATCCATTGGCTGGCACATTCTGCCAGCAAAAATTAAATTGTAAGTGTTTGAGGCTAATGCTGACTGAAGTCAGTAAGACTGTTTCCACTGTTTTTATTTTTCCACTGACATTGCATGAGAGTTAAGTAAGTTAAGGGTCACAGTAAACTGTGAAGAATTAATACTACAAGCATTTCAGCAGCATTACTCAGATGATAGAAGTGCTAGTGCTAGATGAGGATGAATCTTGCACAAAAAGAGCAGCATTAAGCTGTTAACTATCCTGAAGTGGTAACTTCTTTACATTGCTAGAGAAATATTACAAAAAAGGGGCAGCACCTTACCTACTCTTGTTTTCTCAGATCCCACATTGAAAGCAGAAACCAGGTTTTCCAGGAACAGTCGAACGAGCCTGAAATTGAATCTGCCAATACTCCAAGAACCATCTACTAGTATCACAATATCTGCAATTGCTGGAGTTTTACAGGTAAACAGGCTTCCTGTAAATCATTAAAATTAAATCAATATTATTCATTCAACAATAAAATTGTAATCCAAGAAATATATGCTTTCCTGCTCCCACCAAGATTGGTAATTAAAGCTTTCTTCCATAGAGAAAAACAAAATGACTAAACCTCTCTCTTCTAATTTCAGTTATAGAATAGTCTGGCTATTATCTACTTCAGTTCTTTCATTAAAGTGTTCAAAATTAGTTTTGGGAGGCTTATGGAAAGAAACCCTCCTTCTAAAAATACTTGAGAGAGAAAAAATTAACTGCCATATAGCACAACCAAACCAAGAGTTCATTTTCATTCCCAAAGCACATACACAATTTCAGTCCCCATACACAGTGCATCACACATAGCCTTAGGCCCAGACAATGCAGAGAGAGCTACCTAGAGATGCAGACATATAAAACAATTATCAAGGCCCTTTTCACAGTCAATAGAGAAAGCCAAGTGTATCTATACATCTCAAAAGCCCTATAGAAAACCACTAGGCACCACAGTAGATTTGAAAATCCAGAAGTGAATCTCATTTCTGCTCCTGGGAGTAGAGCAAAACTGAAGGCCAATTGAAAATGCTGCATCAAACCTAAGTAGGAGGAACTCAATACAGGAGAGGTAAAATGCAAAGACCTCAGATTCTAATTCACAGTCTCTATGAGAACAGGCATGAGAATGAAACCTTAGTCTTAAGATCTAATGAGAATTAGCATTAGTACATATTAATGATCTCTAAGGCTTAACTAACCAGTGGGAAAATCAAAGGAAGGGAAGTAGAGATTAGACACAAATTGTACTATGAGCCAACTGAGAAGCTAAACAGAACTGCCACATTCAGTTTCAGAAAATGCCAGGAAGAGAAATAAGGGAATGGAAAAGATTTCCAGAACCTCAGACAAAATTGCCATATTCCACAGAAGTGGACGTGTGACTGTAAAATTAAAGCTGCTGTAACAGTGGACTCATAGGGAGGGAAACAAAAGAACAGTGTTACACAGGTATAAGAAATGAGAGCTTCTGTTTGAAGTACAAAAATACAAACTCCACACCAGGTTTGCTATAGAATAAGGAGGGAAGTAGGAAAGACAAAGCAAAGCAGGTTTAATAGAACAGATATGATGCATCACAAACCATTTAGGGATGAAAATCATGACCCTCAATACAGTAAAAAACGAACACAGATTAGTGAATTAAGCTGCAGCCCAGTTTTTATCATCATTTTTGTCAGGATCCACTGTATAAGTTAGTTCACAAAGAACACTGACAGTTCAACATGGAGCTAACAGGAATCACCAAGTACGCTGCCAGAAATAAACTGATTTGGGCAGGCATGTTCAGCAAATAAAAGAAGTAAGCCAGTGAGAAATTATCTAAAAGGTGTTTACATTAGCTCCCAAGAAATTCTCCTGATACACAGAGAAAATAAAACACATGGTTAGCAATTTTAAACTTTCACAACATATTATTAATGACAATCTTTTCATGAAATACAAAACTATAATCTCACAGGCAAAACCAATCTGATGTGCAGAAGGAGTTCCATTGGTAATAATTAAGGATTAGATTCATACTGTAGTCTAAATCCACTGAGCATTAAACCAAATCCATAAAGTTACAGTTAATGTCTTAAACGTGTACTACAAATATTTTTAGAAGAACAGGGAACATTTTCTACGTGCAGCTAGCAGTGCAAAATAAGTTCTAAACACATGACAAAAATTCCACTTACAACGATGCCAAAGCAAATATTTTATTTTAGCTTTTACAGTACAAGACAACACTATTTGAATTGGCAACACATTTTAATGTATTGACACTGAGGGACATTTAGTAAGCATCACAAAAATGATCTTAAATTGGAATATAAATCCAAAAGAAGTCCAAATCTTTATGTCACTGAAGTCAACAGAAAAACTTCCCTTGATTTCAGTGGGACTGGAATCTATTTTGTGATTTAATATGAATCTACTAGTCATGGCAAAATTAATGTTTTAAATATCTTTGCCAAAGAAACTTCCTGTTCATCGGTCTGCATTGCATGCAGTATTTTTCTTCCATTAACACACAGTTCAATTGTGCCATTCTCACACTGGCCATATTAGCATCACAAGCTTCAAAAGAGCTACTGGCAAAGGAAAATGTTACTCAACACCAGTAAGAATGACAGCACAGGACCCCTGATTCACATCCAAGCAGCTGTACAATAGCACAGATGTACCTTTCAGTGCTATCCCAGCAGTTTAATCATACAGCCAAATGAGGATATAACAAGATTTGTGCAGTTGTATTTTTTTTCTCTACTTCTCAAATCTTGTGCTGAGTATGAAACCCAGTTATTACCCTTGGTAATATTTCATGTAATTTCATATAAACAAGTTTTGCCTATAAAGCTTCTTTAATCCTGTAGTGATGGCTTTGTAGTGAAAGATTTTTTCAGTTTTAGTAAATCCATTCAGTGAAGGAAAATCCAAAGCATAAAGAAAACAATAACCATGTTCCTTTCAATATTTTATTTCCACATCATCAGATCAATGCAAATAGTATAATCCAATTGTTTTTGTTAAAGAGACTTGTATGGTTAGATCCAAGATTGTACTGCAAGGTCAGAGTGTGAAAATTTGTTTCGTTCTTCGTAGGTAGGAGATACTTGTTGCATCTTTTCTGCATAAAACATTTAGGTTTTGTTACTTCTGTACACCCACTATTTGCTTATGTTTTCTCCTTGTTGTACTTAATAGAATTGTAGAAAGTTCCCTAAAAGGGAATAAACAACAGTGAGATATTAAACAGAATAATGCGGTGATAGAATCTTTAAAACCTGATAGGAACACAAACACCATTACATCCTACGTAATAAAGCTAGCCTAAAAGACATAGTATGTAGCAAATAATTTCTGCAACCCACGTGCTTAGCCAGTTTCCATTGCCAGTTCTTGCAAATGTCTTTTTCAATAATCTTTCCATAGGGTTTGAGGGTAATTTTGCACATTTCAAGTACATACACAACTTTAACAGGCAATTTTCCCAACAACTTTTCTTAAAGGAGGATAACAGCATATCATTCCATAGAATAAAGCTCTCAACACTCTGTGTTTTAGTCTACTACAAGGTTCAATAGTGTGATCAGGGCGATAGTGTGCTTATTTCTCTTTTATTCGGCCATCAAGAAAAGTGTAGTGAGAGAGAAGGTTCCACTTCCCTCTGAGTTATACTATACTCACCAGTTTCAAAAGTAGGACAGTAGGGAAGAGATCAGTTACCAAATTTTATATCATGTTTCCTAGCATCATATAGAAACCATAATTCTGATTCAAGTGCTGCATTCTACAACAAACAATAACTGTGATCTTTAGGTAAGCAAAAATAACAGAATTGCACAAATTTTAAAGACAGAACACCAACCTGTATATTTTGCAACAGCAACTGTCTTCAGTTGCTTCTCTTACAATTGGAGGAGAATTTTTATGGGGGAGAAAGTAAAATATTAATGCACTTTCTGTAACAAATTTACAATCTTCCTAGCACTACTTGGCAGAAGGAATTTGCCAGAAAGTTGAGGAGGAAGGGACTCTGCTCATTTCTGCTTTTCATAGAAGGGCACAGGATCAAAATTTCACCTTCAAAGGCACCAACATACAGCGAAGGGCTACCAACAATGTTTTAGAGTGTGTATTTGCACAAAAGCGGGATCAGTACCACCAAAAATCAAATCACCATGAAGAATTTTGGTTCCTTGGTTTCAGGGAAATTTTTCAAAGAGCTTTGCATTGAAAGAGCTTTTCATCTGCCATATGAAGTTTTCTGATTTTGATTCCTCAAGCCCCCAGACGCTGAAGGTGATTTGCTGACACTTCCAATATGCAAGTGTCACACGACTCTGAAAACCATGCCAAAACTGTCTGAGAGTGAAGCCAGTGATAGCAATGCGGAAAGAAAGATCCAGATAGAATTTTCTGGGATAGAGGGAGTGTTATTGGAGCCTGCAAAACAGGACCCTTGAGTCATCCCACTGAAGGGAATGGAGTGTAGAAAGAGACCAGAGAGAAGCTCTGACAGTGTGGGGGCTGCACAGAGCACAGAGGCTTGACAAGCTCCTGGAAGCGCTGACCACCTCTCCAGGGCTGCGTTCCCTACCTGCGGCTATTCTTTCACACACGTGTTGTGAGCAATGGTAAAAACAGAAGTTCAACCAAAAAACCTGCAAGCCTTACTCACATAGAAATACAAAACTATAATTTTTCATCTAGAGAAGGGTATTTTGACTCCTGGAGTTAATACTACTATTTTTTGAAAATTCTTTGAAAGGCAAGGGGAGAAGCTGCAAATACAAGCACTGTCACATGGGAGGACTCAATGCTTTAGACAAACCAGTTCAATTTGCATGCAGTTATGATATGTTTTACAGAAACACATTTGATATTTTGCCTCTCCTTGGTATGAAACTCTGTTCTCATTTTCAAGAGCCAAAACACACACTTCTTCTGCTAGAAGTTAAGACTATAATTCTTTCTGAGTCCGCAATATGTCGTTTCCTTTCTTACTCCCTGTCACAGCGGAAAGTCAAATAATATACGTGGAAGGAGAGGAAGAAAGTTCAAGTAGAGGTGAATAATAATAATACGGTATGAATAGAAGACTCGTTCATGGGGTAACAAAGCACAAAAGCAAGAAGCTTGATGCCAGCAGTGAGGGAAAAATACCTTGTGAATAAAGCATGAATGACAGAGAACAGCCAGTCCTCCACAGCAATTGACAGCACCAGGCTGAGCAGAAGCACTGCTGAGGACAAGAGCAGTGTAAATCTACATTAGCAAAATGCCACATCTTTTATTAAAAAGGGTTAAAAAAATTAAGGGATGCGAGGCAGTGTCCAGCTTCAAAATTCAGCAACTCACTAGCCTATGCTTCTGACATTGATATTATTGTTCTGTGCTGGTGATATCATCCTTGCACTTGGACCTCAGTTTAACACATCCCATATGTCAGATCTATGGACCAGACAAATGCATATAAACGTAACTGCTGTTCTTTAAACTAGATCCAACCACAGCTTGAATTTGAAGAACTCAAATGTTGGAACATTAGCTTTAACAAGCAGCCCAACAAGTTAGAAGTTTTCCTGGTGCCTAGGAAAAAAAAGGAAAAGCAGCCAGCCCTTTTCCATGTGCCTTATTCCTCTCCAGGAAACTAATATAGCCCAACTGGCAAGCCTACAAATTTGTTATTTGGTGGAGTTGGAATATTAAGATTTACTGAATGTGTTGGGTCTAATCGCATCACATTTGACTATGAATACTGTAGTTTAAAAATTTTCTGCTTCCAAAATACAGCAGTTACTAAATATTATTTATAGCATACCTTCTGAATTTAAGGCCACAAAACTAATCAAAGCACTACTTGATAACACATTAATTCCCTATATATACAGGTGATAATTCTCAAGTGTGAGAAAAGGAAGCATAGAGCCATTTTCTATGCACTTTTCCATACACACTCAATGACAGTTGTACCTCTGCAGTAAGTAGTCATTAGTTTATAAAAACTTCTAGAACTTTCTTTCTAAATCTGAACTTTTTATTTTGAGAGACAAAAAAAGTTACTGTGAAAGTGCTGATGTCTCTTTACAGACCATTGCTGATTGATAGCACTGAAGAACACAATATCTGCAGCAGCTTACCAAACAGCAATGCAAAACACTCCTGGTCTGTGTAGCTAGACAGAAAAATATAGTTTTAAATCCCCCTGAATTTAAATTGAGAGTTTAAAACATTTGTTCTAATTTCTCTTCCAACAGACAGCATGTCAACACAGAACAAAACATGCTGCTGAAGTCTTTCCTGAACCTGAAGCCCAGCCTGGCAATAGACTGTGCCCATTTAGCCACAATTTACTCTGAAGATGATCTTTAATCCTCCTGTAAAGTGCATGAAACCTAAGAAACTCTTCTGCAGATTATTGTGATAACTCTCTACTTTCCTCTCCATTCTGCATCTGAGTGCATGAATGCTTCAAATGAAACGGCTGTCTCAAGGTCTAAATTACTTTGCCAGGCAGAAAACTGTATATTTTCTTAATATGGTCATACTTATCTACCATTCCTATGTAACAAATATGCCAGGATTTAAAAGGCTTATTTCCCCTATTTCTTTAGTAAGGTATGAAATCCCTGACAGTTTTCTTTGGCTGTCTAGAAGACAGTTAATCGGCACTTCAGACAAAAGCGGTACTCAGAAATCCTCAACATTAATTAAAGTGTATATCTAAATCCCTGTAAACCATGATAGAGAACTGGTCTGTGCCTGAGCTTGTAACCCAACAGGTAAAGTAACGGAAAAGAGCCAGCTGAGAGAACAGACTGCATACTTATGAAAGTAGTTAACACAGAAATAATGAAAAATTAGTTGAAACAAACTGCTACAGCACAGTTAATTTATAGCTCAGCATTACAGGTCTAAGTACATATGATATTATGGACACTGCATCTAGAAACAAAAAGGATGGTCTAACACAATTGCTATGCAAAAGGCTTCCAAATTCAAGGCCCTTAATTGACTTCATGCAGTTCTTGAAATAATATTTTCATGATGTAAACAGTATATATGCTTGTATAAATATAAATATGCAGTGATCTTTAGAAGCATTGCTAATTTAGGATATCACGTATCAATGTAGAAAAACTCAGGATGAAATCTGTGCCCTCTTGAATGTAGCAATTCTTCCATTCTCTAGCTAGCAGAGATGTCTGAGTAAATACCTAACTCTGAGAAATCTCAACTCCCAGAATCACAGGGTACTGGAGGAAGAAAGGGACCTCTTGAGTTCAGTCTAACTGCCCTAATCAAAGCAGGGGCAACAACAGCAGATTGCTCTGGGCCATGTCCAGTCAGGTTAAAGAGTCTCCAAGACACCACAAGCTGAGTAACCTCCTTCAGTGTTTTACCGTCCTTATAGCAAAATAATTGTTTATTGGAACACAAGCTGGTGCTGGTGTTCCACAGAAGCTCCTTTGAGTATTCCACAAAGACAGAGTACAAGAATACCGCAGCTCTGGAGAATAATGAGCCAAAGACACATATACCAAACTCAGCAGTCAGAGAAGGAAACAGGACTCCCTCATTACATGCAGAGCAGTATTATCAGTACAGCCAACCAGACAGGTGAGAACACTCCTGAGGCAGAAAATGTGGTCCCCACAGCCAGGTAAGTTCCATTTTAGCTGCAACCTGGCACCTTTTAACCAAGGGACCTATCTCAGCTCTAACACCAGGGCTCACTCGGCACACAGAGCACCAGGAAAAGGGGGCTGACCAGCCCAGAACCAGAATCCTGCATCAACAGACCCAAAATGGATATGCAGACCTCAGACTATGCAGTGAGGGTGGAAATTACCCTGAAATTATCTCTCCTCAGTACAAGCTCATGCTTGCTGTTTAACAACAGAGGAATGATACAGATTATGCAAGACTCTCCTCAAATGGGAAACAGTAAAGAGCAGCCTTGAAAGAGAACTCGTACGGCAGGAAACTAAAACCCAAAAATTGGGTATCTTATAGTTGTACTCAAGACAAGGCCATCTCACGGTCCTTGAAAACAGATACCAAAACTTTAACCTTTCTCTCCCATTTTGCTGACAATAGCATAAAGCAAAGAAGATTCTTCATCAGGATATGCAAATCCATGATGACTTTGCTGATGAATGCATCAATCCTTTATGATTACACATTCCTACAAAAAGTTCTTGGTCTTGCACTTCAGTCTTTAATAATATATCTATACGCTACCACCTCCACAAAGCTTTTTTTGGTTCTTCTTTCAAGGTTGCCACACAAGTTTAAAAAAAGTGGCCCAAAGTTTCAACTTGTTACTACGTGGCTTCCATGTTATATTAAAGACAAGCATCACTCATGACACACCAAGATGGTTACCTAGAATATATGTAGTCCTGAGCAAGCCTAAAGCCTTCAGACTGTGCAAATTCATGCTGCCAGAGGATGAAGAACTGTTAAGGAATGTCTCAGCAGGGTAGTAATGAAAGTGTTTCAATTATGAAACATGTCAACACGGACCCTGAATCTGACTTACAGAAACATCTCTTGCTGCCAGCAGAATCCAGCCATGCCAGTGCACTGTTGATTGGATGGATACTCAAGAGCTAATGACTTGAAGAGATGAAAATCAATCTGAGGATAATGAAAGACCATTCATTCAGCTGAGCTTCTATTAATCCATCATTCAAGAATGTGAATAGCAGCCTCCCACTTCAACTAAGAATAAATTGCACAAAATAAGGTCATTGCCTTAGGGGAAAGCTACCAAAGGAAAAAAAGAGGCCAGACAAGTTTTCAGTTGGTAATAGTTCAGATTTATGAAGCATTATACATATTTACTGTGCAGAGATATGAGGAGAAACATAACTCAAGGGTTATGGTTAGGATAAGCACCTTTCAACTCAGGTTGCCAATCTGAGTGGTTCTAATATCAGGAGGTGGATCACTTTATGAAAAAAAAATGAAACTTCCATTTAAGTCCAATACAGGATAAGTCTCTTTTTCTACTCAGAGAGTAGATAGAGAGCTAGAAATTTGTTCTTTTTCCAAACTGCAGATTCTCCAGATATCGATGTCAACACAGTCTACACTTCAATAAAGTGGATGCATTTAGTGAGAGTTCCGAGGGAGGGACATTTTGGATGATAGAAAGGCAACCTCTCCAGTCTCCAGCTTCTACTTGAGCAGGAACATTTATGAGAGGTAATATCCAACCTTAACCAGATATTAATATACTGACAGGAAGAAATGAATACCCTCCTACAGAAATGCAGAGCCAGGAGTTAAGCAAGTGGAATCCCTAGGTAAGAATGAAGACTGGTCATCATTCCTAATGCCGAGCTTTCTATTTACAGAATAAAGTAAGGGTTTGTCATCTGGAATATGCAAATTGAAGAAGACATCCAGCAACCTCCAAATTAATACTCACTCTCAACCTAGGCTAATGAAAATAAATAAAATTTTACACCTATCCAGAACAGACAAGGCAGTTACATAAGAGAGACTTCTTTAGGTTAAAATCAAACTCTTGCTCCCAATCTCTCTTTCTCTCTCTTCCTTGGGATTTCTTCTGTGAGGATCAAAGTTTACAACTCAACATGAACTCTTTCCCAGTTCCAGGCTTCAAAATAATTTCCAGGTGTTCAGTTTCAAGCTTGCTGTCTCTCAAAAGTACATTTTTCTCTTATTCAGATCATGTGAACACACGTGTGTGCTGTGTAATTTGGCCAGATGGCAGATATAAATGCCGCAATCTCTAAATGTAGCTTGCTTTGTTTTCTCCAAAGCAACTACCAAATTATGGCAAAGGAAAAACACTTAAGAATTCTGTCCATGTCAGTGCTGATACTTCCCATCACATTTTTCAGTCATGAGAGCCAGGAAGGAGTCTTCCAAATTACCCTAGGCAGGTCCATAGAAAGTACTGCCATTGCAGAATCAAATCTAAGTTGCAAGTAGTACTCAAAGGATGCAAATGCTATTTCCCTTCAGAGAAATCCTTAGGATGAATTCTTGGAATAAGCACTGATCATCCACAGCACAATGAGCTAAACTTTCTGGACAGTAAAGAGGAGTTTACCCAAGAGCTTCCTCATGTCAGAGTCCTCCTGTATGTCCTCCAGTACTTAACAAGGAATTTCTAATATACAAAGCTCTGCATGGCAGCTCACAGGTTTGTAGTCTAGCTTGGAAACCTAATGGATGCCTCTCACCAAATTCTACCTTCTAAAAAGTACAGAAATAAAGATGGCCAGGGTGCAGCAATGGTACATTCTGACAAGTCTACTTCATCTTCTTATTATAACAAATATTTCCATCACCTAAAGTTGAGAGAGAAAATGAGACGTTCCAGAGAAGAATAGAAATCCATGACATTTGTCACAAATTAAAAAACAATCACTGTCAAAAAACCCATGCTCTCTTGACTGAACATGGATGGGGACATGATTGCTGGGCAGGTTCTACATGGGGTCCAGTGCAGCATCTTTTAGCACACATCAGGATGGTGATCTAACCACCACTGAAACCACTGAGACTGCTGGCTGTAGGCATTTCAATGAGAGCCCTATTGGCAAAGTTCAGATGGTCAGGTGCTGCTTTCACTGGAGAAAGCTGAGATAGGAGACATCATGGATTCTCTGTTTGGGTTAAGATTGGGTAGAACAAAGCCAACTGAGTCCAAAGCCAAGGTGACTGAGTCTGAAACCAAACTCAGGTCTACAAAATAATGTCTGGGCTAAGCAACCTCAGAGTGAATAAAAGAGCATGGCAAGGGGAACATAATAATAAATGCTTGACAAAGTTTTGTGGTGGTCCAAAATGTTCTAATAATGCTGAAGCATGGTCCAAGCATTACCCGGACTTCTCAAGGGAGGCATAGGAATCTGGGGCCACTCCCCTTGAAGAAGCATGGAAAATAGATTCATTTCTATGTTCATATTACTTTTAGTTGATTAGTAAATGCTAGAACAAGCAGGTATGCACCATACACACAAGAGCTATTGACAATCAAGGTCAAAGGACTGCATGTCACTGCAAATGTCACTGGATGCCACTCAGTGCCAAAAGGCAGCTTTTGCTGAAGACTACAAACATATTTGTCAAGATGGTAAGCACAGAACTGAAAAGTAAACAAAAAAAATATCCTGAAGTAACAGCCTACAGCTAATAAGAGTAGATGTGCATCCCATTTCATCCATGACAAGGTAATGCATCCCCATACTCCCTACAGACACTGCAAAGGTGAAATATTAGTTTCAGTGTTATGCATAGACATCTTTTAGGGAAAT
Organism: Taeniopygia guttata; assembly: GCF_048771995.1. NCBI lineage: Eukaryota > Metazoa > Chordata > Aves > Passeriformes > Estrildidae > Taeniopygia > Taeniopygia guttata. Next base: position 138,767,624 of record NC_133026.1, on the reverse strand, counting down.
GCAAGCATTAGAATGCTTACATTATAGAATGTAGAATTTAGACAAATGCACTCAATAGTTCTGAACATCACTATATTTTCTGATGCAGACTTTCATTTACAAAAGTCTAAAAATGAAACCTATCATGTAGAAGTATTCCACAATGTTTAAAGAACCTAACATATCCCCAAAGTAGGCAATGTTCCCATTTTGCAGCATCAAGAAACTGATGCTTAAGACCAATGGTCAGGGTTATCTCTACACTTTGGAATGGAGGATAAGGTAGAAGATGTTGTAGCTAGATCTGAGCAGGGCAGAGCATTCACCAGGGAGTGTGCTGAACTGAACAGGATCACTGCACTGCTGTTAGTTTTGGAGTGAAATTGGTTGCATCTAGTTCAAGCAACCCTTCAGTATTAAATTGTGCTGCACTGGAACAAAAGAAAACAAAAGGTGTGCAGAAACTTTGTGTTTGCCTCTTGTGTAATTCCAGCATAGACGCAGGAACTAGACAATAAGTACACAGGTTTCATCCTGCTTGCATCTTCTGAGATCAGCAACACATTTGGGTAACTTGTTCTTACTTCATAACATGGTCTGTACGGCTCAAACTGGTGGGTCCCAGCTTAGGGGGCAATGAGACAGGGGATACAGAACCAGTACCTGGGGATTGTGCAAGATCTGATAGGATATGTTTAGGAGAGGAACCAAAAACATTGAAAGATAATTTGGGGAAGAACATATATGGGAAAATAGAGCCATGAAGGTATCAAGAGGACTAGCTCCATCTGCACAAATGGCTGATTAGTACTTGATCAAGCCCTGTGCTTGATCACCCCAGACCTATGCCCTATTGGGACTATGAAGCCCCGTGCTTGATCACCCCAGACCTATTGGGACTATGTGCTCAGTCCAGCTACTGGCTGGAGCTGGGGCACTGGGCTAAAGGGTTCAGTCACCCCCAAAGCAATACAAAAAAATAGCATTTAAAGTGGAAAAGCTAAGTACCTTCCTACAAACTTTGCTTCTACCCTCAGATTGCAGAAGCAGAAAAATGTGCAAGAACTGAGAAAAGACAAAGCCTGTTTAGGAAGAACATAATGGCACTGGGGGGAAATGCCCACACAGCATAGTTATCATTTCTTTCTTCTGCTGCTCATAATCAAGTCCTAAAGTGTCCTCCAGAAAGCTCAAGGAAACCTTGTTAGTAAATCAAATTATTGTTTGTGTAAAGACATAGTTAAGGAGTTCCATAGCCCAAGAGTTCAGCAAGTAATAAAAAAAATAATGACTAAAACCAACATTTGCAGTTACATTAGCCAGGATGAAGTGAGTAAAACTATGAAACACTGCCAATGAAGCAGAAGTTCAGAAGGTATTCATTCCTGTGGCTTAGTTAAATACCTCACAGCACTCATTTCACACTGTCTAGTAATACTTACTGAAGCATCTGACATTAACTAGACAAGTTAATAAATTAGATAATTAGTGTCTTCTGCTGAATAGTACCTTAATATACCTCTCTGTGGATTTTTCCTATCCTACTTAAATAGTGCCATTCGATAGTTATAAAAGTACAAATGTCAAAGCTCATTTGCACCAAATGTATAGGAATGTTGAAAGAAGAATGCAAATCAGTAGATTTTCTAAGCTTACCACACCTCTCATTTCTATCACTATTGGAAGACTGATTCCCCCTCACTCCAAGAGCTATTAAAACAGAAACCTCAGACAATTATATCATAACATTTTGAGGAAGGATATGCCATTGCCTGATAGGTGCATAGCACTGAATGAAAAACACATTATGGAAAAAAAATCATTCAGAAATATTTACATTGAAAGATTGTAGAAGTAATGCAAATAATAATATCACTAATGATGTACAAAACATTAGGAAGTTCAAAAAATTATCAAAAACTATCCCACCACAAAACATAATAACTTTGGATATGTCTACAGTTTTTACAGGCAACTGAGCACTCACCCAAAAGAAACTGCAGGCATACTTATTGCTACTTAGCAGGCAGGTATCACATGACAGATGGCTTCAGGCCTCTTTCCAGAACACTTTATGATACTAAACCCTGAAAGTACTAAAAACTCTGTGTATCACTGAGTAGTGAAAAAAAAAGGAGAGTAGCAACAGCATGAGTCAGAGGTAGCTGCCACTAAATGAGCAGCTATTCTTCATTGTATTTATAACTTGCAAATGTATTTATCTGTGTAAATAATCACAATCATAATAATAATATCAGTAACAATGTTAAATTCATTAAAGATCACTAATAATATTAAATTATTTCAAAGGAAACCTTTGTTTCTCCTTATAGGTAATTTTTACCTCTTCCTCAAAACCTTTTTAATTTAAAGTAATATACAGTGCAGGACTATTGATCAAGGCACATGAAGTCACTATTCACTGTTTTTAGCATTAGTTCAGGTTATATTACTTACATACACATAATGTAACCTGACATCTGCACCTAATGCCAAGGTATGGCATTACACAGCTCATTTTATGGAGCTTCTGCTTTTCTATCTCTAAAGCCCACTATGCTTTCTATGCTGTTTTTCATGCACACACTACCTAAATTTTCCATTGCCAAGTTGTCCACTCTATACTCATTGACAATAGATTAGTTATAAATTCTCTGTTCTAAATTTCTACCTGCTTGTCCCAGTCTTCCACAATGTGAAACTCAGATCTAGTTTTTATTGTCAATCAATTTCTCCTAGAGCTTCCTCTGTTTTCCATTTGGGCAGGGAGCTGGGTGGCAACATCCATTTTGTCAGAGCTTTCAGCTGGCTTCCCACCAGCCCAGAGAGCTCAGCTAATGTTCCAGTTCCAGTTCTGCTCCTGGCATATGGTAAAGGTGACTCTCATCAGAAAGAGGCACTTAAGGGATTGAAAAAGCTGCAGTTCCCCCAGGTATTTTAACTCAGCACCACATCACTGGATTTCCATAGAAATCAGTTAAAAAACCACTCCTGCCCCTAGTGGACTTGCTCAGGGGTGAAACACAGTTTTGATTCTGGAAGGCTGAACAAACTGCCATGTTGTGCGCTGTGCAGTGAAAGATCCCTGACCTCCCTAACCACTCATACTGTATGACTCTATTACGTGATTTTACAATGAGAAAGCAACTAACATTGTCATACACAAATCAGACTTTTATGGGAGCTGCAGACATTCAAACATTCTCATTGTTTGAATGTCTGCAGACTGCATAAGGTTTATCCTGCAACACCTGATTCAGAAGAAAAATCTGACCCATACATACTTTATGCTATTCTAAACCATCTTGATTTGAGATCTGCATAAGGGAATTTCCAAACAGGACAGGTTAAAGACTGTGTAAATTCTTTACTCCAGTAAAGCACAAACAGAGCACCTTTGGTATTGGGTGTTTGTGGCCAGGTTTAGCAGGAGGGAGGCTGCAGGGGTGGCCTTTTTGAAAAGAGGCCAAGCGTCCATGGACAGGTGGTGGCACTTCTGGGAAAACATATTTAAGAAAGGGGGAAAAAGATGCCCAGTAAAGAGTGAAGTTAGAAAGAGTGAGAAACAGCAGAGAGAATCCCAAGGTCAGAGGAGAGTGTGCTCCATGGCAGAGCAGATATTCTCTGCAGCATAACGTACGTGGAGAAGAAAGGTATGAGAAGAAGGGAAAGGAAGAGGGAGACCACTATGCCCTGATCACAATCTCTCAACACCCCTTTTGCACCACTTGCTTCCTCTCTGAAGGGACTTGGACTGGGTGTAACTTGCAGTGATAACAAGGGAAGAGGAAAGGAGTCTGGGAGGAGGTCAAGCTGAGCCTGGGAAAATGGAAAGGAGAGCTGTTGTTTTAATGTTTGTCTCTTTTGTTTCCCACTACCCACATTAGCAAATTTTTTAAGTGGCAATAAATTAAGTAAATCTTCCCCCACTTGACTCTGTTTGCCTACCATGGTAACTAGTAAGCAGTCTCCCTGTCTTTATCTCGGCCTATGAACTCTTTCATTCCTGTTCTTCCTTTTTTCTCTCCCATCCTGCGGGGGAGAGGAATGAGCAAGCAGCTAGGTGGGAGTTTGGCTGCAAGCCTACACTAAGGCACCACACCTCTCAACTAAAAATCCCCAACCAAATCAACAGGAATGCAGATAAAACTGGCCTCAGTGTTTTGTTGTTTGTATTGAAATAGGTAGTTAAACCCAGTTCAGATACATGGAAAAATATTCTGCAGAAAAAGATATAGTCATATATTTGCCAGAAGATATAGTCAAAGCACTGATTCTCCCCTCCCCTAAGGGATTTGCTTAGAGAATCAGTCATAGAAGCTCTCTGAGAAACTGTAAAACATCTGAGAAGGCACAGAATGTATTAACCCCTGTCACTGTACAGAAAAGAGCTTTGTATATGAGGGAGCTGGAGAGAAGCCAGGGTACAAGCACTCAAATATCAGTGCATGCTGAAAGAAGCTGCATCTGTGAGCTTTCTCTCAACAGACAGAAAGAGAAAAGGCTTCTGACATTATTAATATGAGTGGGCACAGCAGTGATAAATCACTAAGCTGAAAAATGACAGGTCTCAAAAATAAAGAAAGGAGACTCAAAACTTGAAAGTGGTCATGCAGAAGAATTACAGAAAGTTTCTGGAAATCAAATATAAAGTTAACATTTGAAGGAGGAGTGCTAGACATTAAGCCTGAATTAATTTGGCACCATGACATTACTGGATATACACAGGAGGTTTGCTTATGATAAGAGCACAGTACTTAGAGCAGAAAAGGAGTAAATCTTTTTAAACTACTTGAATTAATAGGACAGAATACATGGAAAATTTTAATCTAGGTTGCTGAAGCTGCTTTACTAACAAGCCATACAAGCTGTTGACAGGCTTCCATAAAAACAGAGAAAAACCCTCACAGCAGTTTAATTTAAGAACAGAAGAAGAAAGATTGAAAGGAAGAAGATGATTTAGGAGTTCAGAAAAGGCATTTAGACCTACCAGCACTGCTCAGAGCCTTAGACAGTTGGTAATTAAATAGTGGTCAGTACTACATAAACAGTCCTCCAAACCACAGATGAAAATAAGAGTGAAATGCTCTGGAACTACCTAGAATCATGAGCACAGGTATTTACATGTTGTGTTTGTTAGCAGAGCTGGTTTCTAGGAGCAGAAGGGTTATGCTGAAATCTTTGTTCCATTGAAACGGAAAGAAAAATTTCTGGGGTTTATTGTGTGACCCTGAAGGTGGTATATTAGCTAAGTATTTATAAACAACAAGTTCATACAATAATGTAGTTCCTTTCAGGAAAATCAGCAGGATACGTGACTTATCATAATGCACAAACTGGAGCTTGTAATATTGAAAGAGTTCTTACTCTTTTTCATATTCACTGATAAGTACACTGATGTGCTTTATTAATTTTGCCCCAAAACAATGATTTTGGATTTTCTGGTTTAGTAACGCCAGTAAACATCATTCTATAAAAAAGCAGTGAAGATGCTCACAGAAGGGACATCTTTATATCAAAACTTGACACTTATCACTGGGAAATTATGCTTCTCCTTCACTCAAGACAAGAGCAGAAACCACAACCACTGACAACAGTAGCCTGGACAATGGTTGTTTCCAATTTGGGTTACAGGCAAAGATTGCTCTTGTTCTCAGGTGAGATATTCTTCTACCTAACTCAACCTGGCTGTTGTCATAAAAGATTTTTTAAAGTTGATATAAACAGATTAATAACACCCTCAATAAGTTCACAGAGAACACCAAGCTGGGAATGAGTATTGATCTGCTGGAGGGTAGGAGAGCCCTGCAGTGGGACCTGGACAGGCTGGATCAGTGGCCTAAGGCCAGTGGTGTGAGGTTTAACAAGAGCTGTGTGGGTCACAGCAACCACCTGCAGCAGTGCAGGCTGGGGAACAGTGTCTGGAAACGTGCCCTTGGAAAAGGACCTGGGGGTGCTGGTCAACAGTGGTTGAACACGAGCCAGTGTGTGCTCAGATGGCCAAGAAGGTCAATGGCATCCTGGCCTGGATCAGAAAAAGTGTGACCAGCAGGACCTGGGCAGGGATTGTCCCTCTGTACTCAGCACTGGTGAGGCCACACCTTGAATGCTGTGTCCAGTTCAGGGCCCCTCACTACAAGAAGGACATTGAGTGGCTGGAGCGAGTCCAAAGAAGAGCAACAGAGCTGGGGAAGGCTCTGGAGCACAGGTCTGATGAGGAGCAGCTGAGGAAGCTGGGGGTGTTCAGCCTGCAGAAAAGGAGGCTCAGACCTTATCACTCTCTACAGGTCCCTGAAAGAAGGCTGTAGCCAGGTGGGGGTTTGTCTCTTCTGCCACTTACCAAGGGACTGGACAAGGAGAAATGGCCTCAGGTTGAACCAGGGGAGATTCAGATTGGATATTAGGAAAAATTTTCAACACGGTGAGAGAGGGTAAACATTGGAACAGGCTGCCCAGGGAATTGGTGCCATCACCATCCATGGAAGTATTCAACAACTGAATGGATGTGGCACTTCATGAGATATTTTTGTGGACGTGGTGGTATAAGGTCAAATTGATGATCTTGCATGTTTTTTCCAGCCTCAAAGATTTTATGATTCTAATAATTTCTTCTGTAGTGTTAACTCCCAAGGTCTAGCCAACTTGACCAAAGATACAAACACAGACACAGAATGTATCAGGGTTGCTATTAAATCCATCAAATTTAGCCATACACTAAATGGTTATGAAACCAATTAACTGCTGGCCTGAATTCATTTGGTTGTACTCAAATAATTTCCTACCAAACATCTGCAGAGGATCAAGTTATTATTCATGGGTTTGCTGTAAAATTTTGCACTTATTTCTTTAATAGTTTCTTTCAGACTTTTCCTTATTTCTTTGATTCTATTTCAATTTGAGGTGGAACAGTCTTTATTAAACTAGGAAAGTTTTGATACCATTACTGTCTGTGTATCCATTCTGAATTCACTTCTACCCCAGCTACACATTTTTTGCTGATGCTGTTATTTTTGCCCAATGTTTTCACTTGGAATTTCACCCTACTCCCACTGAAGTAATTTAGTTGTAATCACCATCACTTTGAATAATCATTATACTGCACAAAGTGGAAAAATATGCATAAGACTAGGGGGAAAAGGTCTTACTTTACAATATATAGCTGAGTTGGAAATAGGGCTAAACAAATTCAAGAATCCTTAAACATTAGCATAAGATTTTTTCTTTATGATCTGATTTGCTGATTGAGAAGTTTGTAAGTTTTGCCTTAGTTTTAAATGCGTACCCCAGTTTTCTAATAAAACCTGCTACAGTAAGTATAAGGCAATATCTTTTCACAAGTGCTGGATGGAGATGTATTTTGTCCTGTTACAAACTCCCCTGATACAACTGAAGAAGCTCAGGTGCGTAAAATATGGTGTAGGGATGAGAAAGGTGACTGAAGACTTCAAATGCAAATATGAATCCTAAAAAGGGAGAGACTGCAGATCCAAGCTCCGCTCTCCAATTGTAGTTTTGCCCTTACTCCATGGAAGAAGCATAAATTCTCTCCTGCAGTCTGGCAGACACATTCCTCTGTCTGTCTTTAATCAACATTTTCCAAGTACAGGCCCAGTTTTCTCTCCTTCAACTTTTATCAATTGTCCTTCATTAAGAAAGCAAATCACATTTTCCTTCTCAGTTCTTTCATTTTTTCCAGCTCAGCCTTCCTCTAGACATGATGTAGGAAAATCACCTATCCACTACCCTGTCATGCACTAGCAGGTACAACTTGTCTCTTTAGTGTTGCAAACACTAGCTAAAATTCTTCCAATTCACCCAATGGAATCCAAGGGTGCTTTGGTTTGAGAAATGCTGTATGGAAACAAACTTGCATAGTGTTAATAAATACAACATGACACAAAAATGTGTGGTAAGAATATAAACCCACCAAAGAAAAATTTGTGTGGGCTTCAAGGAGCTTTGGGTGAGGTCTTTGACACTTGCATTACTGGAGACAGATTTATATGGAAGGGGAAAATGGGATCCTTGAAACTGTCCAGTTTATTCACAGAGAGACTATTTGAGGTCATACCAAGCTCTTCTTGTTCTGTATACCATAAATAACCACTGAAGGGAATAATTACTGTTGGGGTTACTTCATAAAGAAGATGCTATTTGAATTTTAAAATAACAGGAAATAGAGATGTATATTAAGCTTGAAATAGATTTTCATCCGTACTAGACAAACTTCTCATGGCAAGCAGTATCACATTTCATCAGAAGACTGGCTCCTTTCAACAGGACAAAATTAACTCCTTTTATTTCCCCTCCCTCAAAATGCTTCGGATGTTTTCATATATACAACCTACACTAGGACAGACTTATCAAGTTATTATGTGGTTAATTACACAATAGTATTAATTTGACTTTAGGTGGGAATTAATACTGCCAGTCTGTCTTAGAGCCAAGATAAGAAGGTATTACATACACACACCTGCATGAATCTTCCACTACTCAAAGTGCACCCAGTGGAAAGGTACAAGCAGCTTTTAATAATTTTATTATCTAACATTATTTTTTAATAATTTTTATCTATTCATGATGGTATTTAGGACTTTATAAAAAAAGCCAAACAAAACACAGAAATAAAAGCAATACCTCTGTAGCAACTCTCCAATATTTCTGAAAATACTGGCTTTTCCCCCCTCTATTTAATTTAACCCTGGGAACCAGATTTAAAGTACTGACTTAGAGAAAATCTCTACAGTGGCCAAGATAAATAAAGAAGCTGATTATATTCAGAATATCACATAAGTCATATGTGTTATGATCTGACCTTCTGGAGCTGGTTTGCTTGCATTTGTTTTTTCTGGATCCTTCACCTTGGATTTACTTGTGTCTTTTCTTCTCTCTATGTCTTTAACTGTAAAGTAAGGGGAAAAATCAATTAATCTAGAAACAACACAGAAGCATATAATTTTCATCTTCCTGGTAAAGTATGTGCACAGAGCATCTGAAGATATGTTTAGGTAATGAGTTACTGTTTCTGTGTTTTCCCTCCCTCCCCACCTTTGCATTTATTTTCATGGATCTTTCCCCATCCTACCATCATTAATGCTCTCAAAACTGACTCTTCACACAGGAGAGTCCAAATAGTGACATCAGCACCTAAGCCCATGCACACAAGATCCCACACTGGAAATATAGTCCAGAAAATTGGCTAAGCTAGCTGGGGAAAGTCCAGCTTTGCAAAGTTCCACTCCAAGTCAGTCAACACAAAAGCACATAAGCCAGCTGTTTCATTGTCCTCTTTACAGAATCATCTCAGATCCCATGCCCAAATCTGTAGTCAGGGCACCAAATACTCCCAGGAGTGCAAGGTTGCTCCAGAGCTGAGACTTTGACAGTTTCCTGTTCCACAAGTGGGTGGGATACTCCCTTACTATATCTCAAATCTCTCACAACAGCCAAGCAGAACCCAATTGGATTAACAATTACTAATATTACATTAGTAGCCAGTAGTGCTCTACTAATAGTCTGAAATGTTCTGACAAAGTCATTGTTAAAGTCATGTATTAGGAAGAAAAAGTCCTTCCAGAATTTTCCTGGAATGATAATTGGTATCCACACTCCATCTGTCTGCAACAGCCAGGAAAGGCTTAAAACAATGAAGCTGAGAATATCTTCCACAGAAAAATAAAATTCTACTCCAATTACACTTCTTAGTTTATGTAAAATTGGATTATGACTGACATTTGTCCAAGCAGGCAGTGATCATCAGCCAGGACCAAAGTCTCTCTGCACTCCATCATTCAAAAAAACATTGTGAGGGTATGAAAAGAGGTTATCTGTCTCTTGGCTGTGTAAGAGAGACAGAGCAAGTATTCTGTTGTACATTAGCGGAACCAAAGTCAAATGGACTTCACTATTTACCCAATAGCATGTGGCACATCTCAATCAACCAGGAGTGTTCCAAGTTCCAAGCCAAAATCCAATCACACGACTAAGTTCTAAGAAGGACAACGAGCTGACAAACATCTGAATGTGATTTTCTCAGTATGACAACCCTTCACAGAAGCTACAGTGCTCACACTCCAGCTACAGAGATGAGAAAAAAAAACCTGAAACTTTGACTCCTCTTCTATGAGAGCACGTGTGACTGTGTATCACCTCCACCTTTAGCAAACAATTGAGTAACTGATTTGGGAGCAAATTCATGTTCACAAACTTGCTGAGGAGCCAGCTTTTATGAAGACAGATCATGGTTGTCAGCTGGGTTACAGATAATGCCACGTGACCAGACCTTAGACAGAAGTCTGCATTTAATCCTTAACTGAACAAGACTGACTAAAACGAGAGGTGAAATACCAGAATAATATGGGCCAAAAAGGTTGCTGCTGCTTATCCTTCTAGGAGCATTCCTTTGAAAAATGTCCAAGAGCAAAGCCAGTTAGCTGGCCTCTTCTAATGCTGGTGCTATTGAGGGGCAAGTCTCCATAGAAAATGGTACAAAAGTCTGAAAACGTTCAAAGGAGACAAGTCGGTCACATCCTGACAGAGATTTCTGGATTTGGGAACTGTCAAAATTCTAACCACACAGGAAGAGACAAGACAGCAGTTTTACTCCAATATTTACACAAAGATTTTATCTAGCACATGATTTTACATCTGCATTTTCAAAGGAAAAAAAAATCCCCATTGATCTTAGCTCATTAAACACTATGTATTAGAATAAGAATGTACACCTCACTACATAAAGAGAAATACTCTTTCGACAATAAAATTTTATTGTAAGCTTGAGAATTCTTAGTACATCAGTTACAACTCCATAGCATGAAAACCATACTTCCAATGCACTAAACCAGATGATAGTCTCAAAACTCTTTATATAGTTGACCTTTTTTCATCTCAAGAATTAGTGGCCACATGTCAGAGTACAAGGGAAAGAAAAAACCTATAATACAGGAGATCACAAAAAGGATTTATATATATGCTGTATCTGTATTCTTTACTCATGAAAGGCATCATGCTTTTAAAAGAAACTCCAGCCTTAAGTGCAGCAAACAGACTATACTAAATAGAACATAATCCCCATATTCTTAAATTGAGTTGGCAGCTCTACTTTTCGTAAATGCCATTTGAAAAACAGCTACACCTAATATTATAGAATTTGCTGTAGCCTTCTGTGGGCTTCTCTTTAGTGCTAAAGTAATCTGTGGTTTTGTGGGTTTCTTAACCAGAACAGAACTTAAGGTAGTAAAAACACAGTTGTTGTGGTAAAACGCTAAAAGGACTTGGATACACACCACATCAAGTACTCAGCATATTTCATCTTGTGCTGCTTTAAAGAAAAATGTAGCTTAGCAAAGACAGTGAGGAAAATTTAGTGTCAGAGAATTCATCAGGCTTTCAACTGTACTCCTACACTGCCAGACCACAGATCTCCACTAATCATATTTAACACATTAAACATGAAGATCAAGATTAATCAGATAGGATGTGTATATATCACTATGATATAGACATTAAGAGCATGTCTTATCATATAAAAAATTAAATTTGTAAACATATTTGACTAAGAAATCAGCCTTTCATACTACTGAACTAGCATCTAGTTGCCAGTTGACACAGCTATAACAATGTTTTAATAAAAAGGAAATTTTTAAAGTATCAGAACATAGCACTTTATTTCTACACACAGAAGATTCCTTCCATGAAATACCAGCTAATTTCCTAATGAAACTAGGAAGAAAGGGATGCCAACCCAATGGAAACAAAGAGCCCAATGCAAGAACATACTATGCAATTAATTCAGGCCTCCATCTATACTTACACCTGTTAAAATACATGGCTTTGATTTTCCTTCCGCCACAAAAAAAAAAAAAAAAAAAAAAATTGGTTTTCTATCATTCTCCTTTACGTAAGATTTGTTACCGTTTCAGAAGTTACATAAATATCTGATACATTCCATATGTCAGCCATAAAGAGACACTTACTTCTGAACTGGCCTTGTGCTGGCTTACTCTCCTTGTCTTCACTGAATGCAATGATCTGAAGGGCATAATTTTGATCTGGAATGAGACCCTGAATAATTGCTTTGGTTGCAGTATTTTGAAGAATTAATTGATTTGTTTTTCCACCTATAGGAGAACAGACCAAAAAAATCCAACAAATACATAACTTTGTTTGTTTTCCTTATAGCACAGTAAACATAATGACTTAAAAATAGCTAAAGCTCTACCATGATCTAAACATTCCCACTTTTGGGACTACCCATACAGCCAGGCCAGAGAACAGCCCAGAAAAGCAACAGGATAGGCAATCTAACCAGTTTTCATAAACAGAAACACTCTTAAGATCAGCATTTGTATCTGGGCTTCATGAAACAGCCATGGTGCCCAGCAAAATCATTAAGAAAATGAGAAACAATTTCCAAAAATCTGTCAAGTTTGGTAACATCATACCAACAGGTTTTCCCTCTGTGATTGCCTACCAGTTCAGACCCTGTTATACCCACATCACCTCTGAAGATTTGCTTTGCCAGCATTCTTTGGGCTAGGGAATTCTCATGTATAAATACAAATATTTAACATTTTTATGTCCATTTACATATAAAGATTGCATGCCAATATATACAAAGATGTATTTTAGCTGCATGTTAAAACTGTTTCTGTATCTAAATTTAAGTTTAAATGTACAGAAATAGGTCCTTTATAGCCCTATACAGCTACTTTGTTGTCTACCTTTTCAAGTTTTCACTCAAAAAATTTTTAAAGATTACTTGTTTGCTTAATTCTTTTCTGGACAGCTCACTAAGGGATAAGGGACAAGGAGATCCACCTTAAAGGTTGACTGAATTAGGATTCCAATACTTTCCCTTGAACAATTCCTAGACTTCCTTATACCCCACTGGAAAAAAGGTAAAGACAGATGATCAATGACAACTCCCAAAGACTACACATGAAGTATAACTAGCATTGACCCACCTCTGCTACCTCATGCATTCAATTCCCATTTTCTGTGCCTGACCACCCTCTAGTGAAATCAATCTCTCTTCTGCTAACCAGCTAGTATTTCATTACCCAAAGCTTGCTCACAATTTCTTCATTGTGGAGGATGACACTAAACTTTGAAAACCTTTTATGCCTTAGGAAGACAGTTCTTTCACCTTAAAAGAGAACATACAGACTTTTACCTGAACTTGGAGTGACAAGAAGTTTATATCCAGTGAATTGCCCTTTGGGGGCTTTCCAAGAGATCTGTATACTGTCAGGACTCACTACACTATATCTTAGTCTTGTTGGTGGGGACACTGCAAGTTCAGAAAGAAAATAACATTTTAAATTCAAATAAACACTAAGCAATTTTAAACAAACAAAAATAAACACATATAGGAAGACAACATAAAATTTTAATGGTAAAGGATGCAAGTTATTTAAAATGTCACATACATCAGTTTAATTAGTTTGTAAAATGACTTCCCCAAGTGCACTACTTCCCTCAGACAGACCTTTTATTTCTCTCTTTACAAAACAAACTAAACAACCTAACAGCAGAGGACAAAGACAAACAAAGTTAGATGTTAAGACACTAGTTTAGCAGGCAAAGCTGGTAATAAAAATGCTCTTTGTTAATATATGGGAATTAAAATTGCTCTCTTGCTTACACTGACAATATGCATGACCTACACTCCTTTACCTCTCATTACTGTGGGCATTTCCCCACATTCAATGTCATTCAGGGCCAAATTTTCAAATCCTTGTGAGGAGAGAATAACCAAGAGAAAAAGACAGGCAAAGGGAACATCAGCTGCCCAATTTGCAAACCTGGCTAAAGCAGCACAAAGCTTTGCATCTGCAAACACTGCTTCAGTCCTATCAAGACTGGCAAGCATGCACAGGCCAGTTAAGACTTAGGGGCAATCTAGATGGCAAGTAAAGTTTGGCTTCTATTTATATGGTGCCATCACCTAGGTTTCAAACCGAAGCAGCAGGTGAAATGAATAAAAGCATGAAATGATTGAAAAAGAGGCAATATATCAGCGAAGCAACCCACACAAGAACAAATGGAAAAACTGCCCCATGCTGTTGCCATACTATCAGCAACTTTGTGTCTCTGCACATAAAGGAGTTTTTCACAGTTTTGCATTCCACTGCTCAGTCAAACTCCACTGATGCTGGACCACACTCTACAAAACCTTTCCACACTGCTTTGGGGAGGCACATCTCTTCTTCACTGAAGAACTGCAGCAGAGCACCTGGCAGTGCAGCCTGGGGTGTTCAAGGCTGTCAGTAAGGGGAAATCTTCATGCATTTGAATAGAATTTGACCCACAGAGAACAAACTGATCTACAAGGAAAGGCAGCTGGGAAGCTACCTAGAGGCTGAACGACAGAAGGGCTAGAAAACCTTTGACACTTTCAACCTTACTCCTCCTCTTCCCATTGTCTCCACAGCCCCCTGAACAGTCTCCTTCATTTTCCAAACCCTTGGTGCCTTTGCCACTAATCTTATGGTTTCTGTTAGTAAGTCTAAGAAATCAAGGAAATTATTCTGAAGCAGGCAAGTGGCAATTTCTTTTCCCCAGGGCTAAGATTGCTCTTAATTGACTAGGCTCATGCCCACAGTTTGTTGGTCATTTAGATGTAATAAACCAACAGTCTCATGATATTTCTGAGATTTAGGGATTACGGCACATGGAGCATCTGAGTCAACAGGCAGAATGTGCTGGCCAACAATTTCTGGCCTCTCCATTTGACCTGCTAGAGCCAGTGCAGCTCTGGCACCAGCAGCAGCCAAAGACTTGTCCTGAACCAGTAACTTTTTCCTACATGCTACTTTTTCCAGGAGCTTGGGGGAAGAAAGAAGGAAAAAGGCAGGCTGTAGTTTTTTGATATTCAGGGGTGCATGTTTTCTCATGGCATCTACTATTAAATATATTTTGGATCTTAGAAGGAAGAATTTCAAGGTTTAATACAAGAGATATATTCCCTTGCATCCAGACTCTCATACCCTAAGAGGCAGTTTGGTCAGACCAAGGGTATGTTCTGCAGTTCTCTTCCTTGAGGGATTTAACACCAGAACAGAGAAAAGAGAGTACATAAGTACCAAGAACAGTTTATCAACACCTATGATTTCTCAAAGATCTCAGAGAGCAAGCTCAAGAAGAGAGGCAAGGGGACAGAAACAGCAGGCAGCAGCTGAGCTCTACACACTCAAAGCTGTTCTGATTGGCAGCACTGGGCTCACACCCAACCCAAGCATTTCCTTAGTTGTTGGGCACAATCTTCAGACCTCATCTTCAGCATGTCACCTCCCTGAAGTTTAGAAATAAAGAGGCTTCGAGCAAGATCATGTGCAGGAACTGTTGCAAATACAACATCAGTTATTTGAAAATTTGGCCCTCATACAGCAAAATGTTTTGCTAGGCAGGTTTCTGCAAGAACATTCAGCATGCTATAATTGTAAAAACATGACAGAGACTATGGCAAAAAGTTTTTAAAGCCAAGCAGACTGTAATTATGGATTACAGCTTTTAATTCATTCTCAAGATTCATTGTGTCTTTGAGCTATACATAAATCACAATAAATTGGTGCTGAATGAACAAGAGTGACAAACCATACCTAGAAGTTTGCAAAAATACAATTCTTTTTATTATTTTGCCTCAGGAATAGAAAATAAATTTTTAAATAATGGCTGCATGCAAGTGTGAAAATGCTGCAGATTTTACTGGGATTAAGTAGTAAATTCATATGGGGATTAAGAAGCAGAGCAGAGAGCAACAAAGTAACATCAAAGATTGATGTCAAAAACAAACAAAAAAAAACCAATCATGTCTTAGAATTTCAGAGCTCATTTTGTCTGCCATCTTCCTTTCCCATCATTTCTTCCCATCCTACTTTCAACTTTATGACAGTTTATGCAAGCACCTTCTAACAAAGAAGCATAGTTCTGGCCTAACTGCTATTAGCCGTCACCAAAACAGGTAAATATACGAGCCCAAAAAAAACACAGACCTTACAAGCAAAGGAGGACACAATCACCAGAAGTTTTTCTGTATACTACAGAGTTACAATGTGAAAGACTAGAAAAGTTGTGCCAGAATAGTCTTTACATAACTAGTCAATTTTCACTGGGTTCTTTTTGTATCAAAGGCAGCAGTGCAGTGGAAGGGACATTCCCACACAGCAATAAACCATAAGAAAAAAAAACAATTATTCACTAGGCAGATAATTAACTGAATCTTAGTTGTGCAAAGACTAACATACTGGCATAGAAAAGTACATAGAGCTAAGGAAGTTAAAAATCTAGCACTCAAACAGACAACAAAATATTGATGGGAATTACTATGCATTCACCAACCTGAAGAGGATATCTTTATTTCTTTGGGCCTTTATTGTCTGTGGAACAAAATCTCACTTCTTGCAGAAAGGGAAAAAAATCAATCCAAGCTGAGTCAGTTAACTGATAAAAATCAGTAGCTAGATCTCGTTAAGTGGTTTTACAGGAATGCAAAAAAGAATGGCTGTCAGCAACATTAGAGCAGTCACCCAAAAGAAAACTGACAAGTTCAAGGCTTTGGTTTATGCCACCAGGTAAATTAGCACTCCAAACACATAACTCTTATGGACAACTAGGGAAAGAATGTTTTCAACTCTTACTGAAAAGGAAAAATACAATAAATTACTTATGGACAATTCTCCAAGATATCCAGCGATCTAAATTTGGACACTAACTAAATATTGTGGCTTTCAATTTACTGTTGTTGTAAGAATTGAATAAGTTAATATGCACTGCAATTACAGTACTAACACATGAAAATTATTGCTACACAAAGAAAAGTTTCCATTTTGAAATACAGAAAAACTCTCAAAGCAAGTTACTTTATGGATAAATGAAAAATTCTCAACTGTTTTTCTTGCCCAGCACTATTTTTATGTACTATATAAGAACATAAGCAGACAAAAGATGTTGTTTATACATTATATTGAATGGGAAAGAAACAGCAGTGCTGAAAAAATAATTGCTGTTGAGTCAAAACCAAAGAGCGCTATGTGGTTTATAATGCAGTGAGATACAACCTCATAGCTCCTCTGAAGAGGTAATTTGTAGCTTCAGGCATGCTGGCTTCAGTCTCACAAACATATTCTCCTTTCCAAGAAGTCACATTACACACCTTTACATGGGCATGTTTGCCAAAGGAAGGAAACACAAGCTGGAACTAATGCCAGCTCTTCCTACACATTGGCAGAGTGTACAGTAGATTAAAGCAGAAAAACAACAGTATTAAATTGTAAATAGTTTTCCAGCTGCATGAAGAGCTTACTTCAAGAGGTGGCAAACTTAAGAAAGAATTTGAGAAACATCTTATTACTTTTAGTGTACCAAGAGATACTCTTTTCTGTGAACATGGAATAGAAACTTCATATCACCTAATTCAATAGAATAACAGTCATGCTGGGCTAAGGCAATGGTCCACTTAGCTTAATATCACACTGCTGACAGCATTCCATAGCTGATGCTCGCTAAAAGAGTCTAAGAACAAGGGAAGTATTGTTCTTTATTCATCAAGTACACCAACTCTAGCTTCTGCTAGTGTGATTACTGTGGAAAAAAAACCTCTCTGACCTTCATTTCATTGCGTTGGTATTAAAGGGAGAACACTCTCCACCTACAATTGATGAATCAAAGTTTTAAAAAAAGAGGAGAAGAATATAGTTTTCGAAGATCAAGGAATTTTGCAAAATTTTCTGGAGATGGATCTAAATTCCCAAACCTGTTTTGCAAATCTTAACCATATGTATTAGGACTGAAATACAAAGAAAAGACTAACCATATGCTTTGCTTTATTGGCTCATTAAGTCACAAACATTCTGGACCTAATTTCTGACCAGAATGATGCACTGAACATTGGAAACATACATATTGATTCACCTCACATCGCCAACCGCATATATTACAGCTTACATACATCCCTAAGTTCTGGGAGAGGCTTGTAAAATGCTCACAGATTTCCAAACATCCAAGATCGAATGCTTCCCCAGCATACCATCGAGTGCCACGCAGACTGGACAACACTGCTACTTGCACTATCGCGATTTTGAAAGCCTCACGTTGCCAATAGTTTCCAAATGTGCTCATGAATAATACATTATACAAAATGCTTTAAAAGACCCCAGGATCCAATTCTGCTCCTGGGTATGCCCATGCAAACTCATACCAAAGGGATTACATAAATCTAAAGTTGAGAGAAGTGCCTTTCTTCAGAAATCATAAAAACTCATTGGTATTCTTCTTCCATCCTTCCCCAAGCAATAGGATAAATTTTCTCTAGCAGTCAAGCCACTGTCAATACAATCCAACAAGTAAGTAAGCCTAACAATACCAGCAGTATCCTTTAATACTCACAAAGGAGATTTTCATTTTAAAAATTGCAGAAGTAGTTTGTGACATTTAACAGATCTATGCAATATGGAATGATCTAAGCACTACAACAACTACTATTCCAAAAGAGAAAAAACATAAATATTCCATACAAGCTTCACATCATAGCTGATCCTTCAAACTTGCTTGATCATGTAGAGGACAATAAGAGCAATTTCTGATAAGTACTTTCATGTAAATAGGAGTAAAAACATGTTGCATATAATTCATTTTGAGACACATGAATTTGCACAAATATTTATGCTATTAGAAATACTGGGTTCAAAGAGCATACATGAAGATGCAATTCTACTCCCACCTGCTCCCCCAGCTCAGCAGCAAAATTCCTGCTCTCTTTCAGTATTATTGGATTCACATCCTACTAAGGTGGAAGTAACACTTGCATTTGGAATAAAAAGTCTATTTCTGCACATCAGAGTGAAAAATTCCATCTTCTTATTTGTGACTTACCTTGACCCTGGACATCACTGGTGAAAAAAGCTGTGACAGCTAGGAAAGCCAAGAGAAAACAGCTCTGTATCTCGTACCGGCACAGCATCTTCTTCCCCTCAATATACACAGTATCAGCTGGTCTGAAAACACATGGAACAAAAAGACTTACTAAACAGGCAAAGAGAAGGCATCCACTTTAATGAAAATTGTGAGGAAAATCTGGATTTGATTAAAACAAACAAAAAAAACCCCAAGCAAACAAAACAAACAAACAACAAGGAATTCATCACAGACATCAGTGGAGACAAATTTTCCTGGCAGCAGTTTTATGAACAAAGCACATTTTACCTGAAAGGGACAAAGAACCCCACTTGGGCTCCTCAACAGTTTTGAGAACTTGGCCCACATAAAAAGGAACTATATATTCTTTGATAATCATACACAAGCATTGGCAATAGAGTAAGCTATAGAAAATAACAAAGTACAACATGTATTTCTATACAATCCAGTTTTGTAAGAACCTTATCAAGATATCTCTGGCAAAGAACTCCGAAGCTTTTTTAAAAAGGCAGGAGTTTGTTCTGAAGGAACTCACATCCACTTCCCATTGTCTATTTTCATTTTTCCACTTTATTCAGCTTATCCTGTGTTCTCTGTTGTACTGTCTGCACCTATAGTAGGTAGAATCATGGTCAAAACCATTTACAGTAACTTAAGCACTTAGGAGAAAATCAACACTTTAGAATGCAGCAGTATATGAACACTAACGGTAGTCCTAGGTGAACTAGATGGGTTACAGGAAATAATTTTGTTTCCAAAGAGCAAGTGTCAGAATAAGCCACTTACCTGATCACAGAAGTTAGCTTAAAAACAGACTCTATCTCAAGATACATCAACATGTGCCTAGCACCATACTTATACAGATTTTCACTTGATTTTACTGCACTAGTTTTAGTTAATTTTCTGGGCTAAGAAGAGTATTTTTTGCTGTCCTTGCCTGTTAAAGTTCTGCAGGAGAAACAAATTAAGACCTAATAGTAGATTCCTTGTGGTCAGCAAAGAGTATTTGAAAGTTTAGTTGGATAAATTTTGGTTTACCTATTTCTGTTTTGCAGGTTTCTTACATTTATCTCCTGTCATTTTCTCTAATATTCCTAGCATACCAGCATATCTCTTCCATGTTTTCCTTGTCTTGAAGGCACATGGCAAGTGGTTCATCCACTAACTAATATGAAAAGCAGACTGGAATACCTCAATCGTTATTAAACAGAAGAGGTCAAGACCTACATCCCCTTCTCTCTCTGAGTATTTGCAACCTGCTATAGCTGTCCCAGTAACACAACTATAGTCCTATAGTTGGTAGGTCTTCTGTCCCAAATACCACTCATGAATGCTTGATACGACTTCTAGAAACATATAGGAGAAATATGCTGAAAATAGGCTGAAATCCACCTCTTGTGTATCTCATGATGAAAATTATTCCTACACAAAGAAAAGTTTCCATTTTGAAATACAGAAAAACTCTCAAAGCAAGTTACTTTATGGATAAATGAAAAATTCTCAACTGTTTTTCTTGCCCAGCACTATTTTTATGTACTATATAAGAACATAAGCAGACAAAAGATGTTGTTTATACATTATATTGAATGGGGAAGATGTTGTTTATACATTATATTGATGCTTCTCTCCTTACTCAGGAAAGATCAAGTAAATACAGACTATTCAAACAACAGCAAGCAACTCATTCTTCCAGGCAGTTACCACTGATGATACATGGATTCCCTCCCATAATAACCCAGATATTAAAATATTCGCTTACAGTGGTGGCTAAATTCCCCATCTGCTACATTTGATATAAACCCTCCTCCAAAGCAAGAGCTATGAATACTAAGCTATGATAAGCCTGTGTTCGAAGCATTCTCTACTGTTGCTTTTAGAGAAAAGATGGAAAAATGAGATTTATTGGAATAGCCATCACTGGTGCTGGATCAACTACACACAAGTTCACCTCTACAATGATCTGCACGTCAGGGTTCACTTAACCAGAAAAAGAAACCCCGTCTGCAGCCACCTTGTGGCTGACATCGTGTGGGACTAAGACCAAATATCCTTTTCCTTCTGCTTTTTATATATTTCACCTTTTAGTAAGTATGTGGTAAATGGGTTATCTGCCAAACTAGCACTAGGAGCAGACCCAAGCAGGGCAAGAAGCCCTGCTATGAGGTGAGCCCCGCTCCCCAGAGCATCTCTCCCAGCTGCGTTCCAGGACTCCTGGCACGGACCTGCCGACAGGGCACCTTTCCCACCTCACCCTCGGGAGCTCCCAGCGGGACAAACGCGGCACACACCTTCGTGTTCCGCCCCGCCCCGGGGAGGAGCTGAGCCGCCCCGCGCAGCCCCCGGGACGGGCCGGTCAGCCAGCCGGGGCTTTTCCCCGTCTCGCGTCGCTGCCCGGGAACACGCTCACGTTTGATGCTCACGTTTGACCTGCCCCGGCCCCGCCGAGGGAGGCGGCGGAGGGACGGGGACCGCGGTCCCCGCTCCGTCTGCACAGCCCCGCAGCGCGGCCCCGGCCTGGCCAGCGGGCGCGGCTCACAACCTCTGCCCCTGACCCCCCACCCGTGTGAAAACGAGTGCCCCCGCCCCGGGCTAAGGAAGGAGCTGAGGCGGAACGGAGCCCGTGAGAGCCGGGGGCTGCCGGCAGGGCGCGGGGACGAGGCAGGGACGCGCTCGCCAGCCCCGGCACCCCGCGGAGAAAGCGCCGTGAGGGCCGGGGCGGAGCGATGCCCGACACGGAGCGGCACCGAGGGAGGGAGGAGGAACCCGCAGCGGGACCCGGGCAGCAGCCAGGACCTCCGCCACACCAACACTGAGACTGATTGGGTTTTAATTACTATCAGCTATCAAAGTAAGACCTTGGCAGGGGGTTTTCTAAAGGGGTTTCCCGTCCTAGCCAGAGCTCGCCACCTTCCACTCCTCCATCTCCTCCTCCCTCGCCCCATTCTCCCTCCGGGGCTCCGGTCCTGCCGCCGCGGAGGTGGCCGGGCAGGTTGATTGGAAGCGCTCCGGTCCTGCCTCGACCTCCCGCCCACCTGGCCCCTGCCCTGGAGGGGGACGAAGCGCAGCGCACACCGACCTGTGCGGGCATCGGCCGGCAGCGGCCGGCGGGGAGCGGCCGCTCCTTCTCACGCGGGGCTGCGGGGGCTGAGCCGGCTGCGGGAGAGCCGCTTCCCGCTCCGCATCCGATAAGGCAAAAGGGCAGGGAAAGGAGGCGGGCAATTATAGAGCAGAAGGTGGAAAGAAGGGGGGGAGGGAAGAGGCATAAATGATGCCTGAGATCCCACCCTCCGCTCCCGAGCCCGACCCCCGCGGCGGAGGCGCGGCCAGGTGCGCGGGCGGCGCTCCACGGGCAGGTGCTGGGCTTGCTGGTGTCCTCGGTATTCTGAGTTTACTATCTGTTAACTCATTTTCCTCTCTCCAAAATTCCTCATTTGCTTCCTTTATAAATTATGTAGAAGCTGTCTACTAGAAGCAGTACGGCTTGGAATGCAAGTGTTCCCTATGCCAGCTATTGAGATGTGTGGATTAGTGACTCATTGGGGAAATATTTATATAAAAGTGTTCCAACACTTTTCTGGCTTAGTATAAACCTTGATTAAATGCGTTGTAGTATGTACCTACACTTTTTGCCATATGGATAGACACCGCAATGGTACATGGAATTGCAGAATCTATATTCTATATTTCTATAGAAATATGAGTTGCCCCGCAGTATATCCTACTGAATTTACAATTAAGGGTACTATTCACAAAGTCTGTAAATCCTGAGAATTTAAGAGGTGAATGAAAATATTCATTACAACATGCTTGGTCATCTGTATAAAATTACAGATGAAATTACTGGAGAAGTTAAGAATCAGTCATAGGTGATACAGAGATGTGCATACTTTCTTAATATAAGTAGGGGCTCTTTCTAGGGAAGGAGAAGGCAGTTAGTCACAGGGAGATGACTGTGACTAAGTGTAAAGCAGGACCTTCTATTGCTATGTAGGATTCCCAGTCTTGCAGATTCTTGTCCAAATTCATAGTGCATGGATGTCTTTCCAGTTAAAACGCAGAAGCGTTTAAGCTTTAAAGGAACTCTTTAAGTTCAGTTGTTTTCTATAGCAAAGGTTCAAAAGCATTCCTAGATCTAAAAAGCATCTAGATTCCAGATCACCAGATTCCTAGATCCTGTCACCTGCAGTTATTCTACTGCATTGTCAGCTGTGTGCAACAGCCAACACACATACCAGTCAAGAAGAGTAGCTTGCAAGATAACAATTCCTCTGAAGCAGAAAGATGTTCAGGTCATTGGTGCTAAATATTATACAGTTTGTACCTCTTTCAGTCCCTAATTTATGTTTTTAGCTAAACAGTAATACTCAGAAGAACACAAAACTGCTCATAGAATTATAGAATATGCTGAGTTGGAAGGGGCCCATCAGGATCATCAAGTCCATCTCCTGGCCGTGTGCAGGACTCCTCAAGACTCACACCATGTGCCCAAGAGAGTTGTCCAAAAGAGTCCTGAACTCTATCAGACTTGGTGCTGTGATGACTTCCTTGGGGAGCCTGTTCCAGTGCCCAACCACCCTCCAGGTAAAAAATCTTTTCCTGATATCCAACTTAAACCTCTCCTGACTCAACTCCAGGCCATTCCCTTGGGTCCTGTCACAAGAGTTCACAAGAGTGAAAACATCATTAACTTGACCCTCCACTTACCCTCACAACAAGAATGTTGTAACTGCAATGAGGTCTCCCCTCAATCTCCTTTTCTCCAGACAGAGCAAACCAAGTGACCTCAGCTGTTCCTCATTTGGCTTCCCTTCCAGACCCTTCACCATCCTCATAGCCCTCCTTTATTACACTCTCTTTTTTTACATGGTGGTGACCAAAACTGCCCCCAGCACTCAAGGTGAGGCCACCCTAGAGCAGAGCAGCACAATCCCCTCCCTTGCCTTGGCAATGCTGTCCCTGATACCCCCAGGGGACAGGATTGGCCCTCCTGGCTGCCAGGGCGCTGCTGGCTCATGTCCAACTTGCCATCGACCAGGACCCAGGTCACTGCTCTCCAGCCTCTCGTTTCCCAGTCTGTGCACGCAGCCAGGGCTGCCCCATCCCAGGTGCAGAATCCAGCACTTGCCCTTGTTAAACTTCACAGCTGGTGACTGCCCAGTCCTTTAATTTGTCAAGGTCTCTCTACAGGGCCTCTCTGCCTCTAAGGAGTTGACAGCTCTTCCCAATTCAGTGTCTTCAGCAAACTTAGTATTTCCTCAAGTCCTGCATCCAGGTTTTTAATGAAGATGTTGAAGAGAACTGGGTCAAAGATGGAACCCCATGGAACCCCACTAGTGACAGTCACCAGTCTGATGTCACCCCATTCACTAGAACTCTTTTTGCCTGACTTGTGAGGCAGTAGCTTACCTATCACGTAACTCAGTTATCCAGCTGTGTGATGGGCAATCCAGAAGGATTCTGTGAGAGACAGTATCAAAGCTCTGATGAAGTCCAAAATATTACATTTCAGACTTCCCAGGCTATTTGCAGTGCCCCGAAGAATCAGTAAATGTAGAGGGGTAAATCAACCCAATCCACGATTGCTTGCTGGCTCACGTATTTCAGGGTAGAGCAAGGAGGAGCCTGCCAAGGGGAGAGTCTGGCTCACTCTCTTTTTTTTTTTTTTCCCTCCTCACAGATTTGTAATGTAGTATCCAAAGCCCATGAGCACCATCCTGTGGCTGCAGCTAGTTGGAATATTGTGATTCAAACAAGACAGGTCTTGAGAATGCCATTGATGGGTAAATAGATTCTGTAACTCCTTGTAGCCTTCAAATGTCTTTATACTTCAATTTTTATTTGTCTGTTTGCATCGGAATTGAAATTAATATTTTAAGATTATGCTAAATGTGTGCTTTCAAGTGTAACTTGGTTGATTTTATTATTATCATATTTTTTCCCTCATTTATATTTTATTTTAACATAATATGACCACTTTTAGAGCTAATGATACTTATTACCATTGAGTTTAGTCAGTTTTCTCTGGAGGGCACAATACATCTCTTTGCATTATTCCAAGGAAGAACTATTGTTCACAAGTTCAAGGTAAGAATTAAAAGGTAAGGTTCCTTGAAAGAGCTTGTATAATGTGCACATCTGGAAATAGAGTAAGAGCACACTATGCTTAGTATTAATGTTTTACAAATTATTTACCAAAGTTTCTTTCTTGTCTTCCATTAAAAGCAAGCAAACAAACAAAAAACCTTTGAATTTTAAGAATTAATTTACTGATTGTGAATTTGCCCCAAAATTTTACTTTCCACTATTATGAATTGGCCAATCCTCAGTGATTTCAAAAGAACAACTATTTAAATCCACTACATTTTAAAAGTATTCACATCAGCAAGATATGGACCATCTTTGCTTGGCTAGTGTAGATTACATACAATTTCTATAAATAGGATTACAAGGCAATGATGTTGGAAATACAGCTGGAAACAATTAATCCATTGCAAGAACAGAATTAGTGCAGGCTCACGACCTCAGAGTGAGCTGGCTGAATATTTCATGGTCTGATTAAACCAAGCAATGGGTCACCAGCAGCGGGACTTGTGCAAACTGAACAGAAACCAAAATAATGGATGGTTTTGGTCATTGTAGGTAGAATTGCACTGTAATTATCAATCCTTTTCTTTTTTCCCCCCATATCTCCTGTTTTTTAGGGTATACTTAGAATATTTATCTTTTTTCATATACTAATGAATGCAAGGTATACCATTTTTAACAAGATTTTAAAAATAAGAATATCAAGTTTGGGGGATATTTTCAAATGGCAAATAAACAAAAACTAACCAGGTCTTGTATATTTTTATTAAAATGATTATTGTATTCCTTTATTAAAATTATGTTTTTAAAGCTAGCTAGCATTTTTACCTCCTAAACTAAAATATGGTTTCCTTTCATTTACTTACACAGAAGTTTACAATTTTAAATGCCCTTTCTCCTCCATCCAAAAGTTCCTGTCACATTCAAAGATCTTGACTATGATACATCTATTTGAATGACTCAAACCAGTCCCTAGGCCTAACAACAATTCACAGACTTTTTTTTTTTTTTTTTGCTATTAAAAGAACTCCATAACACAGAGACAGAGATAATACTTGAGGTGAAGTATAACTGACTTTTGCTTTACATTTTGTTAAATATAATGGAATATACAATACTCTGAAAAGTGTTTTGCCAAGATCAGTCTGTCAACACTTGCAATAACTAGGTGATCTATGAAGTAAGCCATGTATTGAGAGAGTAGAAGGACTTATGACTGTATTCTGCCCAAATTAAAATAGAGAGAAAATACTTTAATTGTGATGTTTCTTCTTTAACATATTAGCCATGCATGCTTACTTTTAAATTTTTCTCTTTGTTAGTTAAGACAATTAGTTAAGACAATTGTTTCGTGATGTGAATATACAGTGAAATGACTTTTGAAAAGGGTAGCTATCTTTTGTGAAGTTTTTTTTTCTAGTGGCTTTCTTTGTGCTACAGCTATTTCTCTGGTATCCACCCCACATATGTGGCATTCTACATCTCTGATTTTAGGCAGGAACGGTCAAAGTAGTCCAGCTTTGCTTTTTTATTTGTTGACTTGTCTGATGAGTCATTTTCTTTTCCTTGATACTTTCAGTGCTGTCAGCACTTTATTGAGCTGTTAGGTCTATTAATCTGAAGCTTATTGCACATAATGAGGTAAGTGAAAGGGATGCAGAAGAAACCAAATTGATGCCATGGCCATCAAAGTGTAAAAGTTCATGTTTAGAGTTGGTCTTGCTCCTCCAAACATGCAGGAAAGAGAGAAAAGCTTGGAAAGGACCATGGGGAAATGGAAAAAGAACCCCCAAATATTATTCAATAATGTATTTTTCTGTTCTCGTCTCAGTATGAAGAAGGTAATGGCAAGAATGACAAGGCTGGTGTTTTGTAAATCTGGCTTTTCATTCTGTAGTCAAATTAGACCTCTTTATATTTCAGAAGTGAAGTTATCTGCCGTGTGTTTACACCTCCACGTCTCAGCCAGTTTCTGAGCCTTTCTCTAGCCAGGTTTGAGGAATAAATATAGCTGTATGGGTCTGGCAACATGGTCAGGAGCTACTTTCATCCTTCTGAGCCTTTGACAAGTGCAGTCTGTCAGATCCATTTAGGGAGAGAGCTAAGCCACTTCTTAAAGTCCACGAGCAGCAGGGAGGCTGAGATCCTGAAGGTGCAAATTCCTGCGCCTACAGCCTCCTCATAGCTGCAGTGAAAGGGCAGAGCATCAGAGAAGTGATGTTATCCTCTCTGACATTTCACAGGGCAGGAGCCCATCCTACCTCACTGGACAGGGAGGGCTCTTGTGTGCTCTTTCTCTCTCAGACTGCAACAAGGAGGGGTTTCCTCGTCTGTTGCTGGCAATGTTCTGGACTCAGCAGCTTTATACAGGATCATGGAGTCTTTGGAAGGCATCTGTGGAGAGCATCAAGTCCAACTCCACCCTGTTAAATGAGGGTCACCCAGAATGGATTCCCAGGGCCATGTCAAGTTGAGTTATGAGTATCTCCAAGAATGGAGACTTCACATCTTCCCTGGGTGACCTACTCCAGTGTTTGACCACCTTCACAATTAAGGGAAAAAAAAAAAACTTGCCACAGCACAAATGTTTTCTTGTGTTCAGATGGAATCAGCTTAGTGCCCCCCACTCTAGGGCTTTTTCTGCAGTCGGCCACAGTGTGTACTGGTATCTGAGGTTATTCCTCCTGAAGGGCAGGAGCCTGCACATCCTTTTGCTGAACTTCATATTGTTCCTATTTTGCCCTTCTCCACCCTGGTGAGGGTGCTATAGATGGTAGCAGAATCATCTTATGCTTGTCTCTCCTCCCAGCCTTTTTGCTATCTGTGAACTTGTTCAAGGTGCACTTTCCACCATTGACCAGTCCAGTAATGAAGAGCAAAGCAATATTGGCACTGGTATCAACCCCTGAGGTACATCTCTGGTGACTGAGCTCCAGCTGGACTTCATGCTCCTCATTTGAACCCCTTGAGCCCAGAAATTCAGCCAATTTTCAATTCATCTCACTGTCTACTCATCTGGTCTATGCCTGAGCAGTATACCTATGTGGGAGTTACAGGAGAAAGCATTACAAAAGTTAAGATAAATACTCTGCAGTTATAATGTGAGCACTGCTCCCATTTGCTCCTAGGCTACATGCTGAGACTTCAACCCTCCTGAGAGAGCTCTGCATCTGGGGGTAGGTCCTGGGACACTGCCAACATGGAGAGAGGCTGCCCTGAGTAAAGAGAACAACCAGACTTTGTGAAGTTGGATCTATCAGCAGCTGGAAATGGATAAGTACAAATACTTTAGCCTGGCAAAGTGTTTCACTGGATTAAGCTTCAGTGCAGATTGATTTGCAGCCCATCAATGGTATAACTCAACACAGTGAGGGAAGGATCCCCCATATTTTACTGAATAAGCATAAGAGTTACAGATTCTGGCTGTCTGCGCAAGAAATAATTTTCTTTGGAATGAAATCCTGGCTGAAATGTGTATTTAAACCAGTCAGAGCTGGAAGCAAGACGGTGGTGGTCTCTAAATAAATACCATAAGTTATGAATGCAAGGGAACAAGAAAGAATTCCTTTCCAACTAACATGTATCTTAAGCTATTACCTAAAATAAACAGAGCTTCTTGTCTTTCTCCTCCTGAGCATCTGCACTGAGTTCCTACACTAAACACCCTTGAACACTGTAATTATGCACTTCTGGTCTGCCTCACTCTACTTGAAACATTTTTCTAGTACAAGTTTTACATGAGGAACAAGATTTATTAAATGTTGTATGCATGATTATCTGGTTTTGCATTTTGTGGATTACTGAAAAACTGAATTTTCAGTTTTTCCAATTTGCAATTTTAAGAAAAGTATCTGTTCATTTGACTCTAAAAATAATTATAGTTGTCTCCTAGAATATCACAGAGCATTTTTTATGTGACTGAATAAACACACAAACCAAACTCACCTTTAAGATAGTATTTTATATTTCTCAAATTTTTTTATTCATTAAACTGATTTGTTTGTACAGTTTTCAACAGCCTGGTTCTCTTTGCTTTTGTTTTAAGGGGTTTGAAGTGGATGATGAGAATCAGATGTGGGTACTTTTTTCCCCTACTAATTTTTAAGCATTACAGTTGGAATTTTCAGGAATAGACTTTAAGCATATGTTAAACATATAAAGTTATCTTTCCATGAATAAAATATTGAATTGACCTTAGTGGAAACCTTATGAAAGAGAAATGGTCCTGAGATATGTCTTTGCCAAAGAAAAAAAAAAAATTTGTAACATTTTTTCATAAAAAATTCTTAGCCTGTATTTTAGCTGTATTTAATTTTATATGAAAATGTGAACAGAGAAAAACCAAGAGATATTTTAATGTTTTTATTTGCTGCTAACAGCTCAATAAAATCACCCCTACTTAAACACTCACTGAAGAAATTCAGTATGCCTACCATATTTATATTTCAGGAGTATTTAACTTTTTATTTATGTTTTATTTTATTTGTGCTTTATTTTTCCATTTAATACTAATACTAAAAATCAGTATACTGGAAATCTCATTTTATTAGGTATGAGAAGAATTTACAACAGTTTGAAATAGTTTTCTTTTTTTTAGCTGTGAAGCAATAACAGAGGGGGGCAGTCTTGGATAAACATCTCTTCTGTGTATTCACAAACCCCTGTCTTTTGTGCTTCTGCAGATCCAAATTCAAGTACTGTGTTAGAACACAACTCTTTGATCTATGTGAAGAGTCAAGAAATTATCAGTTGTACAGACCTGGATTACTCCCCTTCTATGCAGAAAGGTTCCACTGAGGCAAGCACAACCCACTGGAGCTCCTCGTGGAGGAAATCTGCTGCCATGGGATGGGCTGCGGCGCTGCTCAGGGTGATGGCTGAGGTCAGAGGTGGTACTTGCACTGCAAGAGTTCCTGTGCCTGTGGTCTTTGAGCTCTCCCTGAGACTCAGATAATTTGGTTTACCAAGAATTGCTGTGATAAAGAGGAGGCTGATTTTTTTCTGCTCTGCATCTATTGCAGAATCAGCTCTGTGTTGGGCATGCACCCAGGAAGTGCATACACTTCCCACTGAACATGATTAAGCACCTAAAATAAAGTCAAAAATAATAGGAAATTACATGGGAGGAAAGTAAGTATATACTCTAGCATTAAACAAAGAGACAGCAGAAACTGTGCCTCAAAGTGATCTGACAATTTAAAGAATTATAGGGTATTGTGACAAAGACTGAGAAAGTGGAAAAAAGGAGAGGCAATAATCTACAATCACAAAAAGCAGATACCATCTCAAAAGCTTTTGGTTTAGCCTTTTTTTTCCCTTAACTCTCAACACTTAGAGACTGTATTTTATGCTGTTGTAAAAACTTTTTTGAGTATATGCTTCTTGCCCTGAACATTACCTCAATCCATGTTCTCCACAAAATAGGTAAAAATAAGATATTTGGCAACACTCCATCATGACTCTATAAGTATTTGTTTATTAAACTGTAGTGAATGACTTCTCATCTCAGGCTTCTTGATCAAGTACTATAATCCCCATATCATCACTTTTTTGCTGTTTCATTTTCATTATCACTGTTTGGACCTTTAATTTTGTAATCTTTCATTTATTGCTAGCATCTTACATAAATGGTAGTTTAAATGTTCTTGTAATATTGGCACTGGCCACAGTAATATTCTTTGTCTTACAGTGCACAGAAAAAAGTTTATCTGTGGCCTGTTTAACACAGTGTTTGAGGTCAGACATGTCATAAAATAATAATAAAAATAATGTCTTGTTTCTTACACAGTGTTTCTTACACCATAACCTTCAGAGATAATGGTGGTGTAGAAAATGTTCTTCACTGTCTTATACAATCAGAATTCTCTGTCCTGAGGTATGCAGTCTTGGAAGAACAGTCAAAACACCTACTTTAGGCCACTGGACATTTCACAATGTTGGGGTTTTTTAGAAATAAAAATAGCAGTTAATCATAAATCTATTATTATTATTATTTTCCAGAAAATGGAAATTAGTTACTCGTGTTTGACCCATCAGCCAATTTGTCCCTTCAAACAGCAAGGTTTAACCCAACAAATTAGTCATTAAAATCTAAAAACTCTGAATGCTTTTGCACTGGGAAGTGAGTGTGTGAGTCCTTGCAGTAACAGACTCTGTGTTCACATTGCTTTTGCATATGCTGGCTTGCTGGAGCTAATATTAGCCTGTGTAAGAGACTGAGTACACAGGAAACTAGACAGCAATTCAACTACATCAAGATGCACCACAATCCTCTTTCATCCTGATCATTTTTTCCCAAACCAGCCAAAGGAGTAACTTACTTTCCTGTCTCCCATGTAGCAGAGGTCATCTCCAGGGAGGAATCAGATTGTTATTTGATGGATATTAACCTTTGGAGGGCTCCCCCTATTATCTTCCCTGTGCTCTATCAGTGTTTAGGCTGCCAGCCTGGAAGGTCTGGGAAGCTGAACAGGAGAATGTGGATTTGGACAATGAGACCTCCTCGGTAAAATAATTATGCACTGGACCTAAAATATGCAAACTGTAGGAGTCTACAATAGGGATTTGAATCTGTGCACTGATAAAAGCAGCTTGGTTAGGATTTGACTGTGTTCCATTACAATGAAGAGCAAAACTCACTGTAAAAGGGGAGGATAGGATCAGCTTATTTCAAAGCAAGCTATAATCACCGTTAAAATTCTGTAATCTTCGTGTGCAGCTCACACCCAGAAGCTCTCCTTGAGCAGTTCTCCTCCAGGTGATGCAGAACCATCCCAGTGTCTGTCCTTTAGATGCTTCTGTTCTGTGTCAGAGAAAGGAACAGGCAGTAATGGGGCATTTTTGAGTGCATAAAGATTTCCTAAAATCATGTTTCTGCCCTTCTCTACAATCTGATTTTCATTTTCTTTGCATTATATCTGCTGATATTTTAAAAACTTGGGTATTTATTGCCTGCACACTAATGAAAAACTAAATAACTGGAAAGAAGTGAAGAACAGCTTTGTTTCTCCAGCTTTTTTTCACCAGTGTTGTATATTCTTATGATGTTATCTTTTTGTAAAAACTTCCACATGGCCATTTGCCATGTCCAGAAAGTATAATTATTAGACAAGTTCAGATACGTATATTCTGTTAATATTCCAGACTTTTCATCATAAAACTTAGAGCATGAGAAGGTTCCTCAGCAGAGGAACACAGTAAGAATGCAGTGCTGTGGCTTGTTTGTGTTCACAGGATTAGAGAGAGCTCAGTGTGCCACATTAGAGTGGCCTATTAAAAAAAGCCTGAATGACACCCAGTGCTTTAGTGATGCTGAATCACTACCCTGAATATCAGTGGAGCAGGTTAATTCTTTACGGGCACAAGGAGCATCCAGTCTCTTTTTTTTTTTTTTTTTTTTTTTTTGAAGATGTTAGAGAATCATCATAGTCAAATTTTAAACCAAGGTTGCATTTGGTGGTCAAGTGCAGTGCAAATTTAAAAAATAACTTCCTAAATATGAGCTGTCTTATCTTTCTGCTGTTAAAGTCAGCCTGCCAGTAAGAAGTCAGACTGTGATTTTTCTTCTAATCTTATAGTCAGGCAGCATTTTTGTACACTTAATGGAATTAATTCTGATTTTCCAGTAGGTAAATAAAAACAGAAGGTCCCTATAAATATTTACAATCACAATTGTCATTTGCCTAACTACATCCTTGAAGAATTTTCAACACCATTTGTTAAACTAGTATTTTTTTTTTTTTCATTTGCTTAATGAGTGTTTAAGATTTATAGGACTTTCATTATTGTCAGTAACAAAATCAGAATTATTAATGGAGGTAAAATGAAACATCTGAACTCTTCATAATTCTCCCTATATTTGCAAGAATGAAAACCACATTTTCCAGCTGTCGTATTTACTTACAAATTCCCACTTATGTTATTGTACTGAAAATACTGTGTGAACCAATACTTGTCTGGCTATGTTTTTCCTGTGGAAAGCCTCTGGGCCTGCCTTTAGCACCAGGCAGGAATGTGATGGACAAATCCTGAGCTGCACACGCTGCCGAGTGCTCTCTACTCGGCCCAGCTGCTGCAGCCCTCAGCCTGTTTTGGTGGCCTTGCCCGGTGAGCGCGGCTTTGGTCACACACGGGACACACGGCCTCCGCTTGGCAGGCTCAGCCAGAAGGGCTGGGGCTGGGGCTGGGGCTGGGGCTGGGGCTGGGGCTGAGGCTGGGGCTGGGGCTGGGGCTGGGGGTGGCACTGGGGCTGGGGCTGGCACTGGGGCTGGGGCTGGGGGTGGCACTGGGGCTGGGGCTGGCACTGGGGCTGGGGCTGGCACTGGAGCTGGCACTGGGGCTGGGGCTGGCACTGGAGCTGGCACTGGGGCTGGCACTGGGGCTGGGGCTGGAGCTGGCACTGGGGCTGGTACTGGGGCTGGCACTGGGGCTGGCACTGGGGCTGGGGCTGGGGCTGGCACCGGGGCTGGCACTGGGGCTGGGGCTGGGGCTGGGGGTGGCACTGGGGCTGGGGCTGGCACTGGGGCTGGGGCTGGGGGTGGCACTGGGGCTGGGGCTGGCACTGGGGCTGGCAATGGGGCTGGGCACTGTGCCTGGGGCTGGGGCTGGGGCTGGGGCTGGTGCTTGCACTGCTGCTGCCGCTGGGGCTGGCACTGGCACTGGGGCTGGCACTGGGGCTGGGTCCAGCACTGGGGCTGGTTCTTGCGCTGGTGCTGGCACAGGGGCTGTCTTTGGGCACAGCCTCTCCCCAGGACAGCCTGCGAGGAAGAGGAGCCTGGAGAGCAGCTGGACGGGCACTGTGGAGCTGAGGAGGTTGTAGGTTGGCCGCACATGGCCGGTAACTGGAACACTGGGGACAAGAGTCTGCCCAAACTGAAATACCAAGATACAAATAACACATGTATGGCTACAGAAGATTCAAAGTACACAAAAGGAAATAGTTTTCTACAGCTATGGAGCCTGTGGGGTGCAATCAATATGGGACACTGCTGTCTTTGCAGCAGTGTGTGCCTTATTTGCTCACTGGACGGTGTCCTGCATGCTGCACACTCACCAGGGTTTTATGAGACTGAGTTCCAGCTCTGCTCCTCTGCAGGCTTCCTTGACAGGCTCAGATACTCAGGACATGAATTTTACATTGTATACATTGGATCTAGGAGCTGTGTGAGTTAACAGGAGTTTTTAACTGATATTTTTTTTTATGTCAGTACCTCAGTTCTCTATAAATTTCACTTAGATTTCCTCATGTGTGTTTGGATGCTACCTGTACCCCCTTGTGCTATGGGGTGAGCAGAAGCTCCTCTTGTAGCAAAGGCTGAGATGTCAGACACTGGGATGTGACTGACTGTGGTGTAAGGGACATAGCAGAGAGAGAAATAATTGAAGTGTAGGGTAGTACATAAATACCTCAAGGAGCTACAATACCTGCCATATTGTAAGCAGTGCAATAAAACTCAGCTTTATGTGGAAACACTCAGCTGCTGCTGCATCTGTTCTCATCTGCTGGGTCTGCAGTAGCTGCTACTCCTTCTTATGATCCCATGTCTCTAATGGCTGTGACTCCTTGGGTGAAATTAGTACTTTTCAGGACAATTAAAAACAGTAACACCCAAAAAGCAGAAGTATCTGTTGAAACATGCAGGAAGTAATTATACATGATCATTTGTATACACAGATTACAGTTTAAGTGACAAATGGCTCTGGTCCCTTTGACTGCCAATAGACAATTCAGAAGCAAAGGCACTGTTGGGTGAGAGGCTACTTTGTATTTTGACTAAAAGCATGAGGAAAAGAAAAGGAGACACATTTCTTGACATATTTAATAACACCACATCAGCACAGTCAGTCGTGCACGATACAAGTGTGCAGCAGCTTCTCTGAGAATTGGCTGGATAGCCAGGATGTTCTTTTCCATCAACAGTGCTAATTGAATATACAGCTGGGTAACTCCAAAAAAACTACCAGAGGTGAGGCAATTGAATCAGCAGATGTTAAGTGGTGATTATTAGGGATGTCATTCAGTTGTTCACACATAGGTGTCTAAAGCATTTTGAAGTATCTTACAATATTCAAGATGTCCTCTGGGACTTAATCTCCAGATGCGATTTCGAGGGGTCACAGACTTCCCTGAAGCTGCTCTCTGCTACAGAATATCTCAAATACCCTAAAAGCATCTTCAATGTCACTTGACATTTATGTGTATGCAACAGAACCAAGCCCCTCGTTTCTGAGCTCCAATTCCAATTAGGTAAGTAGAAGTAGATGCCATCACTCTGCTGTGATGTTTCTTCAGAATATCTGCAGCGCTGGGAAAAGAGCACTGCATTAACGTGTGCTGCACATTAAGACAGCATTGTCTGTTTTCTGAGAAAGAAGCAGTAAAAAGCAAGAGTTAAGGTAAATGGTTTTTTGCCTTTATCTTTCAAATTAAAATTTCTGAACTAGAAGAGATTTTTTTCTTTCTCTAACTATAGTAGATATGGTCATGGAGATTCATATTTAAATGGAATGCTGAATATTATAAGGAATGTGAATCAATAACCCCCAGAAAATAATTTCTTAGGAGAAAGAACAATGATACAATCATGTACAGTGAGAAATGAAACAAAAATGTAACACACAATGACACATATTTCATCACGAAAATCAAACATTAAGAGGGCAACTCAGCACTCTTTTGTAAATGCATCTTTTAAGCATTTAATAAACAATTTGCCTGATGGAGTGTAATAAAAAATGAAATATTGAATATTTTAATATTCAACAAGATCTTGTTTATTCTGGCAAAACAAACTAAACACACACACTTCCCAGCTGCAGTAACAAACAAAGGGTGCATAGCATTATCTTCAGAAAGCACTTGAGCTGAAAATGCTTATAAAACAAAACAGACATTAAGAAAATGTAACATTAAGATCTTAAATACTTTCCTGTTTCTTCCTTTCCAACTTAAGCCATAAAAGCTACAATTTTTAAATGAGTTTTAAGAAAATCTTATCATGGTTCTAGAAATATTTTGCAGGCAAAGCAAGGCTGTTAGGGCACTTCGAAATTAAATGGGTTCTTGATCCTGCAAACTACTAAGTACTTCTGAGTGTAATCACAATATTTCCCAGGCTTTGCTCAACATCACACTTAATTAAACTTTTGCTAATAAACCTGAAGCATTCAATTTAGCCCCATACCTCCACTGACAAAACAGTTGTTCACTCAAGCCTGCATGTGTATTTATTTTTAGTTGATACATGCGGTGTTTGCATTCTACTTTATAAATAGAAGATATGAAAAAAAGTTTAAATTACTTCATAATGTAAATGGAACATATTTAGTTAATGGATATGTTTTCTTTGGGTAGTTTGTTATATTTGAAAGGCAGGTATTTCCTAACCAAATATATCTTTACTATATTCTTATGTACTGCATTTTAGGATTGGATGTTAATAAATGTAAAAATTGATTACTACTTTGTCCTTATTGACAAGGCATGGTTAAGAACATAAATTGTAAATTTAGCCATAAAAGTACAATACTTTTTCTCTTTGTGATGTTTATTAAGAAACTTAATAGGACATTATGGGACTGTCTCATCCCTGGCAGTGCTCAAGGCTGGGTTCAATGAGGCTCTGAGCAACCTGGTAGAGTGGAAGGTGTCCCTGCCCATGGCAGGAGAATGAAACTACATGATCTTTAAGGTCCCTTCCAACCCAAACCATTCTATCATTCTATGGCAGAACCTTTCCATGCTACATCCTTTCACTGCACCTGTCTGATAGATTCCCTTCTGTGGTCTACATTCATTTTGCTTATACTTTAAAATCATCAATGAGAATTTTAAAATGAGCTAATTTGTCTTCATTTTTCTTCTTTTTTTTTAATAATGATTTGAACATATTATGTATTTTCCAGGATTGATCTACTAATAGGCATCACATTCCAGGTTTTGCTAGGGTTTTAATGAAATTTTCATTATATTTTCCCAGAAGAGGTTTGCCCTGAAAAGGGCAGGTAAGAACGTGTATTTCCTGAGTCAGGCTTGAGTACAAACTGAAAAGTATTTCTGTTCATCACACATTCCACTGCAAACATAAGGGGATGAAATGCAGCACTTCTTTATCAGATAGATGGAGAAATTAATTGTTTTTTTGTAATAAGAGAAACTCTAAAACCTGAAGTGGAAAATAAAAGGTAATTACAAAAATCTGCAGTAATTTACAGCTAGCAGTGAAGAGAAGAGTTTGTGTGCCTCCAAGCCCAGCTATGGTTGGGAGCGGCGCTCCAGCTGGTACAGGAGGGAGGGAAGTCATGGGTAGCTCACCCAGAGGCCCAAAGGAAACACCACTCTGTGGAGGTCTCCTCTTTTGTCTCCATAACCTGAGAAAGTCCATGAAAGCCCTGGCCCATCTGTGTTAAGAGTCACACACAGGTTTTATAAGATTAGATGTGACATCATTTTATATGAAAATTAATTTTATTCCATCATTTATGGTAACATTTTCTTACTTTGTTCTCTTGCCTTGAAGCTTTGTTTATACATTAACTAACATTCAATTGTAAAGCAGCATCCAATTCCCCTGTTTCCCTGAAATATTAGGCTTGCTAAATAAGCACTGTTAATTTATGAAAAGCTAGCAATGGTGATCATGGTAAAGAGTCTCTCAAAAAGAGACTAATAAAAATACAAAGAAGTAGGACCATCAAGATATTCCATAAATTATTTTTGAGCTCAAATAAAGTAGGACCAACGTCAACTATGAAGCAAAATAAGCAGACTAGGAAAGAAAATTAAATATATCCATAAATCACTGGTAAAGGCAAAACAGTCTTGTGGGTGTGGGCTGTTCTGACCATTGTTCTCCAGCTTGGCCTGTTTGGGTGCATGCAGCAGCAGCAGCAGCAGGAGCTGCTGGATGGGAGCATTTCCCTGGAGAGGAGGAGTTCAGCTGCTCAGGCATGATGGAAATGACTATTGAAGTGCTCAGAATACCCCTAGCTGTCTATGCACTCTAGGGAGCAGTTTGTAGACATCTCTATGTAGAAGCACCTTAGGAACTGAAGCAAGAGGTTGCACATAAAACCAGATTTTCCTCTGCAAATCACCTGCAAATTCTGGAAAGAAATTGTGATTATTATTTGACAAGGCCATATAAAGCCAGTAGGAGACTGTTGTACTCCAAGTTCAAGGAGAGTTATAGTGACACAGGATGGGAAACCTATGGGCATATGGCAGCATCTTTGTAGAAGAGGCACCACAACAATTTGTGCTGCCTAAAGTTCAGTGTCTGCTTCAACCCCTGCTTTTAAAGCTAAGTATTGTAGTTTAAGTGTGTACTTATAAAACTTGAGTTTCAACAATACTGGAAATTCACAACTCCCATGGCCAATATGAGGGAGGAGAGCCATTTTCCTAGAGGGCATTCAGTTTGACAGTTATAACTACTCCCTTCTGAATATTATGGAATTTTCCTGAGGAATTGCAAGTACTAAGATTTTGTAGCTATACATTAAACACTGTCTTTACAGTATAAATTAACTGTATCATTGATTCCTGTGACATCCTTTGACATTCTTAAATTGTCTCTTGCATTAGTGGCTCCTTTTAAAAATTAAGCTATAAATATTTATTTATGTACAAGTTTGGAGAGAAATCTAATGGCTTAAAATCACTCAGCCTTTCTGGAACATAAATGATACTTTTATCTGCACTGTGAGTATACAAAGGGAATTAGTGAATTGGCAAGTACTATTTCTGTTTTTGTAAGTAACACATATAAGTGAAAAATAAAAGCCGCATCACTCACCAAAGACATTTAAAAAGGGTGATCTATGAAAACCTTTAATGACAATTTTATTGTAAAAGGTTAGTAGTTCACTTTATTTGAAGAGCGGTGTGGTTTAACTGTATTTATGTGATATTTCACGTGATATTTCACGTGATTTTTCACTTACACAAGTGGGCTAGTTCCAATTACACACTGGGAAGAAAATACTCATACTTGCAACACTTGATTTCTCAGTCTGTCTTGCATTAGACAAACACTTTTGCAAGACACATTGTTTCAGTTTCTCCTGTCTCTAAAATTAAAATAATATCAAAAAAATTAACATTAAAAATTAATATTTGATTCCCAGAATTATCTTAAATTAATTTATAATTTGATAAGAAAAAGGAAACCTCCATGCATTATAGCTATCAGCACAGAAGAAGAGTCAATTGCCTCCTCTTCCTAAACCTCAGGCTATTCTCATTTGTTTATGTCTATGTTAGTACATGAAGTCAGTGCAGAGACTGTCTCTGGTCTGAAGGCCAAGAGGCACCAAATTCAGATCTCATGTTATTCTCTGAACTACACTGGGGCAATTTTCTCGGAGATCCAGACCATGCTAAGGGAACAAGCTGACCATTAAACAGTAATTCTGGGACAGCATTTGACACATCCCTAGCACTCTAGTCATTAGTGAGGGTATGATCAGAAATTAGAGAAAAAAATTAAGAAAAACACTTTAAAAAACAGTCCTACTGCATGACCTTTTAATTCCAAACCTTGTCCTGAATGTAATCTCATAGAAGAAGGTACAGCAAGTCACACCCACTCATATTTCAGATGCTGCTATGACACAATGTCTTTTTAATTCTGAAAGTTTTATTTTCAGCTTCTATGCAGACATAAAATGAAGACAATTAACTACTGATACACCTGAAGTGGATTATTGCATCATTGTGTGAATAAAATGCCTTCCACGGGACTAATTATGGAACCAGTTGTGTTCAGTACCATACACACGGTATTTGATCTTGAAAAAGAAAATGAAAATAATTTATCTATAGGGAAATATAATGGAAAAAATATGATAACTATTGCAATGATTTAATGCTCCAATTAGCTTAACTGCTACTTGAATTTAATTAAATATTACATTGCTTGAAGATGTCCATAAATGATTTGCAAATGTACATGTACAGAGGAATTGCACTAATTTGAGTGATTAAGGCTTAAAGATTTATTAGAGGATCTTGTAAGATCTACAGTAACCAAAATGAGATCACAGAAGAGACTAAGTCTTACAAAAATGCCTGTCTTTTTAATGAAGCTATTACTGCTGATGCCAGGGTTCGTTTTTTTAATTTCTGGTTTCTTGCTACCTTCTACACTGTGATATTCATGCTATTCATTCAAGATATCTCTTGAAATAACTCACTTCTGTGAATAATCTTACATTTCCCCTGGCACTTTGCAGGAAGCAAGGTGCTCTGTTATATTTAAAATTCTGTGCCCTCTGAAGTGCATGAGAGTTTGGCACTGACTGCTGTGGGATGTCTCGGAGCATATGCAGCACTGTGTGCAGACAAACTGCAATTTAATTGGAAATAATACATTTCATAGCTTAATTGTTTACTTTTCACCCTTTCTTCCAAAATACAAAATTTCGTTGCAGACACAATTTGAATACCTTTGTCACACTGAAGAGGGAAAGAATTAATTAAATCCTGGATTGTCAATCAAGTTGAGAACACAATATGGAAATCTCTGTTAAACAGAAGGCAAGTAGCTGTGCTCAAATTGTGATAGAGACTAATGTATCTTGTGAATCAAGATGCCATCTCCAATCTGTAACATAATGAAATGCACATATTTCTCCCTGCCCCCATTCCCACTCTTTTTACTCCAGTCTGAAGTGCACTCTGTAATGCATTATTAAGCCAAATTCTGACCCAGTTTCTTAATTATCTGTAAGCTACAGAGAACTTCTAGCAGAATATTAACTAAGGCAAGAGATGTAATACAGATGAACCCAGGATGACATTAGAGAGAAACATCAGCAATTTGCTAAGAAAACCCTTCAACTGTAACATTTAACTTAGCCTAACATGCCGAATTTATATTTTAAAGGGGCTAAGCAACCAAAACAACCTAGGGGAAAAAAGAAAAGAAGGAAAAAAAAATTTAAAAAATTAGAAAATAAATTGAAATATTTGTAGAAGCATTCCTGGATTCACAAACTCAAAATACTTATAGCATACTGAAACATTTCTGGAACAACAAGATTGTTTCCAACTGTTCTGAGTGGATACCATGGACAGTTATTACAATCTAATATAATATTGTGTGCCCAGCTATTTATTTTGGATGACCTGTAAAATGTAACCCGATGTGGCGTATACGTATTTACCAAAATTTTGGGGAGTACAATTGGGATTCAGAACTGTCATAGATGGCAGTTTGAACAACCCTCCAAACACTCTGGTGCCTGGTTAGTATTGAGTAATCAGCTGCAGTTTTATACCTCCCTGCACTGCTGCATATTAGTGGAATATGAGAAGTTTTCTTGGTGAAAATACAACCACAGATATACAAAACCAGAAACAAAGAACTCAAGGACTTCTCAGGAATACATGAGTTGGAAGACTTGCTATACTTCTGAAGTAAAAGTGTTTGAGTGAATGAAAAACATACTGAAAGAGCAATTTTTTTTTTAGTGAGAACAATTTTTAATACAAAACATGTTTCAAAATTATTTGAGGGAAAATACTTTCCCCACCCCAGAATTGGATGATCTGTGGTATGTGCATATAGAAAGTCAAGCTTTAATTGTAAAATTTAGATAGCAGAGAAAGTCTGCAAAGTGTATATGCATTTTGTGGAACAGGATATATTCATTCAGTTCAAAGATCAAAGAAAACCCATGCAGTCCCCCTAACACTGAGTTGAAGAGTCATCAAACTGCAGAATACGGAATTTTTATATATGCTTTTAAAAAATATTTCTTTCATTAATTCATCAATGAAAAAATCCTACTGTTTGAAAAACAATAAGAGTCAGTTAAATACAATGTTTTCTTTGTAACAGTGTCAAATGCAGCTCATGAGGGAAGTTGGTTCTTTGCAAAACATCAGATGATTGGAAAGTGCTCATAAGCTTCATGTACGTTCAAGTACATTGCTTCAGTTTAACGTGTGCTTTTGCTACTGGAGAATCTGAATGTATCATTCCTTATGCTAACACTGTGAATTTCCCACTACAACCTGCCAAATATTCTTCTTCTGGGAATTAAGGTTCTTCTCTGAAGTGATCAATAGTAAGACTGAGGCATCTTTCCTTTACAGGTACGGAAAAAAACTCAAAATCAATATTTTATACTCAAGCACCTAATCCAGCACACAAGCATTGAAACCAAAAGACCAATTTTCAAAGGCAGTTTTTGTAAAAGACCACGTTTTTCCATTTTCTTTCTAGACTAACCCATGTAATCAGTAAGGCCCAAACATTCATACCAGACTATCCTCTACAGAGCACAGACACCTTTTCTCATGCATTTGCAGTTCATTTGTGTTTGACTGTAATCAAGCCAGGATTTAGTCAGCTGTCCCTCAGCCCAAGGAGAGAACAACTGCGACTGCACGTGCTCCAGGGACAAAGCTGGACACCAGGACCATGTTTATCAATGTCAGTATCTCATGGAAACCATCTGTGACACCCCAACCCCACAGTGCTTGGCTCTTTCACCTCCTGCAGTGCTTTGATCCAGCAGTGGACTGTGAGGAAATATGCACAGCCTCTTAGGCTGGAGCCCATTCTGCCCGATGCAGCCATGGCTGGACAGACCACCTAAAGGCCCTGGTCTTGTCTCTGTTGGGCACAGAGAAGTCCATGGTGAAAATAAGCTGGTAGCTATTGTTCACATCTTAGCATAATCACCAGTGCTATTATTAAAGGAAAGAGAGCCCCCTCCCCTAAAAGCAAAATCATCTGTTTAAACAGAGCAACATTCTGCTGCCTTGTGTCATGACACTCCACGGCTGTTGCTATTCGTCGCACAAAAATGTCCAGTAATAGGGACTTTGTGCCTTCTCAGGCCTCCATTTCTTCCATCACTTCCATCACAATTGTTCGAGGGCCGGTCAGGATGAGGTTGCTTACTGTCCTGTAATCCACATGGAGAACATTGAGGCCATTGACAGACACGACAAATTGGCAAACCTGAGGAGCAAGCAAGCAGCAAAATGAGTCATGCATTAGGGTTTATTTTGTTAGGTTAATTACACAGATGTACTATCAACTCCTGGGCAGACAAAAACCTCCAGAACTCTTCACATCATCTGATTTGGTACTCTTAAAAGCCCCCACATTTCTTAGAATTATTCTGACAAGTTAATTTTCTATAACATTTTTTTTGAAACATCACTTCAATTTTCAAATCGGTGGAATTCAACTTTCCAATCTTTGAACTTTTGAAGTTCATCAATCACTCATCAATATCAATCATTTTTTCTTACAGCAATGCTATTTTTTCTTGTATCAGTGATATTTTATGGTCTCGACGGTGCTTTGCAAACAATATGGCATCCAGCTAAGGGGTCCCCAGCACAGGAAGGACAACTGTTGGAGCAAGTCCAAAGGAGGCCACAAAAATGATCGAAGGATGCAGCACTTCTTCTATAAGGAACTAAGGCTAAGAGAATTAGACTTGTTCAGCCTGGAAAATATGAGATTTCTGGGTGACCTTATTGTGGCCTTCCAGTACCTAAAAGGAGCCTAGAAGGAAAACTGAGAGGGACTATTTCCACAAGAGCCTGGAGTAACAGGTCAAGGGAGAAAGGCTTTAAGCCGGAATAGAGTTGGTTTTGATTAGATATCAGGAAGAAATGCTTTACTATGAGGATGGTGAGTCACTGGCACAGGTTGCCCAGAGAAGCTGTGGATGCCCCATCCCTGGAACTGTTTAAGGCCAGGTTGGATGGAGCTTTGAGCAATCTGGCCTAGAGAAAGGTGTCCCTGCTGACAGCAGGGGGTGGGAACAAGATGGTCTTTAAGTTCCCTTCCAACCCAAACCATTCTATGATTCTATGAAGACAGCTTTGGCTATTGCAGTCTGTTATTTTAGTTTCTCTTAAACACTTAGAAATCATTTTAGTCAGCTCTTGGTAATCACAGTAAAAATATGCACCATGTTCCAGTCTCAGGGCAAGGTCTGGATGATGACTTCACTAGATTCAGTGCCAAAACCTCCAACGGTATAACATGAACCAAATGGATCCAAATTTTAAGAAATAATATCATGGAAGATGAAGTCAGTACTAGGATAGATTAAAATGTCACTGCTATGTGATAGGTTTTAATTTCCTTCATCAAGTACAGCTTATTAATTAATTTCAAATATGCTAGTATTTTGTCTGTAAAAGCCATAACAAATACAAACAATGGAGGTTTTGTATGATCATAGGACATTTTCAAGGCAAATATTCTTGCTAGAAATATGCTGACCAACACCACTGTATATCTTAAAACACTTACACAGAGAAAAAGTCACATCAACATTGTAAAAAACATT
Organism: Taeniopygia guttata; assembly: GCF_048771995.1. Classification (NCBI taxonomy): domain Eukaryota; kingdom Metazoa; phylum Chordata; class Aves; order Passeriformes; family Estrildidae; genus Taeniopygia; species Taeniopygia guttata. The sequence goes on along the minus strand of NC_133026.1, from coordinate 138,723,320 downwards.
GTAAAAGAAAGATAATACTGATTCCTCAAAGACATTATGACTTCTCTGTATCTATTCATAACATTAGGTTTAGCAAAAAGATCAAAAAGTGTGTGTAGCGCCTAGATCTGTATTTTTAATGATAAAAATATGGAGCCTAAGTGAATAATTAATAATATTGTCCTGATGTTTCAATGGAAATAATACATTCACTAGAAGGCTATCTTACCTGTAAGTCAGCTTGAATCTATAAGAAAGAAGCTATGAAACAAGTATCACCAGAAATTTTCATGCTTTATTTTATATGAACACTGTGGATCAATTGTGGGGTCAATTTTATGAGGTTCAACAAGGCCAGGTCCTAGGTCCTGCACTTGAGGTACAATAACCCCGTGCAGTCCTACAGGCTGAGGAACAGTGACTGGAAAGCTGCCCTTGGAAAAGAACCTGGAGGTGCTGGTCAACAGTGGTGGAACATGAGCCAGTGTGTGCCCAGGTGGCCAAGAAGGCCAATGGCATCCTGGCCTGGATCTGCAACAGTGTGGCCAGCAGGACCTGGGCAGGGATTGTCCCCCTGTACTCAACACCGGTGAGGCCACACCTCGAATTCTGTGTCCCTCACTACAAGAAGGACATTGAGTGGCTGGAGCAAGTCCAGAGAAGGGCAACAGAGCTGGGGAAGGGTCTGGAGCACAAGTCTGATAAGGAGCAGCTGAGGGAGCTGGGGGTGTTTAGCCTGGAGAAAAGGAGGCTCAGGCTCAGACCTTATCACTCTCTACAACTCCCTGGAAGGAGGCTGTACTCAGGTGAGGGTTTGTCTCTTCTACCTCTTCTAGGTAACAAGTGACAGGGCAAGAGCAAACAGCCTCAAGCTGCACCAGGGAGTTACTGCCAGGTCTAGCTGACACAATGGTGTTTGGTCATAGCTTTGACATGATGATCTCAGCGGTCTTTTCCAACCTATTTGATTCTGTGATATGAGAAAAAATTTCTTCACGGAACAGGTGGTCAGACATTGAACAAGCTGCCCAGAGAAGTGATAAAACCACCATCCTTGCGAGTGTTAAAAATCCCACATGGACACGGCACCTGGGAACATGGTTTAGTGGTGAACACGGCAGTATCAGGTTAATGCCTGGACTTGATTCTATTAGACCAACCAGTCTTTTCCAGCAGTAACAATTCTATCCGTCTATGCTTTTTCACTTTTCCTATTTAGGCAGAAGCACAAGATAGAAATGGATGTGGGAGAGGTGGGAAGCAGCTCTGGCATCCTCCAATGCTAGCTCTAAAGCAGATTTTCTCACATGCCAAGTCACTTAACTTTTGTGCGCCAGTAACTTCCCTCTCAAGTAAAATGTGTGGTGAAACTCAATTTGTATTTCTGCAAAATGGACAGAATGTAGCTATCAATTTAAGAAAAATTATAGAGAAAGCAAAGCCAATCCAAAAATGTAACATTTCATAAAAAATACCACCAATGACTTTAATCTCTGCTATTCAGAGCCTCTGCACAGGAAGAGTGGCAGCAGCAGCTCTTCAAGGGATGGTAGACTCTTGCACCTTACTCCTTACCCCCAGAACTCCTCTGCAGAGCTGAAGATCCTGGAAGTAGCCTTACTAGTAGCCTAAATGATCACTAAAGTATGGCAATCAGTGATACAAATGAGTAAATTCCCATGGCAGTAATCTTTCCTATATATGAATATTTCAGTTGCAAGTAGCATTGGGAAAATGGTTCCGCTTTTGCATGCAGACAAATCCTTCTAAATTTTAAGGATTTTCGTGGAAAAGGTTACCCACCACCTTCTGCAGTGTGTCCAGTCAGTATTTAATTGGCATGTCCATTTAGTTTAAAATGCAGATTATTGCAGCATCTGTAGGTCTCAACTTCCAGTGATATTTCTTAATACTTTCTATGGCGTTCCAAGTTTGTATCAAGTTTTACTAAATTATAGCTCTGGCTCTAAAATAATATTTGGGTTGATTTAAAACAGATCAGCAGAAACAACATTGTCTCTTCTGGCCTAAAGCAATTTTTGGAAGTTGAATGGCTGCTCTTTGTTTTACTGTTGCATATTCTCAGACATCTTGAGTTACTGGAATTCCAATGCATGGGACTCGTGTTTGGCCACGTTCAATGGACAAATCTGCATGCTGGATCCTGGCACAACTTCAGGGGCCTTTGGGGAATGCCCCTGCCAGAGGAACACACTTTCAGACTAGGCAGTGACCCACACCAGGGCTGCAATGGTGTAAATGCAGATGGTACAGGCACAACGTCAACCGCAATCTGGATGCCAAAGAGTGAATTTCTTGTGGAAGACAAGAGCTGACATGTCTGCGTTCTCCATGTGTTTGTTTTATCGCATGCCCTTGGCGGTACGATTACCCAGCAATGCGTACGGCTGAGAACAGCCCCCTTCATGCCCTCCTTTGCAGTGGATCCACATGGCCTATTAGCTTCATCATTCCCAGTGGAGAGGATTAGATGCAAGAAGTTCACCCAGGCCACATGAGAAGAGAAATGCAGAGGGAAGGGCAATACACAGAAGAGCACAATCCCATCCTAAAACTGCAGGAAAAGACCCATGAGGAACAGGAGATGGTAATAAAGAGCCAGCTACCCTGGGGGTAGAAAGCACTCTCCATAGTAATTGCTTGACCAGTGCTCCTGAGGGCTGAGTCTCTGAAAATCCCTGGCTCCCTCATGAAGAAATGTGGAGCCATTTGCTGTGTGCTCCAGTCCTGGCGAGGAGAAAGAGGTTTGCACAGTCCTGTGTCCTTTGTTATGCTGACTGCACTCAACTCACTCAGTTTTCCTCTTCCCACCCTGACTGCCCATTCAGCAGTGCATCCAGCGAGGGGAAATGAAATGCTGTACTGCTTAGTGCATTTTAGTCATCATCAATCCTACCCAAAAATGCTCATATTGTGCAGTGCTCTACTGAAGTTAGAAAACAAGCAAGAGCAAATGAGCACTCACTCACCAGCCCTGACTGAATATGTCAACCCATATATTATTATCTCAGGAATTTTCTTAAGGAGACTGGTTTACAAAAACACAATGATTTAATGTTACATTTATAAAAACACATTTCAAAAAGCTGTAAGTGCTCAGCTCATAGCTGCAGCTGTTAAAGGCTTTGTAACTACAAACACATAAAATATTTCTGTTGGTTTCCACACATCAGTAACTATAATAGATGATAAACTACAGTTAAAAGAGCCTCAAAGATCCTTTTATTGCTCATTTCCTCATTGCTCTCCAAGGAGCTTGACAAGAGATAACCATCCCTTTTTATCCCTCAGACTTCAAGAAATAACACAGCCCAGAATAAATTCCGACCATTTTGTTGGTCAGGATGTGGTGATCTAAAAACCACAGAACTAATAATAGTTAAATAAAGCAACACTCAAATAATTTAAAAAAAAAAACCCTCCCTTAACAGATTTCAAATATTTAAGTATTACAGCAATAAGCATTTATTGTTGAGTATTTCAATTTCCCGCCATTGGAAACAGCAGCTCATGGAAGCAGGGATGGCAGAAAAAGAACCTCTGTCTTTCTGTGAGTTTTCCATGATGCATACAGAAGGTTTAACTAAATCCAGTTGTCCTCATAAAAAGATAAACTTCAAGTTCGGCCTTACATTTGAACAAAAAGGATCTGGGAACCTGCAGTTTAAAGAAGTTAGCAAAGATTCGTCATGCCATTTATCATCCGACTGAAGATGGCAAGAAGAGGAGAGAATAATTTGTTACTGTAACATTTACTGGCCAAAATCAGGATTGTGCTGTGCTTGGAACCGTACAACCCTTCCTCCCCCTCACTGGTAATTGCTCTTTCCTCCACGGCAATCTTTGGCTGCCTTCCCCTCCTCGGTCTTGCCAAGATGCCCTGCAGATGTACATCCACACCCTTTGATTTTCCTGCTGGGACAGCTGCCTGCTGGCCAAACCAACGCCCCTTCCCTTGCAGGGGGCTGCCTGGACAGCTGAGCTGGTGTTGATCAGGACCTGAGCTGAGGTTGACTGTGGGATCCTTCTAAGGGATGTCAGAGACTGGCTGCAGGCATGGGTGTGGAATTGTGCAACTGCCTTAAAGGCAATCATTAAATAAAAACATTGCATACCTGTCACTAATTCTTTGTTAGTTCTGCCTCAGGATGACCTCAATATTTATAAGTGCTACAGGAATGCTCTTAGAGGATAGGCAGCTAGCCTAGATCCTTGGATATTCAGATGCTGTTTGCACGATGAGCTTTAGTTAGCTTTCCCTGCGGAGCCAAGCCTTGCTTGCTGGACTTTTTTTAATGCAATATATTTTAAAATCCATTAAAAATGTTCTTTCTTTTCCTAGGCACACTTTTTAGAAAGGTATTTGAAAGTTTATGAAGACCTGGAAATTCCTACTGCAGACCTTGACTTAAGTGATCATTGCTGTTTGGGACAGCCCTAAAAAGAGATTTAAATTTATGGATGCAGTGAGTTCAACTGTTCATCTCTGGTACAAAGCAAGTAACAACCATGCACATTCAACAGATAATATATCTCAAAACAGTGTGGGTAAGACGATGACCACCTTAATTTGAGATAATTTTTTTTAAAAAATTGTCCAGATTAAGAGGAATACAACTGCCATGAGTCAGTGTGGCTGGGGATGGTGGGGCACTGTCCTTTCCACAGCAGCAAAGATCTGTGCCCCAGTCCAGCAGCTGCGGGGGGTGAGGTGCTCATTCTCAAAGGATTTATCATTTACATGTCAGCACCAGCATCAGTGTCTGGAATCCACTCTGCTTTTTTTGTTTGTTTGTTTCATTGATTGACTGTGGAGTTTTAGTGGGTTTTTTTCGTGTTTTGTTTGTTTGTTAACTACTCTTTAAGAAAGTACAAACGCTACTGAAACTGCAGATCAAATAGGTACCAAAGTAATCAATGTTACCAAATATAATGCAGGCTTGAAGTTCCCAAATTCAAAGCTAGATTATGCAATGACACAGTAAAGACAGTGGCAAAAATATTTTTTTTCAGCAGTACTGGTAGGTTACCCCATTATCTAGGCAACAATGGGAATATTCATGGTCTAAAACTGCAAAACACAAAGTCTATGCCAGTACACCTGACATTTCTCCTTCAACAGCAACAAAGTCAACCAAAGAAAACGTTTTGATGGACTGTTTGGTACTGATAGCAGCTCTGGCATCAGCAATTAACAGCATAAAGAGATGTTGAAAACACTGCCACCAATTAATTTCCTCAGAAAGTGGGAATATTACTGTACACATGGCAACTGTATGAAGGAAAATATTTTAAAATGCTGGAGAGAGTGTGAAATCCAGTCTTGCACTAGTCTTTTCACTCTGAAGCAGCCAGGATTTCACTCCTGGACTCTGTGTGGATCCAAAACAGATTTCTAGCAGCTGACAGCACAAAGCAGGCCCATGTTCTGCAGCAAAGCAGATCCCTTTGAGACCAAGGTAGTTCAGAAGTTATTAGCACATTGCACAGAAACAAGTCATCCTCTTTGGGAAAGTTGTGTCTGAGGCAGGCTCAGTCATCCAGCATGAGACAGACTGGATTTAACCCCTTGCTCTGTTCATCATTTGTATCCACAACGATTTACATATACGTGGATAGTTTGGGACATTCTGCCTTGAGTACTATTTCTTCTTATCATCTGATGTGAAGCCAAAGTCACGCAGATAATTTTTACTTTAAGACAAACCATTCCCAAAATGCATAAAAAAATGTATTGTTTTCTTTTTAGTCTCTTAAAAAATCCTTATTAGCATCAAGTAAAAATTATTAAATTAGGAAAATGTAGGAGTTATTTTCAACCTTGGAAAGTTCTTCAGTAATTTTCCTAAGAACAAAAATAAAAGCTTCTAAGTACAAATCTTTCAGAGCTGTTCAAACAAAAGTGTATTTTGACTATTTTATAGAGTGGAATTCATAGCAGAATTGACAATATAACTATTTCAAAAAGAAAAGTATATCCCAATGGTAATATTTTTGCTTTTCTTCTTGCTAATGAAAATTAAAATTAAATCCATTACAGAGACTGCCTGCTTACATTTCTGTAATACAGATACCCTCAATAATTATAAATAAATGCTTTTTTCATGTCCTACTTATCTGGCAGGGACAAGGATCAGCTGGGAGGTTTGAATAGCTAAAAATCATAATTGTTTCATTACAGTATTCTGAAATTCACTGTGATCTTCCAGAGGAAAGCCCTCCATATGTGGTTAGCAAACCCATCTGTTTTCTATGTGCATGAGAGACCCACAAGATCCTGATTTCCATTAACTATGAGGCCTTGCTCTCAGTAAGAGCCCTTCCTTATGGGCATCCATGAAATCAGGGCTGAAGGGTTAACATTTTGCAATTGTCAGTGACCTGGAGATGTCATCAGCAGGATACAAACAAATCAAACTTTTCACACTTTAGATACGCCCTGAGCCAGTTCTAAAATTTAAAACCTCCTCATTGATTCCTGTGGTAAGGCCACAGCTCTCACCTGGGAAGGTTACTAAACCCCTGAAACTGAGAAGGAAAATGTAAAGAAAAAAAAGAAAACACAGACTTTACCATTGCTTGTTTCAAGAGCCAATACAGCTGCCTTGGCTTTTCCTGTCTTGATGACAGATTTCAGCAAAATCTGGGCAAGGCTTAGGCGTTACAAGAATGTAACATCTGAAACACAGCTTTCCAGATTTCTGCAAGGAGAAATGGGACATCCAAGCCTCCAACATTTTGAAAGAAGGGGTATCTTTCCAATGGGATTCTTTCCCCCTTGTACACCCCTTGCTCCTCTGCAGATGCTGGGAAACATTCCTCCCACTCCTGCCTCCCAAGCACCACTGCCCTCCAAGCAAACAGATGGAAATCAATTTTTAAAATGTAATTTAAATATGAAATGTGAAAGAATTGAGAAATGAGTGAAAGTAAAAACTTCCATTTAAGGCTGTTATTTTGTCACAAAGGAAAAAAGAACTACACCTTTTGTACTTTTCATTGCTGTTACCAACTAGAAAGGAGCTATTTACAAGTGGAAAACCACACAGGTTTGCCTTGCCAGTTGTTAGATCTCTTGAATAAATCTTCCCAGCCAATAACCACATCATCACCTTCTACCTCACATACCACATCACGGGTTTGACAGCACCCTTAGTGACAATGAGGTTTCCCTCTCTTTAGAGGGTAAAAAGATAATTTTACTTTTAAAAGAAATGTGGAAAAAAGTGTTTGCTTATTAAAAGCTGAATCAGCAATCTGATTTGGGACCTCACAACTCTTTCTGCTCACAGAAAGGGATATACTCAACCTGAGTTGCCAAGGAGTCTGTGGATTCAGATGTCAAACCCCTTTCAGAGGGGAGGAAGGTTCATAGCAGGAGTTGGTGCCTGCAGTCCCAAGAGATGCTCCTGTCCCTTTGCTGGCTCAGACAGCAGTACACCAAAGCCAGGCACCACCCCTTTTCATCCTTTTCATCCCGTGCCAGCAAAAATAAATAAATCAGAGAACTTTTCTTCAGGCAAAGTAAGTTCCTTGATGTGCCTGACACAATAGAGGAAGGAGATATATATCTGCTTGAAGGCAAAGGGAAAGAGGGAGATGAAAAGGAGGTGAAAATAAAATCAACCTTCCTGGCAGAGCTTACAGAGATCAGTAAACTGCAGCCTTAAGTTTTCAGATAACTTAAAGTCCCAGTGCAATCAATGGCAAGATGGATGCTATGGTACCAAGAACAAGTGCAGAGAAATCTGAGGCAGGAGAACAGCAGTGGAGGAGAGAGTGCAGAGCTCAGCTTCTTTTACACACTTACACATACAGCCTGCATTTATGCTGATACAGGAGTTCTTCTATTTTAATAGGTCACCCAGAGCCATAAAGCAAAGGAATCCCCATGCTCAGCCAAGAGGCCAGGCTACAGAGATGCTGAAAGTGGTACCACAGAAGAGCCTAAGACCTAAGACTAACTTCTACATAAAAGCAAACACAGGCGTCACTGAATTTTTTGCTGTCACTCTGCTAAGCTTTACACTGTCACAATGGAATGAGGAAAAGAGATGAAAATCAGAGGTCCTAAAAGTTATGTTTCCAGTTAGATTTTTATCTTTGCTATTTTTTTAGAGTTTGTGCAATCTTGATAGGATTAGCAAAGTAAAGCTGGAACCTCACAATTCACAACCAACTGCATGTAGCCGGAAGGTTAAAAAATCATACCATGGCCTTTCCTCCATAACTGAGGTTACTGGATGGAACAGAATAAATTGCAGATGTGTGTTCAGTTCTGTAAATATCTCTAGCGAAAGTGCAATTGGCTGTACAGTGGGTGGTGTGGGAGTAGGCAAGTATCCAGGCTTCGCATAAAAAAGATTTTGTCTCGAGAGAGAGATGTGTTTCTTATTCGTTGTTTACAGGAGTGTGAAGCTGACCCCCTGTTCCATCAGGGGGCTAGAAACTGGGTTCCTGCAGAGCACAGTACAACTGATAGCAGAGAAAATTAACTCCATTTACAAAATTAAAATATAAGTTCATAATTCTTGTGATCCATCTTGGTCTGTGACTGCAGAGTGGTGTGGATGGTTTGCCTGAGCAAGGCTTCCTTACACACTTTCATTACATATATATTATATATTTCTTTCACTTTTAAAAAATATGCTGGATTTTTTATAGTATTCCAAGCAAATTGGTCTCCAACTGAAAAAAACCCAATGTGAATTAAACAACATAATCTATAAACTTCATAATATAAAAAAATGCATGTAATAAAGTAATATCCATTTTATAACATAATAGGGTAAGTCACATTAAAAAAAGTCATAGATTCTCAAGGGCTTCATCATTGGTTCAAATAGCCTCTCCCTCCCTTCCTCCCTTCCAAATGATGGCAATCTGTGGGAATTCTAGCCCTTTTTTTCTTCATCAGGAAGAGAATTAAACCATTGCTGAGCAAACTCCACAAACAGAGTGGATAAATTAGAGAAGGAAAAGAGCTGACCTAAGAGCCCATGAGAATAACTCTTGCTTTGGAGCACGAGTCTCTTGGGCTGCACAAGTCTCAGCTCTGCAAGTGGTGGAGTTTTGCTGACAGATCAGCTGAGTAGGAATTATTCACAAAGGTAAATTAATGCTATCTGTACATATCTGGAGAGTAATAACATAAGAACATAATACCCTGAAACACAAACCATCTATAAATATGGAGTAGGGGAATATAGGTCACTGCTTTCCACGGCACTAATTGGGAATTGGTGTGTAAAATCACTGACTTAATATGAGTCCCAGTGAGAAATACCCACAGGTAAAGCTGGACCAGGCTGGGTCACATCAGGAAAGCAAACCAGTGACCACATGTCTAACTTTATAAGCATTTTTATTGTATAGTGCAATTTGATACCTACCACAGAACAGTTCTGAAAATGTTAAATAACAAGAATGGCTAAAGATGGCTCTGGGTAAAATACTGTATCAGTGTCAGAAGAACACAGAGTCTAAGCTTACAAATAATGTCTTTTAATGCTTGGGTTGACCTTTCTATGTCTTTTTTTTTTCCTGGTATATCTGTAACTAAACTGTATTTAGTAAAACAAAACTGCACATAATGAATAAACTATGTATCAATTTACTTACATGGTCAAATATAAATATGCTGAACTGTAGTTCGTGTAAGCCCCATATTGGTTAAAAACAGTCATGAAGTGCGAGCAAGGGAATTACAGGGGCAGACAGATTCATGCAAGGCATCCTCAGCACCCTCTGGTATCCAGCATGTCATGAGCAGGAACAGTCTGCGCTGTTTGAGACAGACAGCTGCTCTCTGTTTGCACAGACAAAAGTGCAATTGTTTTTCCATGTGTTTGGCTAGCTAAACAGAGCCTTGGCTTTAATGCAACATGCTTCCCGAATCATTCGCTTATACCATGAAAGGAAGCCACTTTGTGTCTTGAGCAGCAACAAGAAAAGAGATGGAGGGAGAAGTGCAGGCAAGAGTCTTTAGAACAGCAGCTGGGGAGCAGCAGAATCTTTGAAGTGCTCAGGGCAGAGAGCTGAGATAGCCACAGACTTGTAAAACCAACAGCATCTGAGGAACTCTCCAAGGAATCAAGTGAAAAGAGTATTGCAACTAAACCAAGTAATACAAAATGCTTTTCATCCTTAGCTGAGAGCAAAAGTAGTTCAAAATGACAGCTTTTTACTGAACTGACCTTTAATTCTATGTCTTTGTTATAGAACTTAGGATAACCTTTTCAAAATTTCAGGCACCCTGCAGATCAGTTTTTCAGATGACAGTAGTCTCTTTAGAGAGCCTGGACTCTCATCAGGTAGTGACCTGCAATAGCGTACAAGAGCTGGAGCATGGGGAAGATCCCAGCTGCTCCATTAGGCTATAGATCTCACCATTCCATGGCCTATAGGCCACACAGGAACTTGGAAGTTGTATCAAAACACAAGCACAGCCCTGTTTTACAGTGCTGCTCTCTCTCTTTCAGAATGGTTACAGCTGTAAGACTCCAGAAAAAAATCAAGAAAACACTTTCATAAAGGGCGTTCAGATACCTGGGTTATCCCATCATAAAACACTGCTTACTAAAAAAGAATTTTTAAAACTAACATTTATTAAAATAATGTGACTGAATTTAGAAAATCCACTGATCTCCAGTAATGAAGCTAGGGAATTTTTGTGTTTTGGATTTGTACTTCCTATTGATGAGAAGGAGCCAACATACAGACACAAGTACAGTGGTCACTTGTTGCCCAGCAGCATTTTAGGTGACTGGCCTACAAACAAATTCAATTCTAAAGTCAACCACACCACTGTGAATGCAGAAAAAATACCTCTGAGATATTACGAAATTTGCTGTACTCACATAAGGTTTCAGTTGTTGTAAAGAGGAAAAAAGTTATTTTATTGCCCAGTAAAACTCTCTCTGTTAAAAGAGTCTTTAGGAAAAATCACACAAAGGCATTGGAAACCTAATACTGCTCTGCAGGCCAAAATCTGGGCCTGGGATAAGCAAGTAAAACCTTGTTAAACCTGTGTCCTGTAAGTTTGGTGGGGGGGAAGATGTTAAAGGAGAAATTTAGACTCAAAAAGTTGAACTCACCATTTTTATATTTCACCTGGGAATTCACACTGTCTTAATTCTTTTCTCTGTAGTGAGTAACATGGATCCTGTTGTTCAAAACCGGGTCTGACAATCATAAAAGAATTTTCCTCTGTTTTCTTTTGTGTGTGCAGTTTGTAGCTCACATCCTGCTGGCGTGACGTTTGCGTCAATGTTCCCAACTGCATGGTGGGGGGCTTTCCCCTCATCATTTTCACAGGCCAAGTTTTGATTTCTTCATCATAGAACAGTTCTGGATAGTCACAGCAAGCACCTGGTCTCTAGCAGAAGATAAAGGTGGCTGATTTTTTAGTCAATTTTATGTCTACTGGCTCAGAAGAACAGAGGCTCATGATCCACTGGCTCAAGCACAGTCCCAGCTACCTTGTGGGGCTGTGCACTCTGAGACTTGTGCACAGGGTGGGGCTCACTTAACCTTTCAAAACAGCTTCAGAAGTTCTGCAACCTCAGAGGAGATTTCTTCAAAACAAACTTATACAACTCTGTGGACAAAGAAATGAGGTAAGCCAAGGAAACAAGCAGAAAAAAATGGAAATCCACCAAGAAGAGTAGGAATGTAAGATGAAATTCTGACAAGTCAGAAGATAACAGGAACTTTATAATGGTTTTAAAAGAACTAAAGTTTCACAATTAAGAGGCTAATGATTTATTAGTGAAAAATGGTGCAAAACAGGAGAATTTTCACAAAGATCAGCAGAGACCGGAATATAGTAACATTGGAAATAGAAAGTGTCTGTCTGCAGAATAGTTACAACTTGGGCAGGAGTGGCAGGGTGGGATGTCACAAAGAAAGTATCTGGAGTTAATACAAACACAAATTTCAGGCGAGGGAGAAGGATAGCTTAGAAAGAGGAGAACTGTACAAACTGACATTTGAAACCTGGGGATTTGTAACATTGCTGGGCCCTGTCTGCAAATTCTCTGCTCTGAGTCTGGAAAACCTGGACTTTATGCTGTGAACAATGGGTCCCACAAGGAAACAAAGAAACTTTAGCAAACTTATCTGTACAGGTGCCAAAAGAGATCTACTCATCAAATGTTTTGGTTATGTTTGAGAATATGTCAGATTTTCTGAAATTTTCCATCTCTATTTAAATCCATACCACTTTACAAGAATTCTAGTGGGAAATGGTCAGTATTGCACAGAGGGTTTGTGACAGGAATAAGAGGAGATTCCAAATCCAAACTGTGACTTCCTCGTGGCCACCATGGGGCAGGTCCACCAGCAGCCCAGTGCAACAGTGTCTCTAAAAGTCTCCTGACACAGGGGTTCAACAATGACAGGGCTTCCAAAATAGAGAAGGAATAAAATAAACAGAATAGCTGGTGCAGTGAAGGGGCAGAAGAGAGATATCCAATTCTGCACCGGGATTCACAATACTCAGGAAAAAACTTCCATTATTTCAAGACATTGTGCTAATGCAAAGGATGGTCAAAGACATAAAGACTCTGTTGTTGCACTTGTAGCAGCCTTAAATCAAAGCAAAGGAGAAATTTGCCAAACCTTGTCTCCTTCTGGCAACTAAACAAAGTTCTGGCAGTGACACACAATGCAGCTTTCAAAACCACGTTCTTCTCCAGCTAGAGCAGCCTCTACTTTGGTGAGAGGGATGAATTCACAGAACTCCCAGACAAGAGGAGATGGGTGCAACGCAATTTTCTTCCCAGTCTTCACAAAACCATGTTACTGTGATAATTTTCATGGCATTAATCCTAGTATAGTAAGAGTAACACGGTTTTTAAGGAAAGTCCAACCTATGTAGAAGTGGTAAAAAAAGACTCACTCTAAAAATTTGGGAACTACTCACTGAGTTTAATTAAATACACACAGGGAAACTGGAAAACTTGGGACGGTTAGGGAGGCATCACCACAGCTCATCAGAAAACTAATCGAGCAAATGATGACCACAGACCAAGATGAGAAGGCAGACAGAGCAGCAACATCCAGGCACAGATTCATTTACTTATCAGGAAAGCATGGTGAGTGCTATACATATCAAAAAGTTGTCAAGCACAACCAGTCAAGAACTCATTTTTGATGGCAGAGCTAGGCATTTTTACATTCACAAATATTTGATCCCTTCCAACTTCTGTTGAATCATTATGCAACTGACTAGCACAATCTTACTGATTTTTTTCTTCAGAGTCTTATAGAAAGGTTTCCACTGAGGATTGATTAAATAATAATGAAAAAGCTATCCAAACTGTTCATCAAACTGTTCAACATTATGTTCATTATTGCTATGCTCTTGACATGTCCTAATGTCCTGGTCCTGCACCTGGGAAGGAACAACCCCATGCAGTATATGGTGGGGGCCACCCTGCTGGAAAGCAGCTCTGCAGGGAAGGACCTGGGGGTCCCAGTGACAACAAACTGTCCATGAGCAAGCAGCATGTCCTTGTGGCCAAGGCCAGTGGTATCCTGGGGAGCATTAGGAAAAGCATTGCCAGGAGGTCAAGGGAGGCGATCCTGCCTCTCTACTCCATCCTAGCAAGACACATCTGGAGTGCTGTGTCCTTTTCCGGGCTCCTCAAGAGAATACAAGAGAGACATGGTGAAAATGGAATGAGTCCAGTGGAGGGCTACAAAGTCAGTCAAGGGTCTGGAGAATGTCTCTTGCAATGAAAGGCTGAGGGAGATGGGCCTGTTAAGCCTCAAGAAGAGATGACTGATGAACCTCATTAATGTCTAGCTAAATGGAGGGTATCAAGAGGATCAGCCAGGGTCTCAGCAGTGGTTCCAAGCAACAGGACAAGAGGCACCATGCAAAAACTGAAGCACAGGAAGCTCCACTTGAACACAAGGAAGGACTTCTTTACTGTGCAGTGATCATGTACTGGAACAGATTGACTAGGGAGGCTGTGGAATCCCCCTTACTGGATGGGTCCAGTCCTGCGTCGTGTGCCCGAGGATGACCCTGCTTGAGCTGGGAGGTTGGAGCAGATAACCCCCTGTGGTCCCTTCCAACATGACCCATTCTTTGAGTCTGTAATGTAACAACCACCTTTCTCAAGCATGATCTCAGTGATGTTTGAGGCTAATGCTAGCCTAGTCAGTTCACTCTCCAACCTCCATGATAGATAACAGCAGATAAAATCTGAAGTTCTGGTTACTGCTGCATAAAGTGAAAGACACAGTCAAAACATATTTGGATTTTCTTTGGTTTTGCAAAACCAGACTGATTTTATAGTAAAAAATCAGCTTTCCTTAAAATTATATTTTTCTAAAGTCATAGATGCTTAAATACAGCTTCCACATTTCTGTGGAGAAGAATGGACCTTTATATAATAATTTACAAATAAATACTACAAATAAATACTACCAGAAAATGAAACACTTACAGGGATGTGCTTGAAACTTATATATACATTTATATTCAAGCCTACAGCAGTGGCATTCATTGTGGGTAGTGCTAGTGCATGTTTAGCTCTGCTGCTTCTCTATTTATGGACAAGCTATGAAAGCAGTTTGTCAGCAACTTTTTCTGAGTGTTCACATTACCAAATACATCCATTCTCAACTCACTCTAATGTAATTATCAAATTCAGCAGTGAGCTGATAACACAGCTAAAGGAAAATCCCAACCTGCCTCAGTGTTTTCATGCTGTAATTGAAAACAGATGGCAACTTGTGTAATTTATGCTTTTCTACAATCAGTAACATGTTGGTATAAGATAAGAATTCTAAGACTGAATTGCATCTGCTTCAACAACACCATATGCTAGTGCACAGCATAAATATTTATCCAATCCTACTCCATCTTCTCATTTAAAGCTCAATTCCATGAAAAAAGGAAAGTACCCTTCCGATAGCTTCAATTAGCACTGGAGCATCCCTGGAGTGCTTTGAAGGGCTACAGGTCCAGCACCGAACACTGAGGTATCTTCTCTTTTCTAAACTTCACTGAGAGGGTTAAATGGAGGCATGTACCTTGTGCCTTATTGATACAATATAAATCCCAGTTTTCAAGCTCACATTAGGGTGCCTTTAGGAATTACAAAGAAGTTTCTCACCTACAATATCAATGCTTCTCTACCTTTCCCACTATCCTGTAAAAGACTGGAAATTGGACTTGGGATACTTCTTCCTGGGGGAAGGTCTTTTTTAAGGATTTTTAGACTGATTTATCTTGCTTGCAAACAGTTATGGGATCCACATGTTTGAGGTCAGCTTGGCAAGGACCATCAAATGGGTTTTGTGTTTCTCTGTAGCTTGAGGCACGTTCAACTTCATGAGACTCTCACTGTTTCAATTTCAGGAACATAAGGCATTGGCAATTCCTATGACATCACATGGTTTTGGGTTGGTTTTCACCCTGCTGGACATTTATAATGTGTGCCTTTTAGTCTTCCATGTTACAAATCTGTAATATGTTGTTATTGTGGCAGTACTTTAATTCTTTGGACTAATCAGATAGTACAGATGTTCCTTTGACTGCATGAAATGGGCTTGATGACCTTGATGAACTGATACCCATTGGCTTCTTGACACAGCGGCAACTCAATTACACTTGAGAGCTGATTCTTATTCTGCTAGTGAAATCATTTGAGAAGATGAACCTGAAATAATAACTTGTTAATGCAGAACACAAAGGCACAGGCAGAAAATATATAAAGCTGATCTCCTCCCTGTACCAGCTTTTAGAGCTCGGGAGAGCAGAACCATGCTGAAAGGGTCCTGGCTGCACATTACAGTTCCCAAGCTGAACTCCAAACAGAAGGTGTTGGTACCAGTGACAACACGTGGTCCTTCAAACTCCCTGCTGCTGACTCCCTGCTGCTGAAATGAGGAACTAGGCTTGAAAAGCTTAAACAGTCACTGGCAACATGTATGATTTGAGGACCTTAGGTGTCCCAGCTATAAATACTAATTTGCTAAGAGTCACTTTAAGGAATCAGATAACTTTCTTCTAACAGTTTGAGTAGGCATTGATTTCTCCAGCCAGTGGGAAGAACAGATGATCAGCAAAATGAGTGATTAATTTATCTCTCTCACAAGCCTCATACTTAGCTAGGTCTGCTTGTTCCATCACACTCTGTTGCAGTTATGTCACAGTAAATCACATTGTTATGTGACGCATAATTTGAGTCACTAGTTTGAAGTCAAGTTGTAACTTTTCAAAAAATACTTGCACCTTAAAAGCAGAAATGAACTTACAGAATAAATCACTAAAAAAAGAGAAAAATAGTTTTACTGACAACAGCTGGCAATATTTAGCAGTGTCATCTGCAGAGAACCAGATTTTTCAGCCAGTCAGTAATGAATTTTAAAGCAACCTGGGAACTTCAAAATCCTGCTGTTCCAGTCTGCTCTGCTGACAACAGCAGACAGCTAAACAGAGCTGCAAATAACTTAGAAGAACGCATCACAACACTGACTCCTTTCATAGCCTCGCGTCGCCTGCAGCTCCCACTTGTTAATGCACTTGCAGCAACCACTCTCCTCACAACACTGTCACCGCCAAGCACACTTCAGCAAACCAGGTCCAAAAATACTTTAATAAAGCTAATTGACTAGATATTTACTGAATTATTTTCTCAGCTTCACACCTGAAATTTCAGACTGTGAGTGGTAACCTATTTACCAGCCCCAGAAGAGGGATTAAATCCTAAAGCTTGTAGCCTCTCACACATCTTCAGCAGATCATGCTAGTAGGGATTTTGTCAGAAGTAAATTGTCTGAAAATTCCCCAAAAGAGGATGTCACACATCAGGAGATGGCAAGGCTGCCACGCTGAGGTGCACATGTGTGACAGAGCCCACGTGTCCCATCTACTCACTCCGTGCCCAGGCACAGCCACTGAGGGTGGTCAGAGCTCTGTCCCGAGTTTTCTACTCAGACTCCCAACTCACAGCATTTTGGAGCAGGCCAAGAGCCCAGACAAGCTCAAACTGAAAGCAAGTCCCCACTAAGTCCAGCAGGTAAGGTTGAGCCTGCAATGTTTACTTCTTTCTGTGATATATGGTGGAATTTTAAATGCACAAACCAAGGTCCTACAATGACGTTGTAGGCAGCAGTCCCCTCTCAACAGTATGCCCAGCACAATGCAAAGACAGGGAAATAGTGCTCTCCAAAGCAGACAAGTGCAAAACCACAAGCTTTACAAATAAAGACATTCTAGAAACAATTACAGTGGATGCATCTCCTTAGGAGGAAAATCCCTGCTGCTACTGCCAAGAACTTTTCAACAAACTGCAACGCCAAGGCTTGGCCCTTCTTCAAATTCTTGGCCTTTTCATCATAGCCAACTTTCCTTGTTAGTGCTTCTTTGCTGTAGCACTCTTTTTGCAGACAAAAGCTTCTTGCACCAGCCCACCAGAAGTTACCATGCCCAACAGCCTGTTTTCAAAGTGCCTTTCCTGCAGCTTCCACACAGGGGAATATTTAATTTCAAGGAGCTGTCATCTAAAGCCTGTCATTTGATTTCTTTAAATTTGACAGATTGAGGAGTTCTGTAAACAGATGGATTAAGTGACATAGATTTTTTTTAAAATTTCAAATACTGCACTATGATTTACATACGTATTGCCATGGGAACATCTAACAAAAGCCCTTATTTTCAAAGAAAAACACCATCTCTTTACTAGGCTAAAGGTATTCAGCATTTCCAAAAATGGGTCAACAATTTTTGTGTCTAAAGAGGGGTTCATCTCATATACAGCTATAAATTTTTATGTGCAATTCTGCTCTGAAAAGCACTTTCATATAAAGATAACAGCTTTGAAAATAATCAGATCTGTCCTTGTGTAAAATCAAGGCAATATATCCCAGTTTTACAACACTGGTTGTTCCTCTCAGGACAGTGAACTATTTTGTACTCCTCAATCTTGAATGGTTCAGGTAGACCTCTGCAACCCCATGGGATGACACATATGACACCAGAGTGTTGTTTTTACAAGTCAGGTTTCAGAATCGCTCCACTGTATTGCTAGCTTCTATATTCAGAGAATAAAACTGCTGTAAAATACTAAGGTCCCAAGTTCAGGATTTAGAATACACACATGAATTAATAAATTATTTTTAAAATTAGGCCCTTTACATTTTAGGCAGGGTCATTATTTGAAAATTATACTCGTCATATAAAAATTGTAAATGTATATTATATTCAGAAACTTCCTTGGAACTCAAGCTTGTTTGCCAGCAGGATGTGTCTGGGTGCTGCATGCACCAACAAGCTCTGCAGCTGCCATTCCCTGTCCCAGGGGTTTTGTCTACCTGTACTAAAAAAAGTTTCAAAGACAGCATGTGCTTGAAAGTTCCATTAAAAAAAGAATCAGCATCCAGAGAGCAGGAACCCCTGTCCTGCACTTGCTAAGGAGGGTCCCAGGGCAGGTCTGGCACCATACAGCAGGCAGGATGTGCATCCCTGGAGCCGTGGCCTCCAGCTTGGTGGGTGTGAATAGACAGGTCACAGACAAATGGGATGAGTGTGATGGAAAAGATACATGAATTAGAAGGCTGGACAAAATTCATGGAAACTGGGGTAGATGTGGAATACACCTGAAACCTTCATCTGTATTGCTGCTATACAATGAAGCATGGCATAAATGGGTAGTTTAATCTTTCTGGCCATTGGAGCAGGTGTAGCAGGTAACTTAATTTTCTTGCTTTTATCTTACTTAACATAATACTTTGCCTTTATTTTTATCTTTGTACAAGGCAGAGATTAATTCACAGATATATACAGGATGTGATCCAAGACCACAGGTAAGTCAATGGGATCTGCATTGCAGTGCAAAAGCTAAAAGTGGAACGTGTATTTATTGATTCTTAAATCACTTATGAAGCTATTTCGGCTCTTTATGAAAATATTATCTGTTGTTCTTTCCAAACTGTCTTGAATCTTAACTGCTTTACGCTGAACAATGGGCTATGCTAGCTTCACTCTCACTAGGTATGTCTGTCTTTGCCTGTTCCTATAAAGGCAAAATCCAGAAGGTGCATACCAGCAGTCACATAAATTGTAAAGAGGGAAGCCAAAATTGTGCAGAGTTTAAAAAAAAATTGCAATTAAAAAAAAAATCCATCAAAAAATAAGAACACCACTACTACCAAAACCAGCCAACCCCATGAATGAAAACCCACCTCAAAAAGGAAAAAGGTCAAAAGAACAACCTGGAAAGAATAATTGTGTCTCATATGAAAAAGAGACTTCAAGAATCTCAGAGACAGAAGAAAAGAAACAGGAGGGTGTTTAAAGACAACAGAACTCCCTGTGCGCAAATGCCTGAAACTGAGACAAAGGCGCACTGGAAAAAAAAGCACCTCTCCCTCCCCAAATGCAGGCAACCCAAGACCTTCACCGAGCAGCAAAAACTTCCCTGGGAAATCATCCCATTTTGAGAACCCACCTTCATCCCAGCCGCGGCCGCTGGCCCGCTGGGGTCCACAGCCTGGATGTGGCAGGGTTTGCTCCCCCGCACCACAAAGCCCCAGCCCACGGCATCGCCAACGATCTGCAAAGAGGAAAGGACATGATCTCTTTCAAGCAGCTCCATGAAATTCAAGGGGGCAACTGCTAAACGGTCCAAGATGTAATTTCAACATCTCTGTACTTCCAGCACATAGTAGAGTACAGGCTGCTATGTCACTCATGGGAAAGGCTCTATCCAAATGATTCCTCTCACTTTTAATGAAGTTTCTTTGTTGAACTAGGAGGCTGTAAAAGCAATGCTTCCAATGACTAGGTTCAAGAACATTTTTAAATAAGGGCTCTAATAATGTATGTTAGTCAAATTTTCTGTCTCATTATGTAGAAAGACTCTGCTAGAAAACTTTGATTTGGGTAGGTGATCCAGTCCTGCAGAGCAGGAGAACTAAGTCCAGATGAGTTTGTATAACACAAATGTTATTGGCTTTATGTAATTTTACACCCCCTTTAAGTATCACACTGGCATAAAGACAGAATAAACAAGTGCTGAATGAGACCTGTAATTTGTGGAAGTACTGATAATGGAGTTTGGGATTTTGCAGTATAAATCTCAGCAAATTTGTATTTGCTGCTCTTATCCCATCAAAAAATGTCTGTTGGATTGCCCATATGCATATAACATGAAGAAAATAAAGAAAAATACTGGAGACATACCGTAAAAGTTTTTCTAACATATGGGGCTCCAGGCATCAAGAGCTCATCAGCAGTCACAGGTCTCTTTAATACTGTGGAGGTACAGAAATGAATATTCAATAAAAACGTTCCTTTGGAGTTTCTCCTAATAAATAAGATACAGTGTTGGGATACATCTTTTTGGCCTCACTTCCCATACATGCTTTCAATTCTTGCAGACTTGCTTGAAAGCAGTAAGAGAACCAAGGAAAAGCTGGCAGAATAACACTGAGTATAAATGCTGAGATCTTTGGAAAACTGGAGCATTTAGCCAACAGACTGTGTTGTCTGCAACCAAAATCCTCTAAACACTATTACAAAGTGCAAAAGTGGCTTTTCCTTTGTCCAGTGTTGAAACAAGTGACCAACCATCCTGGCACAGAGCATCTTTCCTTCACAGTTCACTGAGTACTTGCTGGGTGCTCTCTGCTATTTCATCTGAGTTGGGTTTGAATCACAGAATTGAATAGCAAGAAAATCTTGCCTGGGTGAGGAATTATCTCAAGAGACTTCTGCAACTGCAGGCACAGACCTACAACTTCCATCTTATCCAGGGACAGACAAGGTAACCTACAGTTGTCTGGGATTTTAAATGAAAGGCAAAACCAGTAAGTTTCTGCAGGTCCCCATTGCCTTCCCATGTAATGGCGTAATTTTCCTCCAAACAAATTAAATTTTAGGTTCTGCCAGATCAAATCAATACCATCCTGTGTACCACTTTTTATCTGTCCATAAATGCTTCAAAGGACAACATAAAGATATATGCTGTTCACCCGATTTGCCTGCTTCACCCTTAATAATATGGCTGTTTTTCTTTTAGTGATAAATAATTTTGATGGTGTCTGTCTTTTCAGTCACAAGTGGGAGACAATATTTCTCACAGATGGTATTTGAAGATGTTCTTGAGTTTCTTAATGACATTCATGGGAGCAGGGAGAATTCTAGCAGACAAACCAATACCTTTTTTTTTTCTTAAACCTTCCCATGCATTTTGATGAACTGTCATTTAGCCAGTGTTATTCTTTGCAGAGCATGTCTGGTCAATGTGAAAAAACTGAATGATTGTGCTCATTTGACAAGTCAGAATCTGGTAAATCATCCACGCAGAGCTCTCTTATGTGCCTCTCTTCATCATGCCTCCAGATTTTTTTTTGTTTGATGATTGTTTTTCTACATGGTTGGTCAAGTCATGACCTGGGTATTTTTTTAAGTGATTGCCTGTAAGAGAGCTTGTGTGACAACAAATACACCTCTGCCTTGTGTTTATCAGCATGTAGTTCAGCAACATGCTCTGGGTCTGGATAGCAGGAAGCTACTTGTGAATAAAGTCTCCTTATAGTGAGAGGAGGATTAAGAATTCCTCATAACATTTCCATCTGACAGCCTTATGTTAACCTATGCAAGCTGATGTGTGGATCTGTACTTGTGTTCTGGGAGAAATAACCCTACATTGCCAGTAATTGTATAATTCTTAAAAATCAGCCTGTTTATAAGCCCACTGCTGTCTTCTTTCAAATATGAGTCTGTTAAAGCTATTCACAGTTTGAAAACTAGTCCTAAGGGAATGTTTCTTCTAAAAAATGTATAGAAGAGCAACATCAGCCTATTCTTTTTATTCCAGTATTGTGTAATCAGCTGCATTAAAATAAACTTGTTCTCACTGCTCATGGACTGACACTTCATATAAAATCAGAACCATAAATGAACTGAATAGTTGGCATACTTAAGATAGCACACACATTTATGGATAGCACATGAATGCTGTTTTATCTGTTCCAGAAAAATTTCCAGGATGTAATTAATGTACTGGGAACAAAGAACTCCCCATACAAAAGCTACCAGAGCATTTCTGGAAAGTATACCTGAGAGATGCTCTGCTAAAACATGATACTGTAGCACCCTTTATCTAGGGGCAAGCCCCTTGCATGAAGGGGTGAGCGTACTGGAAGGTGGTGCTGAACACCCAAGAGTAACACACTCCAAGGATGCAATGGCCACTCGAACTGACAGCATTTCTTCTGCTGGGCAGCAGGTCTGCTGGAGGGGCTTATGGCTTCTGAGCAAATAATCCTACTGAGTCCTTCTAATTATTTTAGTTCAGAGCTGCATACTGAATTCCCAGCAGAGATGAAGCAGAGGGAAGGAAATGTGCTAAAAGGAGAGAGAGGGGAAATATCCTTCCCTTTCTGATGGCCACTCTGCACAGCAGGAATGAAACACACTTTAGTTCACTCATCTCCAGAGTAAATGGCCAATGTTTGGAACAGCATTCACCTAGTGCTTGAGGCACTCTCCTGTAATCACTGCAAATGCCAGCATGCTTCTGAAAGCAAAGATTACACATATCCACTGAAGTCTTAGCCCGTTTTACAGTACTCCCCACACCACTGGCAGTGATTTGGTGAATTTGAAATAATAAGAAACTCAAAGGGCAGCAGGGGCCCTGTTTGATATTCAGGGCTATTTCTGAGGGAAACAGAGAGACTGAAACAATATCTATCTTGGTCTGTTTTTCCCTTCCCAGATGTACAGTAAGAAACAATTTTAAGTGAACTGTGGAAGAATGGGTGTGTTTAACCTTCCGGCGTGGGATAGGAAATCCTTTCAAAAGGAAAATAAGCTTCAATACTACTTCTACCTTCTGAAACAGACCAGTGTAAAACTTAAAACAAATTAAAATGTTCAAATGGTTTCTGATAGGCTGAAACAATGCTGCCTCCATTTTTTTAAGAGCCTGCTGTTTTCTGAGGGGTGTTACTCCATAGCAGCTCAAGCAGTCACTGGATAGTTAAACTCTTCTCTGACTTGCACCAAAGGAATGTCTCTAAGAGGAGATTTGAATTGGTTCAGCGCTTGGCAGCAAAGAGGCAAATCTAGGGCTCTGACTGCACGTAGTCCTAAGAGATAAACTGCGGCTCAAACCACAATTATGGACTTGACACAGAGATTACTGAAGGCAGACGTCTGGCTTGTGTTCAACAGGACTTCAGGCTAGAAGATGATAATAGTTCCCTCTGGCCTACAAAAACTGTGAATTTTTAATGTATTCTTGGAAGCAGAGGCCTAGGCGTGATGATAGGCATTCTTCACGTCACCTTCTCCCCACAGAGATGCCTGTGCCCTGGCTGCTGTGCATCGTAAGCCATGCTGGTGCTTACCAGATTTGGGGTTGCAGAGCACAGGAGGACTGCTGCTGAGCGTGGGGCTACTGCTGAAGTACCCGCTGCTGCCACAGCTGCTCATGCTGCTCCTCCTCACGGCCGACACGATCTTTATCTCCTTGGTGGGACTCACTGCAAGCAGAGAGAAAACAAAGAGAGAAAGGGAGCAGGTACCAGTTATTAAGCCATTTCCCTATTTCTTAAAAAAAAAAAACAAAAAAAAAAAAAACAACAAACAAAAAAACAGCCCAGCAACAAGCTATGCTTTCACTGCCAACACTGGGAATGGATTAGTATGGCCTACATTGTTAGAAGAGTCACTGTATGAGAGTAGTGCTGTAACTAACAGTATGGCTGAACTGCTCTCATTGCAGTGTCTTCTAATAGGCGTCCCAATATAGGGAACTACATTTTTCCAGTTTTTCTTTCCCTTCTTTCAGTTCTTACTAGATATTACTGTTCATAAATGCTGCAGGACCCCTTCCCCTCACTTTTAATTTTCTTGAAAATTCCCCATAGAGTGTATGACAAATTACTTTGAGTTTGGGGGCTTTAACCAATTCAGTTTGAACATGGATCCCAAATTTTGATCAGCATCTGAAATGCTGTTGATACAGGTATTCCCCAGGGAGCTGTAGGTTAGGTAAAATGAGTGAATGGACAATCCCTATGAACGGGGACATATAATACTCAGCCCTGCATTTTTTTCTAACACTGAAACCCTTTGTCCAAAACCAATTTTTTAATACTCCATGGAGTCACTCTACAAACAGCAGTATAATTAATGAGTCACCTGAGAGAAAACTGGTGTGTTTCCTGTTGTCATGGTTCTGCTTGCGCAGGCAGAACGGGCTGTCATGGCTTTCTGGCATCAACCGAGATTTCTCAGTGAGGAGCTCCATTAATCGCCGCCGCCGGCGGAAATTCATTCTGAACTGGTAGAGCAAGTTGCTGTCCATAAAATGGTGCTTGTTGGACACTAGGAAAAGAAATGGATACAAAGTCTATGCCTGGTAGGCATAGAAAGAATTCCAAGCCATGTGCCACTTGTGTGCTACAGACCTTGCTGTAAGGTTGCAATGCTCAGAGCTCTCCTCTTTCCCTGTGCAGCCTCAGAAAGAGGAGGAAGGTGGCCAGCTTCACACAGGTGGCTTCAATAGACACCCTTTATAGCAGCAATAGCAAACTAGGAATTGTAGTGGCAAATGCTAAGAAGAATCTTTTACATTACTTTGATTAATGATATGCACTTTTTATTGCCCAGTGGAAATAGAAGTACTTTATCCCTCTGACAGGTTGCATAATGGCCCATCTCCGCGCACGATTCCTCTGTAAGCCTTGCTGCTGCTGGCCCCACAGAGCAAACTTAACTCCTTATGTCAAGTTTTGTGTACATTCATCAGTCTAGGGCAGCCCTTGGAGCTCTGTCCAGCTACCTTGTCCAGAGCTACAGAGCAGCAAAGAATCAAGACCTGTGCATTTCCTCTGTCTTGTTCACCACAGACACTGTGTTCCAGACATTTCCTGCAGGCCACTTCCCCGCTTTGCACGGAAGGTTTGGGAACGGGCACCTGGCCAAAAATCATTCCTTACATAATGAAGAAAAATCTTAATTGCAACCTGTATGGACACTGAGAGCAAACCCCAGGCTGCTGGTGTCAGAGCAGGAGCACCAAGCCTACCCCCAGAGTGCAACATCACTATAACATCTACGTCTTCACTGCCACCAACGCTGTGATGAAAAATGCAGTAGTTGGATGGAGCTCTGTGCCAGGTCTTGAAAGTGATTTGACTCCTGTAGGTCCTGATTTCAGGAAATCTCTCTGGAGTACTCTGCATGTAAAATAGCTGCAGTAGGTGTCTGGCAGCATTTTTCTCCATTTTTACGCAGCTTCTGTGACAACATTCTGCAGAAATAATTTCCCATAGTTGACCTTTTCACCAAAGAATCTAGCTTCTGGGTTTTCCTAGTTTATAAATTGTATTTCTTGCAAAACTTAATTATAAGAACTGGTGGGCTATAGATATTTATGTGTAAAGTGTAAAAAACAACACAGGTATGCACTGAGGTCAGTCAAGTCTATGATTACATGTCTCAGTCACTTGGCCTCCTACTGCAGATACAGAACTTTTGCCTTGCTCTTTGCTCTGCCCAATACACGGGGTCCGAAAACCAGCAGAGTCCAAGGTGCTCCACAAGAACCAGAGCCTGGAGCCCTGCTGGCTGATTTCCTTTCATTCTCATCCCTAACACAGTCTTTCTGGCTATCATCCCTTTTGAACACTCCCTGTGTCTCAGGTTACTCTTAATGGAACTATAGAACTACACCACACATGACAACCTTGCAAAATAGGCTGTATTTATACATAAAATGCCAGTAAGTCATGTAATGTTTGTGATCTGAAGAAATAACCTCAAAGAGGAAAAAGTCTGGTCCAGTCACCTCCAGGGATGTCAAGTCACCCAGACAATAAGGAAGATGCCAGTCCTAGATATGATCCTGAGGGCACCATCTTCTATGTGGATGCAGAAACTGCCTTATGAAATCAGACCATCTTGTGAAGAAGCATATTCCTTGCCTGCCTGGGTCACTGTCAGACAGACCACTGTCTGTACAAATGGACTTCTACCTTTGGGACGCAAGAAATTATCAGCGCACAGAAACTTTCTGAACTGCTCATGCTGGTGCCCAAGCTGCCACACAGACCATCTGCCCCAGAGCTGCATGGCACAGGTTCCAAGGCATCCCTTAGATTGCCTGGCTCTCTCAAAGATCTTTGGAAGAGCCAGTGCCACTTGGCTTTTGTCTGCTTCCTTTTGATACTGAATCTCTTGGGTCCTCAGGAATGCAAAATGGATTTGTTAAGTCAAATTTAGCACCACGAGTACTTTGTTACTGTGTTCTGACACATTAATTATTGCAGGCACACACTGCTGCTGTGCTCCCCATTTTGGATACACATCATATGCAATACTATTAAACAACACTTACTAACAAGCACTATTTTTGAAGAACGGAAGTAGAGGAGAGATTTGGCAATCTGCCTACATCCCCCAAAGGATTTGTTATCAGAGGCAGAGTTAGTACGTAGGTGTTTGCAGCTACCAGTTTTATTTTAAGATCACTGACATAATACGTAAAAGTAGCAATATCTATCAATATCTTACCACATTATTAGAATAACCGAATTTAAAGACAGAAGAAATTTTGAGACCATCTCAAACTCAATCTTAAAAAGGCAAGCTCTACTTATTCAGCACTATTGCAATTCATAATCTTAAATGAAAGAGAGCTCCATAAATGCTTCCTTGGAAATAGAACTGCTGTGGCCAACCATTCACAATGTAAGAAATATCAGTAGGGTTTCTGAGTCAAGTTAAATATTATGACGCCACTGATTTTGACAAAAATTATTCTGTTGTTTGTGTCATTAACTGAAGTGCTCTGACAGTACTCAGAAATTATGATAATCAGAGATAAACACACACTCATGGTGCAGACATTGTCAGGCACTCCAAAATTCAAGAATTACTGACCATGAAACTAGATACTGTAAACATTTTTATGCCATGATGCTGAACATATTTTAATGTTTTGAATTAAAATTGTTTTGACTTAAATATTGTCATATTTATATACTTAAACAAGCAAGGTTTAGGTTTTCCACTTAAGTCATTAATCTCTGCTGTAATTATTTCAGTCTATAGAAGGGTAAATTTTTGTACAATAGATGAGTGCAAGTAGAAAAGCTAAGTCCAATGACTGTGTGTTGGAGAATATTTGTATATGATTTACACAACAAAGGATTTGTAGCCAAAATGCTTAGGACATGTAGCATCAATATAGAATTTGGCATGCTCCTTGACTTTCTTATTTTTACCTCCTCATTTCTAAGGACAGTTCACATATCATGTGCTTGTAACATCATGTAATTTTTTACATATTTAAAAATAAATTAAAAATAGAAATAGGAGCAATATAGCTCAGACTCTCTCCTTGTACATACATCAGCAAATAAAGTCTCTCACCAAAACTATTTACTGTGCTTCATGGACCATTTTTTGTTTGTTTGTTTGTTTTTGTTCTATCATCTGAGTTATTAATGATTTGTGATTAAATGTCCGGGCTGAGACTCTGCCTAAGGATGAGTGTATCTGGAAAGGTGTGGAAAAAGGAATTTCCACACCACAGATCAGAAGGAAGAAGTTGAGGAAGGGGAGGCAGATGCGGGGCTGCCTCTGAAAGCACTCCTCAGGTGCAGTGGCTGACCTTAAGCAAGAGCCAGGAGAAGCGACACACGTCCTTGGTAAATCACAGTTCTGGGACTGCTGGATGTGGAGCACACACAGAAGGTTGTGTTTGTTGCACTGGCAGCTGCTGGGTGAGAGTTACAGGTGCAGTCACAGTGCTCAGCCCAACTGCTTTAGCAGCCCACACTTTGCTGCAAGCAGCAGAGAAAAGTGGGAGTGAAAGGCTTTTCCAAACCACAGTGCTGAGAGGGTTGCACAGACTTGCCCAGGAGCAGTTTCTTTAAAGGTAATTTAGAGGTTGTTACCTCTGGGTGTTGACTCAGAGGCAGTAGCAGATAAATTTGTGGCAGCTGACAAAGCTCTTGCTCCAGGTATCTCTCATGCAAGTTGCTGTTCTAGAAAGGGATTAACATTACTACTTCTGAATCAGTTCGCTGCCCTCCATAGTGCAGCATGGAAAAGCAAAGTGGCTCCCATTTCAGTTTGTCTTTAACAGTCCAGCCATGGCTGAAGAGTATCAGGACCTGCATTTGTACATTATGAGGGTGATGCAAAAAGCAAGGTGGGGTGACTTCATGTTTCTTTCTCCAATTTAATTCACAACTGTTCAGGTGGCAACATGTTCATGTTACAATGTGCACCTTATGTAACAGAAAGAAATACACCAAAGAGAATAAAGTAAAAATACGGCAACTGGAAACCTCCAAAACCATCAAAGTATACAAGAGCATTTACTGTCCTGGAAGGAAAGGCACCCACGCTAATATATACTCACAAATGTCAAACTTTGGAGGTAGAGTCATAACCCACCAGTCTAATCTCCCACATACACAGGCTACAAAATTTGTCCCAGAAACAGAATTTAAAAATTAACTTTTAATCTTACGAAAAATATAGTTTACTCATACTTTAAAGCATTTATTGACCACTTTAGTCTTCTTTTTACAGACTATTCAAGCCTTCAGTCACTTGCCCTGACAGAAAATAAAGATTCAACTCAAAGCAGAGTTTGCTTAACTTTAGCTGCTAATCCCTGGATTTTATCACACCTTCGTTAGAAACTTACGTACAATCTAGTAAAAAATCTTTGCAAAGAGATTTGTGAAGAGATGAAGCCAACTCTCAAACATATCTTTTATCAACTGAATAAGTCCTACACCCTAAATTCTGACCTTTTTTTAGCCCTCCTGGGGTCCTTTTCAGAAATCTTTATCTTTCGTAAAAATCCACTTCTCAGAACTGCATGCCCCCAATTACAGCCTTACTCCCCTTTTCTTACTGGATGTTGTTCTTTTTGTACATCCCAGGCCCACCATTACTGCTATACTGTGCTGCACAAATAGTATAAAATGGGAATAATTTGTGCCCTGCACGGCACTGCTCCATTTTCTAGATGCATTGCCTCGTAGCTATACAATTAGCTATACAAAAAATCCATCTTTTTTGAGGCAATGAGCATTTAATTGAGTTCAATTATTTGTTTACTGTCTCATCTATCCCTAGAGTTTGCAAATTTCACTGGCAAGGGTTTTAGCTGGTCATTCACCATTTATGTTACTGTTCAGATGAGAAAAATCAGAATATTCATTTTGGATTTTCCCTGTTTGGGAGCACTTAATGTTGCAGCTTTGGTGCTTCTAGTTCCTGTTCTGTTCGCATACATAAAATATAAATAGCAACATCCATGCAAATCTTCTTTCAGCTTCTGATTCTGACATAAAATCCCAGGATCTGCATGGAGCTCAAAACCTTTTCTTCTCCACTTTTTCATGGAGGCTGATGCACAGCAGAGATAGAAATATTAGCTTTACACTGATTACATAGGACCGAGGAAGCTTCAGAAAGTACAAAAGCCTATTTTAATAAATGGTATGACTCATGCCTGAAAAATCAGGCCATTTTCATAACTGGCTTTTTCCCCAAATCCCTCCCACCACTTCAATTCCTCATGATTTTTAGTGCTGATAATCTGTGTACATCTTTACCGTGGTGATTAATGCTTTCTCCCAGCTGAAAGCTGCAGTCCCCAGTAGGACACATCCAGTGAGGCACTCCAGCTGCTCTGCACATCCCCAGAAACAGCACTGCCACCAAGCAAGCTCGTGGCTGCAGCCAGGGAACGGCTGTTCCATGCTGAGGGAGCAGTGGGAAGGAGATCAATGTTACGAGGAGCCAGATGAGAAACTTTTCTCAAGAGAGCAGAGGACACATTGAAGTGTGTGCTTGTTTGTGTGAGAGTGTGCCTGTGCTAGGGTTAAGAGGAAGAGGCTATAAAACATGGGCAGAGCGTATGGATTTTTCAGTGTAGATATGTAATATCTTTCTCCACTTAAAGACAAAAGCAGCGCTGAACTCTTTCCAGCAGTGCACAACATATTTCCAAGTCTTTGTACAAGGCAGCAGCCCCACTATATTCACCAGTACACTTTATCTTTTTAATGAGGTAGTTTCCTCTATTAAAATGATGTGAAATGCAGTTTGAAGTTGCAGATCTTTCTAGACCTTCACTATTACTGGCTGCAATAGTCTGTGGCTTCATAGAGCCAGTCACAGATGACCGTATCGGTTTTGACCTCTAGAGTGGCAGGATATTACCCCAAAAAAACAACATCATGCCAAGAACAAATGCAGGATGATGTGACACACAGTGACAGGCTGCAGGGGCTGGCAGGGGCTGAGGGGCTATCTGAAGGAGAGCACAGCTGGAGCTGCTGCCACCTGCACCCAAAGTGTACTCAGGGAAGAGTCTGGCTCCCGCTCCGTGTCATTTTGCTTTCTCCCTCCCCTCTCCAAAGCAGAACCAGTGTTTAAAAGGGAAGGAAACAAATCACCACATAAAATAGGAGTTCCTTAAAAAAATGCCTCTCTCTATGGATAGCACACAGCTTGCTGAGCCAGCCTCCTCTGTGCCTCAGGCCTTTGGCTAGCACAGTTTTGGTCCCTTGCCAGACAAACAGTGGAAGTGTGTGTCCACTTTGGCTCTCACAAAGCAGTGGTGAGTCCGTGGGCTTGGCAAACACCGAGGGCTGCTGAGAGCTGCAGAGCGGCTGCGCTGGATTCAGCCAGCCCCCAGCCCCCAGTGCCACCTCTGCCACCCATAGTGTGCCGCCCGTGCCGCCCCTCTGCACTCTGCCCTGCACACACACACGTGCGGCTGCAGGAGAGGAACTGGCACTTTATTCAGCGCTGGACAATGCTTTCCCCACTCCTCTCAAAGCCTTCCTGTTTTTCTGCTAATCTGGCACTGCAAATGCATTTTAATCATGGCACCTATTCAGATTAGTTTCCTTTTACACATTGATGAATTCCACCTGCTTGGATCCCCCACAAATCCAGGGAGAGAGACTACAGATGTTCAGTGAGCACAGGGCCCTGGATCTTGGGTCTTGGATTCCCCACACTGCATAAACACAACACTTGCTTTTCCACCTTTTATGAATGTTTATATGCTACACAGACCGTAGATAAGCCCACCTGTGCATGTATTCAACCATCACGTTAAACTCTTGGCAGTACAGCTGCACTAAATTTTTTTTTTTCTTATTTGGATTACAAGGAATCCAAATTTTGAACAGACAACGGATATAAGTTTGAACTGCTCTTGTTTCCACTGATCCCCTTGTATAAAACTGCAAGGCAGATTCTGGCCCTGCAATACAAAATCCAGAGAGCTGTTTCAGCTAATCCTTCTAAGGGTAAAGTCAGTAAGCATGTCCAGAAATAAATAGGTCCTGTGACTGTAAGTAGGTTCAGAAAAAAAAAAAAAAAAAAAAAAAAGCTGTGCTATAACTACAGCTCTCTGAGCTATAACTTGGGAAGACTTTCTGAGCTGTTTCAATGAACTGTAGTATATTCATGTAGTCCAAAAAAAGTCTAGACAACTTTTATACTGTCTTTATAGCATCCGGATTACAGTAAACTGTCAAAAAGTTCCTTGGGAACTGAAATTCAGAGTATGCTGTTCTTATTAAGGTGGCATGTTCTGATCAGTGCATTAACATATTATTTTTGCTGCCTTAAAATAGGAATGCAGATATGTGTTTCTATATACATTTTGTCTTTCCAGCCAGTTTGCCATCTATTTACAGTATATTTTCAAATACACATTACTTACTCTAGCATGAAAAGCCAGTGTTGAATCACACACATTTCAGCAGTCTTTTTGGTTTGTATATGAGGATTTATCATCTTTAATTTAGTAAGTTTACAGAACATAGCCAACTGCTTTTCTTTGCTTCCAAATAAAGCATGGAAAGTAAAGTCTGTGGCGAGGGAAGCAGAAGATGAAAAGGCCCATCTGGGTATCTCTTTTTTTTTTTTTTATTGCAGCTGTTAAAAAATGAAACCCATTCTCTGTCAGAAAAATAAAATTCAATAATTAATATAAAAAGAATTTGTCTTATGTTATTTACATAATGCATGTGGCTCTTTCAAAAACCAAATCCATTCCTGCTGTAGATAAAGACAACTGCAAGAGCACAATGAGAAGCTGACATACTAAGGAGCTGGGGGTTTTTACAATTGCATACGAAGTTCTTATTCTTTGACTTCTTGCACGGGCAAAATCATAAAAAATATGCAAAGTGGTCTCCAGATTTAGCATAAGCAGATGAATTACTCTGGGTGAGGTTACTGTCCCTACACATGGGAACTGCCACATGAACAACTGAGTGCTTCTGCCTGGCATTAGCATGGGGGCAATAGGACTTAAAAAAACAAAGTTGTGTTGCAATGACACTTGTAAACTTTTATCTGCAGTTGATATTTCTAAGAAAGGGGCTCCAAATAGAAATCTTGAATTAAAGAAGAGCACATTTCACATACATGTCAAATTTTCACTTTGTAAGTGAATCATAATCAGCTAATCATAAGCAGTGGACATCTAAGGTAGCACATAGCAGCACATACTTCATTATTCACAGCAATTTTAGAAGAGAAAGAAAGCTTTTCAACAAAAGCAAGAGAAATAATACTTTGTTATATATTTAATCCACTACCACAATTATAACAAACTTTCAAATGCATCATGAGTCTTGATGCTTAAAATGAAATGCACTGATCATCTTCAGAAAGGAAACTCTGCTGTATAAAGGTTGAGAGTCCTTGCAAAGAATAGAGACAATTAAATTATAGATATAAGACTTTCCTGCAGAGACAGGGACATAGCACATGTCAACATTTACTGTTCTCACTAAGTCATTACAAAGTGTTGGTTTTCATCTCGGAAAGTAATTTGCACAGCAGAGTTCACAGATAAAAGACTTGAAAGGAGATAAGCACCTGCTTCTGTGCTAAGCCAGCAGAACACATGTCTAGCTTGAACACACCAGGTCTGATCAAGTGCAATTATCTCAATAAAACTTTCTAAAGCTGAAAGATATTTTAAAGGAGGGTGGAGGCCAAAGATACTGATATCATGTCTAAGATATCACATATTTATTACCATAAAAAAAATCCTAGCACTGACAAAATCATATAATCATTTAGGTTGGAAAAGACATCTACAATCATGAAGCTCAACAATTAACCTGACACTGTCAAGTTCACCACTAACCCATGTCCTTAAGTGTCACATCTACACATCTTAAATTCTTCTAGGGATGGTAACTCCATCAATTCTCTGGGCAGCTCCAATTCAAGACAACCCTTTCAGTGAAGAAATTTTTCCTAATGCCCAACCTAAACTTGCCCTGGTGCAACCTGAGGTCTTTTCCTCTTGCCCTGTCACTTGTTATCTGGCAGAAGAGCGTGACACCCACCTGGCTACAGCCTCCTTTCAGGCATTTGTAGAGAGTGACAAGGTCTCCCCTGAGCCTCCTTTCCTCAGGCTAAACACCCCCAGCTCCCTCAGCTGCTCCTTATCAGACCTGTGCTTCCTACCATTCCCCAGCTCTGTTGCCCTTCTGTGGACATTCTCCAGCCCTTCAATGTCCTTCTTGTAGTGAGGGGCCCAGAATTGGACACAGCCCTTGAGGTGTGGCCTGACCAATGCCGAGTACAGGGGGACAATCTCTTCCCTGGTCCTGCTGGTCACACTGTCGAGGATACAAGCTAGGATGCCATTGACCTTCTTGGCCATCTGGGCTCACTGCTGGCTTATGTTCAGCTGTTGTTAACCAGGATCCCAGCTCCTTTTCCAGTGGGCACTTTTCCAGCCAATCATCTAAGAGTGTTGGTGGGGTTCCTTGCATGGGGTGTTGTGACCCGAGTGCAGGACCCAGCATTTGGCCTTACTGAACCTCACACCACTGACCTTGACCCATCACTCCAGCCTGTCCAGATCCCTCTGTAGAGCTCTCCTACCCTGCAGAAGATCAATACTCCCAACCAACTTTGTGTCATCCACAAAGTCACCTTTGCTACCCTTGATCCCTTGATAAAGATCTCTTTAATAAAGATAATTAAGAGGCCTGGCCCAAATAATGCGTCCTGTCCCCAATACTCAGCCCTGGGGGATACTCCAGACCTGGCCATCCAGCCAAGTTTTGGCCCTGTGAAGAGTGCACCCATCCACACTATGGGAATCCAGATTCTGAAGAACATAACAAAAAACAGTATCAAAGACTTTACTGAAGTCCAGATAGACCATGTGCTCCAAAGAAGACAGATGCTAGGCTGTCATCTCTAAAAGAGACTCTTACACCCCTAAATCATTCAGGAAAACAAAGCCTCACCCCACCTATTCTGCTGCTGGTCTGAGTCTGGGAATCCACATCCCAACCCCCCGGAACAGAATGGACAGCCATTGCAAAATGATTCATGCTGACCCATGCTGTGGCCACTGCTCAGGGAGGATGCTGGGGGCATGTCAGGGAAGAAATCACACCAAGCACATGGACGTGAAGGTCAGCAGCAGCTTGGGAAACCACAAAACAGACAGAATGTGATGTGGCATGAGATGAGTTTGGCTGCCCAGGCCCCCATTTCTCACAGGCTCAACTGGCAGCACACACGGTACCATCTGTGGTACAAGGCAATCCTGGTGTGTTTGCAGCCCACAATATATCGAAAACTATTCATAAGTAAGCTATGGTTTGGTTGCTGCCATGGAAGAAATACAAATATTCATCCTGCAAGTTGTAGGTAGTATCCTAAGACAGCACTGGTTTCTCTTAATAGTATTAACCAGATTTAAATTTAACTTATTTATCACTGGAGATTCCAGACTTTAAAAGTTTCTGCAAGGCAGGCAGATGTTTCTCCATCCCTCAAGCTTTCATACCGAATGAGTCTTTGGAGAAGGACAAGAAGATTCTGCCTGTCACGTCAGCAGTGCTCTGTTGTTGTGGCTGCAGGTGCAGGGTAAGCTCTTCAGAAAGGGCTATAAGCAAGTATGAGCCAAAACCAACTCCATAAAGAGCTCTGTGAATACCCTCTTTTGTCCTTGGACATCTCAGTATCTCTGTTTTCCAGACTGAGAAAGGGCTGTGACTATGTGTGGATGCTTACACTGCCCTCCTCTTGCCCTCAGACCATCCTTGCGTTGGCCTGATCTACCTGGGAGCTGGCAGGTGGTAGAGAACTTCTCCTGCTGCATGTGAATTTTGACCACAGTAGCTAATCTGTCCCACCATGCCCATATGAAGAAGAACCAAGAAAGATCCAGTCTCCTGGAGGAAAATTTTATCTGTTAATATTACCAAGCTCTTACGGGCTTTTCTACAGCTGAGAAATGTGTTCTGTGTACCTTTTGTCCCTGCCTTTATTTTATGTGCATCACCAAACTTATAAATCTTCCCACAGTCTTTATTTCTATATTCTGGATGAAGGCCATCAGTGTTCACAAGTGCCAAGTAACTACTGACAACTACAATCCCAACACCAGCCTTCAGGAAATGCAAAATGCACCATTCCCTGCTACTTATGGGGGCTTTATTCCTTATTACACAGCAAAGGAAATCTGGGTCCTATTTATGAAAATGATGGTAATGGTGTTTTGTGGATTATGATTTCACAGAATCACAGAATATTCTGAGTTGGAATGGACCCACAGGAATCATTGAGTTCAACTCTTAAGTGAATGGCCCATATGGGGATCAAACCCATAACTCACATTATTAGCACTACACTCCAACCAATGGAGCATATCTCAGTGATTTGTGCGGGCCAGTGAGATTTTGGCAGGAAGAAATTCAGCACTTAAGTACATTTCAGCATTTTCATTCATGGCAGGGGAAATGTGTACAGTTACATATGTCCAAAGAGATCGGGAAGATTATTTTAAAAATGAGAATTTGATGCTTTTGCAGCGTTTCTACAATTCCTCTTAAACCACCGTTTTCCTTTTTAAAATTAGCATTGGTGTTTGTTTCCTGTGTGAAACCTGGTTTGTGTCTGACCAATAAAAGTGAAGAAAAATGTGTCAGGAAGCCATTTTGAATACAGTGCCTCAGCTGCAGAATACAGCTTCTCTGAGTAATTGAAATGAAAGTCAGTATTAGTAAAAAGACATTGCATAATTCAGTTGTGGCTGGAAAATTACCACTGAGATTGGCAACTGGATACAACTATTTCTATTACTTCCCATCACATTAGGTGGGGTAAGAAATACTTCATAAAAATAATAGAGCAAGTTTTATTTTATTCCATATTGTGGATATCAAACAATACTGCTAGAAAAAGATTGCCTTTAGGACAGGAAATGTTTTAGTCTCCACTGCTGTTCAGTCAAGAGTCTTTCTGCTGGTTCTGCCAACAAGGATGCCCATTAGTTTCCAGTAATATTTTAGTATTGCTGATGAGAGACAAAATAATGGAAGCACAGTATAGTGAAATGAATTTATGGTACTAAGACATAGAAAAATAGCTTTCTTTTGTTTTTTAATTGGATCTAGAACTCTGTAAGATGGGTGGGAGGGTGTTGGGGACAGAATACCTTTCCTGCAGTTTTACAATTTATGTCCCTAATTCTGTACCAGTAGTTGTCATTTTGAGCTCCCTTCTCAGAGGAAGCCAGCATTACAAGAACCTTCAATGTGCACAGATCATATCCAGTTGCTAAGATGAACCCCAAATCAGCTCCATGTTAATTCTGCCAGTACTTTCATCAATATTCCTGACACTATCTAGACAAATTGTTGCAGTGAAATGAATGAAATCTCCTTTCACAAAAGAGAAAATGTGCACAAAGCATGTTCACTCATAGAAGACAAATATCAAGGACACCATTCAGTTTTACTTTACTCCCAGCATCCCCATCAACTCCTTGCAAAATCACCACTCAGTTATGTTTGTTTTATTAAAAACTGAGTGAGGAAGATGATAGTACCTTGCAGCAATGACCTGGTCTGGACAAGTGAGAAGACTACTTCCTCAGCAATCAACTAATTCCCAGAACTGGGCTAGTGTCACTCAGGAATGACCCCTGAAATCTGGCTTGACAGGAGCAAAATTATTTCCCTGCAAACGTGCCCTGCTGAGCATTTGCCTTAGTTAATGAAACAATGGTTGATCTGCAAGAAAAGCCACATCCTGACTTTCTTAGCTCTGCAAAGATCTCAGTATCTAAGAAAACCACCTTTGCACCAAATGTTAACTCCTGACTTTATTTGCTCTGCAAAAACATCTGTATCAGCATAAATCTCACTTATATTTTTAAAAGATTTTTTTGTAAGTGTCCTGGTTTAGGACTCCAGGATAGTAAGGATAGTTTGCCACATATGTAATACACAGAAAATGTTCAGGTAAAAATAGGAATTAAATCATTGCTGCTGTAAAGAGAAGGGGTGGCATACCTTTCCTGTCCATCAAGCTCTGAGCAGTTGGCACTCCATAAATCATAGGAAGTACAGGAGTAATTATAGAAGTGGAAGCTGATCACTGTAAACATTCAGAAGTAGCTCCTAGTAATTGCAAGTTAATGTGAATATGATTAGAACCATGGCAGAACTGTGCAGACCACTTACATGCCTGTTTTTCTCTATACATTAAAACTAGCTTTTCTTGTGAAGTAACAAGCAACCTAGTCAACCCAGCACCTTGTGTACTAACAGCTTGCTGATATAATCTCTTTGTTTTCTGTCATAATTAGGTTTGATGCAACAACACTTGGACCACCAGGATATGATTATTTTCACATTGTGCACTAAGCAATGTAGGTAACAACTTCTGCCATTCTGTGGTCATCTCCTGGCACCTCTTCATTCCTCCCAGAGGCATTGCCACTTCTATGGTGGGAAATGCCTGGTCACAGAAGGGCAACAGATAATGACAACATGTAAAATGGGGCCAGAGGTATTCATTTCTTCACCCTCGGGGCAGTAGAGTGAGAAAACTCTGTCTCCTCCACTCTATACAGAAGGAGCTTCTTGGTGAAGCTGTAATTGCCAGACACATTATACTGGACTATGAAGAAATATTTGATTCTTGCCTCAAAGTTATACCACCAGGACAAATACAATAACACTTCAACCAAAAGTTACATCCTCCTTCCTGCCCAAACATACTAAAACAACTCTGTTATACGCTTTTCTGGCATTAGACTATTCT
This sequence comes from Taeniopygia guttata, assembly GCF_048771995.1. Lineage (NCBI taxonomy): Eukaryota > Metazoa > Chordata > Aves > Passeriformes > Estrildidae > Taeniopygia > Taeniopygia guttata. The sequence continues at coordinate 138,685,198 of NC_133026.1, read as the reverse complement.
CTGTTCTGTCTACAAGTAGGGAGATACATAGACCCTGAAATTTTTATCTTGCATACAGAATTTAGCTAATTTATGGTTCTAATCCCTATTTGATCCTTACAAATCTATTTACCTCAATTACACACATTGCAGATAGCAAGTTCTACAAGTTAATTACTACAAGTGTAGGAATACTGACTTTCATCCACATCCTTAAGTTGTTATTATAAAGTTTCAAATTCCAGCCAGACTCTGCATTTGAGGAAGCATTTTCAGAACTAATACAACTCACTTTTGAAAAAAAACCACCCTTCTACTAAATAAAATTACTTAGACTCCTGTCTGAATTAATTTAGAACCTTAACATACTGTGATCAGAAGGACAAGGGCCCCTCCACGTGATTTGAGCTGAAGAAAGTGCTACAGTAAGTGTAGCTTTTGCTGCTTGGCAGTAATTTCTCACCGTGCTGTATAATCCCGTGCTCCAAGAGCCTGCGGCCGAGCTGCTCCGCTTCGCTCCGTGTCGCGGCCTCGCCCTCCTGGACCAGCCAGTCCATGAACTCTGACGCCACAAAGGTCCGCTCGTACTTGACTCCTTCCTCTTCCCTGGCTTGCAGAAGGGTGTTTTCAGAACTCATCAGCCTGGTGTGGTGGGGGGGAAAATTGGTGGGGAAAATGGTTCTTCAGAAAAGCAGTTCCAGATCTATTCTGGCAAATCTCATTTATATCAAGCAAATGCATATGAAGCGTTCACTGACTTACTAAATCTTTCCTCAAGCTATCAATCTACTTAGGAAGTGAATGAAAACTGCTTAGTAAACAAATTTAGGCTTTATATCCCTGTGTGAAGTTAATGCTTTCTTCTTTTTTAGATTTTTAGGTTTTGCATTTTCCCTATTTAGTGTTTAACATTCTCTAAAAGATACTGTATAATCAGCTTTGAAAAAAAATTAGCCTAAAAGCACCAGAATGTGACTAATGTGTTCAAAGCTTCCTAATTAATATTTACTGTTAGCAGGACTATGCCCCAAAGTCATTTAGATGACTTTGAAAATTCTTCTCATAAGCTCTAAAACAGCTGCAGAAAAATTCAAGAGGCAAAAAGGTAGTTCTGTGGTTTGGAGGCAGATAAATATTGTGCATCCAACATTTGATGATGCAGTTGCAGTCAGCAAGTTGCACAAGGACTTGAACACATTTTATCATCTGAGGCTCACAGTTCTCTGTGCCTCAGCTTGCTCTCTGTAACACCTGCCAGAGGAACACTATGAGATGTCCCAAAATCTCTTAGCAACTGGTGGCTGAGTAGCTGAAGGATACTAATAAAACTCTATTCAAGATACCTATGCAAATGACATAGTCTTAAACAAACAAACAAACAAACAAAAAAAGCCTCAATATTTTGTTGATGCAAAAGGCAGTTTTAAAGAAGAAGTGAGAATCATTTCTTTCTAATACAGAATTCCACTTTTTCAGAGGAAACTTAGCACCATAGCATCCTTATTAATCTATTTTTTTCATAACTATATTATTTATTATAGGCTAATAATAGGAATAGTGGTAAGACTTTCAGAGAAATAGTTCAAGAAATGGTTTTTCCATGTAAGACTAACAGGTCCCCTCCCTTCACCAACTATTTGGAAATAAGGGCACATCTGAACTACAGTAGTCATATTCTGGAAGTGCTGAATCTTTGTCCTTCTGATAAAGGAACTGAAATTCAAATAAATCCATACACGAGCCATCTGCTTCTTAAACTGACAGCATGTCCAGAGATTATGGAATATAACTTCATCTCCTTTGGGAAGCATCAGAAAAATCTGTGCCATAGGAACACAGAGAGAAGTTCCATTTGAAATTACAGTGGAGGTTTGACATGGTCCAACCTCTTCTCTTGACTTTAATGAGCACTAACCTGAAGCCTGAACCTACTGGATCTGACCACCAGGTAGCAGACCATCAAACCAGCCCCAGGCTGCTCAGCCACAGCTGAGTGTCGGTGGTAGCACAACAAACTGCTCGTTCAGATGGTGTGTCATTGCCAGCACCTCTGAGCTGAGTAAGAACTGAGAAAGCCAAATTAGCTGAAGACAATGTATTGACTCCAGAATTCTCGCAGACTTCATTTTTTTTTAAATATTTTAGTTTACAAGCATCTTGTCCCACAACATTTTGTCCCACACTCACCACCTCTAATACACTCCTACTATGCTCCAAGGGGCTATCTTTAAATGCCTCTCGCTCACCAGGCTTTTTCCTCCCAGAAAAAAAATGCAAACCCAAAGCTTGTGTCTTTTCATACCATCTGCTACATGGCTACCCAGAACTGGTTACCCAGGCTCTGCAGGCACCAAATAAAAAATCCTTAAGATTGTGTTAATTGTTCTTTGATGAGTCTATAATTAGTTGACCGCCTCATTGAAATCGCTGATAGAAAGGTCCTTGAAAAGGCAGTGCTAATGGTTAGATTTTTACAGAGACACAAAAGAAATCTGGAAAAATATCAAGTGGAAAAACACTCAGTTTGACATTTCACACCCTTCTGCATAAGCCCAGAATAGCACTGCAAAGGATTTGGACTTGTGAACAAACAGACACGACAAATTGCCAGTTTAAGAAGCCCAGACACAGCAATCCATGGACTTACGTCACTCACTGAAGTAAATCACTGTAACTCCATGGCTGTCAACAAAACTGTACCAATTTACATCAATCAAAAACTTGGCCTTTCATTAGGCAGAACTGGAAACTTCCTTTTACTCTTCCATTTTCTCCTTGTTCCAAAACAACATGAGGCTGTTAATGCCAAAACATATTTACTAAAACTGGTGTTGTCCTGTATTAAAGGAATGTATTTATCCAAACACTAAAATTCAAACTGCTTTTCAAAAGAAATCTTTAACCTTCTTTTTATCAAAATAACTGCACCAGAGGATAAAAGCAACTCAACCACTGATGAGTTAAACAGAAAGTGATTCCAAGAATGCAGTCTCAAAATTATCTGAAAGATTTCCTGAAATTAAAACCATAAATCTGCACTTCTTTCACTGTGAAATCTGGTTCAAAAATCTCAGTTGATGTCAGCATCATGAAATGACTTATAGCTCCTATGCATGACTGCACCAGAAACAACAATCTTGTGTGTCTGACCAAACCCTACTGAGAATAGCAAACATCATAAAAATAAGGTGCCTGCAACAATTTGATTTTTTTTTTTTTAAGCTACAAAAGGTCTGTGATGGATTTATAAAAGATTTACAGGGAGATTTTTGTTGAACAGGAAACATGTTTATCTCATTCAAAGTATGTGGGCAGTCCTATAGAGCTTAAAAGCTGATACCAACCTTAGATCTTATAAACTATTCAACAATTTCAGACAAGACTGTAGGAAATCCAGTAGTTTTCATCTCTAGTTATAAACCTGAACCTCAAAGCATGTTCACAGATAGGATTACCAAAGTTTCCAACAATGTGCTGGGAATCTGAACTGATTCATGATTTTCAGTGCAAATGAAGGGAGAATACAACCAGAGACTGATTTTAAATCTTCTAATCCCACAGGTACAGCCACCAAAGATGTCCATAGTGGGTGAAGGGGGTAATACACAAGAAAGGAGAGTCCAGATTACGAGGAGCTTCGTGGTCATGCAGAAGAGAGATGGGAAAGGGAGCTCCTCAGCAGAGGGACAGCCCTGATGTTCCCATGTCCCAGGGCAGAGAACAAGGCATTTACCCAAAACAGCTGTCTGAATATAAGGAACCTGCCTAAGACACCCATGCAACCTGTTGATGCTCCTAAAGCATTTTGTTAATTTTACCCAGTGAGGGTACAAATCTGCATGGACTGGTGTTGGGTAATGTCTGCAAATTTGGCAAGCACAAACTACCTTGGCTTCTAAGCCCAGTGGTACTCCAGCCCCAATCAGAGAGTGGAAAAGAGTAAGAAAGAATTATAATGTCTATCTTAAATTAGCAAAGTCTAGTAAAAATCAGCAAACTCTACAAAATTATAGACAGATTTTCAAAGCATGTTGGATTTGGATAGATTTCCTTTGGCATGGCTGCATTTCTGTTGCAACCAGGCCTATAGGCATTTTGATAAACAAGTTGAATATGCTGGTAAATTACTTAATGTTTGTGCAGGAATACTTTTCTCTGGTTGCTGCCATTTAGTAATTATTTTTAACAGCACTGAATTAATATTTTCTTTCTCAAGACTATTAGCAAACTGATACAACAGATATATTTCATAATCACATATTTCACTGCAGAGCTCCTCCTGACTTTCAGCATTAGATTTTGAGTTTAAAGGTTATCCAAAGAAATTCTGAAGATGTTGCTAATAGAGGTGAATAGGCAAGTAAACTAACAAAGTCTAAAATCTCTGCACAGGATGTTTGCTAAAATATACAAAGTGAAGCCCAGTTATGCCTTCTTATCTCCCAAAAATATAAAATACTTCTGATGATCCATGGAGAATTTTGACTACCTTTGACTGTCATATACTGGTTTTGAAATGACAGGTATTTTTAATTTATACTATATTTAGCACTCAGGGCTGTTTTTAAAAGTTTCTGAACCCTTCAAATATGTTGCCTAGGAGCAAGCACCTCTCAAGGATGCAGTTATATTCAGATACAGGCTGCTTTTGGCATTAACTCCTTTGCCAAGACAGGAACACTCTCTACAGTTATGAATGTTTTTCTACTACTACAGAGTTAGACAAAGTGGATCACAGACAATGGTTTGGGGATAGTTTTCCATTCAGAGAAATGGTGATGGAAGCAGACACTATTAGAACAGAGTTCTTTCTACTACGGCTCCTTTCATGCAGAAGACTGACATCAGCCTTGCCAACAAAAATTATTTTTCTTATGGATAATTGAAATATAAATATAGACTTAAAAAAGCACCGTAGACACTCTAATCTGCTTTTCAGAGTATGGGTCAGGCTTGTAGACTGCATGTTTGCTAAGTCTAAAGAGAAAATGCTGTGCTTAGTAAGGCACAGAAGAGTTTGAAGGTAGCTGATTCATTTCACCTGTCCCAGTGCATAGAATGGAGGATTTTCTCCAGTGATGCATTTTCTTATGTCTTATACAATTTATTATATTTTTACTTTAAATAGTCACAGCCACCATGTCTTGGGGAATTTGATATGCTGGGTGTAACAAAAGGAGTGGCATTACAAGTATTTGTTTATATTTTGGGTTCACTGCTCTTTCACCAAACTGTTCTTCAGAGCCAGCTAACCTTGAAAATAATATTTATTAGCAGCTTTTAAACTTGTGAGTTTCTTGAGTGCTTTCTTCTCAGAAGGAAACAAATTTCCTTTATCAAGAAAACACATCATCTCTCCTGACTGCTGCACGCTTCTGCTCAAACAAGCAGGAGAGTGGGTGGTATTCAGTCTAGAGCAATACTTCAAGCTTCTTGGTAAACAACACACCACAACTTTTGCATTAATTTGTAGCATATGCCAACATGCATTTTCTTCTCTCTGCTTAAAAGTACTATGTCAAAATCTCCAATTTCTGAATAAAAAAGTCTTTAATTTAATATTAGGAAGTATTGTTAAGATACCTAGTTACTTGATGGAAGTAATCCAGTGGGATATTTAGTATCTTAGTATAATAATCTGTTTAAATTAGATAATCAGATGTTCTTGGTTGGTTTGGTGGGTTTTTTTGAAATTGCATTTAACATAACTTTTCTGATGTTGAAACTTTGCAGGCTGGAACACTGGAGATTCATATCACTGATGATTTAAAATCATGCCTCCCTGTGAAGCTGTAGATCTGGAGTTTCCACAGACATGTGGCTGCTTGTTCAATAATGTTCTAGGAATTATGATTATGCTTTTACATATAAAATAATTCTGTAATTATTTGAATTATTTTGACAAATAATTCTGTAATTATTTTTACAGAATAGATTTCAAGGGCTTCAATTCACATTGAATTCTCATATAGGATGTATGTACAATCTGGGGCATCAGATTTTAAGCAAAATGCCTCAAGTGAATATGGTAGAAAAGCAAAAGAAAAATAGGAGAGGGAAGGACTCCCACCTGAAGTGATGGAATTGCCCAGATCCATTCCTGCATGAATTGAAAGCCTCTGACGATTCAAAAATAGATTAACAAGTATTATTTGCCTCATGTGGCGCTGTTGTCAATATATTACAAATACTGAATGCAACATACTTTTCATACAGTCTTTGTCCTCTCATGAACACCTTCACCTCATTGTCCAGTGGAAACGTCCCGTCATCTTTTCTGAAGCGGTAGAACAGTTTGACATCCTTGAATTCTTTATGCTCATCACAGACTGAAACATAAAATAATTAAACAAATTTAAAAAATACACACACATGTTAAGTAGCAGGTACCACTGCTGAGCTTCAAAGCAAGCATGTATAGAGTCTAACCCCCTGTATTTCTCAGCACACAGTTTTACTCCATTCTAATGAAAGGCTGGAGAAAACATTGAAAGGTAACCAGATTTCTTGGTGAGAGGAAGAAGTGCCCATCAGTTTTGTAAGTATTACTGCAAACATAAAGAATAAAAAAGCATCCATCCACCACATACCCAGAAAACCTTTTGATGAAAACAGTCTGTTGTCTTGTTTGTTTAAAAGGCCGCCAGAGTAGAATGCCCAATAATTTAAGGTTTGCCAAACTTCTTAAAGTTATTCATACCGATTAGCAGTGCTGTAGGAAACCTGAGAGTTCCTAAAGACACAGTTAAAACCAAAGCATTCTGCCTTCTTGAAACTGTCACAATTGCTCTGCCATACCAGCTAGTAAATGGTAGGTACAACATGAGCACACCAAGAAATGCCAGATCAGATTTGCAAAACAGCAGCTGATGATGGGCTCTTGTAAATGCAGAACAGAACCCCATCAAGGGCATAAACTGATGGGAAAGCTATCCCAAGCAAGGTGCTCCTAACACAGCTGTCAACCCACATACATGGAGACCTTCTGCACCACAGAAGCAGCACCTGGTGTCCCTTTTACTTGACACGGCACTTGAATGTTCTAAGCATCCTGCAGAACCTGATAGAACCTCTCTGAACCCACCTGCCCAAGCTCACTTCACGAAGTATTTTATTAGAGTGCAATACATGAACATTTTCAAGAAACACCTGTTCCATTTCTAATATCTTCACACACATATATAAAATTTCTTCTACAGTTTTCAATTGGATGGTAGGGTAGAAAAGGCTTGAAGGCTGTTAGAGCTTTCAACAAGCATTCAGCAATAAAATATCTATTGCTCAATTAAATTAAGTCACTCAGGCATGCACGCAACTCTTCACTGACATTTTCTCAATAGAGGATTAAGTAGACAGATTTGAATACCCTATAATTACTTTATTCTTTAACTATCTACCGTGAGTCCCAGTTTCCATAACAACCCAGAATTTTCATTTAATAGCTAAGCAGAAGCTGTAGAAGTGGCACTCACTCAGTATGTGCATTTCTGACTTTAATTAAGGTGTTGTTAATGTACTGCAGACAGCAGCAGCATTGCTGCACATACAATGACCTCTGCATAAAGTCAACATTCGTCTGTTCATAATCACTCAGTTTTCTCTTTAAAAAGAAACAAAGGGTACATTTACCATTCTGAAATGGGTAATACTAAAGGCTTGAAATTGAGGCCTTGGATCTTCTTTGTGTCCCAAAAGGCAACTAAATGCTACCAGTGAATTGGAAGTCTTTTCATCAGCATGAATTGTTATTCAAGAAGCTGAAAGGAACAGATCTCAAATAGACAACAAGTTTAGGAGAAAATTAATCAGGGCACAGCCAGACCACTAACTTTCTTGCAGCTGTACCAGCACTAATGTTTGTGCAGCTGCTGTGAGGGCCAGGGCCAGGGAATTAATCCACGTGAGAAAAATTATTTTTTTTTTTCCTGGCTGATTTTTCAGATGGGTTTTTCAGATGGAGAACTGTGCTCTTAGGAGCAGGGAAATGAGGGCTGCAGGGAGAGGGGGAACACGATCCAGCTGAGGCTGCTTTGGAGACAGGAAAGTAGCATCACACTCTCCAGTAAGTTTCCCCCTGTCATGGGGAACATCACTCCATACCTGTTCAAGCTCTCATCTCCTTCAGGATACAGGTGACCTTGCATAGCAGCACAGTTCAAGAGATGCTCCATATCTGGCAGAGAAAGAATCCTACCTGTCCTACACTTGGCTGAAGAACAGGAGTGGGATTTCCCTTTGTCTCACAGCAGTCAGTAAATTTATCTTAGAAGTTTTTAGCAGATGATACTGCACTTACCATGGTGGATGATGCTGTGATCCAATAATTTCTGCACCAGTTTAATGGCTGTCTCCCTGTCGGAGGCCTCTTTGTGGTCGATCAGCCAGTCAATCAGCTCTTTGGCCACGAAGCAGTTCGGGTACGTTTTGAGGTGGTGTCGCCGATCCTTAATGACCTTTTCTTCATGCAGTCGGAGCCTGGGGGTCAAATCACCGAGTAAGGATTATTTGCAAAGAGCCTCTGTGACAGCAAGGTTAGGGGCAGTGGCACCTACGCCCTGCTCACAGGATGGGCTTTGCAGGTGTTGGGCAGAAAAGTCGCACATCCAGTGCTGGTATCTCACAGCCAGGGAACCCACGGCAACCATTTGTTACAATTTTAAACCCCATAATTAGAAAAACTTGTTTTCTGCTCAGTGGAAAAGTTTAAAAAACTGAAGAACAGCACAGCTTATTAAGTCCATTAAAATACTTCCCGTAGGTCAATTAAACTGTCAATAATTTGGAATTAATTTTCCCACATTGCCACTAATGTGCTCCATATTATTTTTTAGTATCGTTGCTGTAGATTTTTCTTTTAATCTCATTAGTTTTTGCAGCTGTATCTTCTCACTTGGTTGCGTAACTGCATTTTGCCTCCAACTGCACAACAAGGACAACACTTATGATTTAAAATTCAGGTGTGAAACTGCTCCAACACAGTGTAATCTATTATTAAAAAGTTTCCTCCTATTCCAAATAAAGGAAACTGATTTCTTGCTTAGGCATCTGTTGTCAAACACTCTCTGCAAAATCTCCCTCATCATCCTGAAAGCAAGTTGGTTGAGATGCTTGGGTCAGAATGCAAGATCCTGATTAAAGTAATAACTTGAGGTTTTAAGGTTCTACATATTTACGTTTAGTCAATTTTTTCCAAATAAAAAAAAAAAAAAGAAACGTTAACAATAAATTAGCAGATAGAACTTTTAAAGTTGTTTTAAGTTTTATGCTTTCTTGTTCCATTTTAATGAATCATATCAGAAAAAATTGGTTTTGTAATGTCTATATGGCAGTTCTGAGGAAAGTGCAGAAATGACAATGCTTGGGCTCATATCAAAAACAGAAACATTGTTGTTCATTTCCAAGTGGCCAGGGTCCTATCCTGTAGACACTCGCACTGACTGCAAAGAGTCCTGAGTAATGCTATAATAATTGTAGGCAGTACAAGGGTAATAGCACAGAAGGGTGTTGACATGAGCCTCAAGAAGCACAGAGTAGGAGTATGAGAAATTTTCTTCTCAATGAAATTCCACTATAAAAAATAATTTCTCTTTAAAATCATAAAAAGGGAAAATATTTGGCTGAAATCAATGAAGAAAATTTATGAGGGCATCAGACAAGACTTATATAGGCTTCTACCTAAAAATAGTAGCAAAGCAATGCTTTGTTCTGCAGCATTTAGCCTTGAAGTACACTGGAATTGCCAATCTACAATGTGAATTCAAATCCAGATTGTAAACATAATTTAAAAAAAAAGAAAGACTTTTATATTAAAAATACTGATAAATCAGATTAGTATTCTGGAAAGAAATGCTGATAAATATCCCACAGATTGTGAAATTCTCTGTGCTAAAATAATTTTGCTTAAAGCATATTTTCCAGATGTGCTCTAACAGCTGTCGCTATGCTTAGAAAGAAAAGCATTCACAGTTTTAATTATAAAACATGCAATTATCAGTATGTCTGATGGAGCTTTACAATTAAAATACATTCCAGGTTCTGTTAATGTTCATCTGGTCTCATGTCACACAATAACCTGCAAGAACAAAACTAGAAAAAGAGTGTATCATACAAAGGCAGACAGCTCAATCCAACACAGTCAGCTGTGTAAGTCTAAATGGATGGAGTTCATCTGACACAAGAGGAAAAACCCCTTCTACAAAATTCTTTGTCCACATGTAGCATAGGAGGATACCAGGACTGGTCTGACACTTCACAAACAAGCCAGTAGTCAAGAGCCCCAGAAATGAGCATTTAATTTCTTAAATTCCAACTTCAGGCTTTCCTGCAGTTGATGGGCTTATAAGTATTTCAATTCCTCTGTCATGTCAAAAGACACACGTTCCCACTACAATATTTTGGCTCACTCAGAAAAAGGGTCTCGTTGTATACTTTTTTGTCTATATCTATAAAAATCATAGGTATTTCATGATCTGCATTATTTCCACTTAAAGTGGATCCAAATTTGCTGAGAGGATACAAAATCATTAAGTGAAAGAAAACATGACCACATAATCCTTAACAAACCTGAATTTCCACATGAATGTGTGAATTTCTTCTGCAGTATATGCCAATTATGTCAATACTGAATTATGTCCAGGCTTATTTATTTGGAATAACAAACACAAAAGAAATTCAGATTTTCTCTTTGGTGGCGTATGCTGTTCTCTTTGTCAATGCTCCCCCAACTCTACAAATCTGCTAAAAATCAAACTCTATGAAGGAGAAGTAGATCAATAAATTGACACTGTACATAGCTTAAATTACAATATAGAAGCCTCAGGTAAAGTTATTGAGTCTATATTGCAGTGTGCTTATCAAAGGTTCAGGCAGGAATTAAAAAAATGTGTCTGTGCTCAGAAGTATTTATTGGAGGACAAGTCAAATGGAATAAAAAGGAATAAAATGTACCAATGAATACAATTATATGCTGGAACCAATACTCAAGTGAAGTGGTAAATTCTTTATCCCTTGGCATTGAGAAGTAGGCTTCTCAGCCAAAGTCCTTGATGTTTTCCCTTTAAGTAATGTTAATCACTCTATATCAGCTAGTCTGCATGATGACTGGAAAACACCTAACTTAGCATCAAACACATTTTCCTCACTAGAAGGAGTTTTTCTCAAGAGCTGTTCAAGAGAATTGGCTGACTGACAAATCCTGGCCAGTTTGAGAGGGGAAGGGGGAGAAGATAGGCAAACAACAAGGGGTGATAGGGGGACACCTTAATTCACCAAGCCTTTGAAATACTGACCCACTTTCTGCAACTTAGTAGCTTAACACCAGAAAACAATTTTGTATGTACCACTACCTCACCCAACTATAACTCCATATATTATTCAAGATCACCTGACAGATTTTGCATGTGAGGCCACAGTCTGCCCTACCTGAGGAAAACATTGTGAGCGAGATCCAGAGCACCTGAGCAATTGCCTGTGAAGCTCAACAGGCATATGCAAGTCTTTAATATTTACAAAACTATATCCATGGCCCTTACTCATGCTTACAATAAATAAAGGCTGTATTTGCAAGCATGCATGCCAGAATAGTTTTCTTGGGGGTTTGTCTAAGCAGGAGTTGCTCCTAATTGACAATATGTAGGGAATCCTGCTCCGAACAGAAGTGTCTTCCTCCTACATAGCATTGAACAAGATAACTTGGAACTGCTTTTCTTTACTGCTTTGCAGTAAATGTTTTCAGAGCTTTTGAGAACAATGTCATTTGTTGAGATGGCATCAGGCACTTTCATGATAATGGAAACATCTAAATTTTTGCCCAGAAATTAAGAATCTAACAGGCACTAACTTGGGATGAAATTTCTTTTGCGGCTACATGAAACTTGCATTTTGGTCTTCACCAACTGTGGCATTTTTATTTCCACCAGGGACATTATGCATTCTGAAGTTCCTTGTCTCTTTTCTAAACCAGTGGTTAAGGATTTATGAGACAGTGCCTGCACAATTAGCTTTCTTTTCCAACCCCAGAAAAGGCCAACATGCTGGATGAATATCCTATCATTAACTGAACCACAGTCCAAATATCTCACCCAGCTACTTCCCTCTATTAGGTCTAGTAGTTTATGCTTGGCTAACATAGATCTTAAAAAGCATTATCCAATCTTGAGTTCTATGAGTGGAAAAAAAAAAAAAAAAAAACCAAAAAAAACCCACCAAAAACACCTCCTTCTCTTCCTGGTAATTTTCTCAATAATTAATCTGCCAGTTCCTACATCCTATATAGTCCCTATGCTTATTCTAGCAAGGCTCAAAAAATGTGCAAGGAACAGGTTGGTCCCTGACACTCTCAATAAACAACACGGTATGAAGACTTTCATAATGTGTTCCACCCTTTCTCCTCTTTTAGCCTTCCTGAGACAATCACACACACACATGAAATGTACATATAATGGAACCATAGAATCACAGGCACACAAACAGTCTGGGTTGAAAAGGACCTTTGAAGGTCACCCAGTCCAACATGAGCAGGGACATCTTCCATTATATCAAGTTGCTCAGAGCCCATCCACACTGACCTTGAATGTTTCCAGGGATGGGGCATCTACCACCTCTCTGGGCAACCTGTTCCGGTATTCCACCACCCTCATTGTGAAAAATTTCTCCCTTATATCTAGTCTGAATTTACCTCTTTTAATTTAAACCATTGCAACCCTACTAAAAAGTTGGTCCCCATCATTCTTCTAAGCCTCCTCTAAATATTGAAAGGTCTCTTCCCCAGGCTGTACAGCCCTGACACTCTCAGTCTGTGTTTCTGTTTTCACAATGGGTGCTCTATTTCTCTAATAATCTTCAGGGTTCTTCCCTGGACCTGCTCCAACAGGTCCATGTCCTTCCTGTGCTGGGGACCCCACAGCTGGACACAGCACTCCACACACAGGGGTCTCACCAGAGTGCAGTAGAGGGACAGAAGCAATTCCCTCAACCTGCTGTCCACAATGCTTTGGGTGAAACAATGGTTTTTTTTTAATGGAAGAACAAAACACCAGTGAAGACCACTTAAAATAGAAATCTCAATCAGAATTCATTGAATCCCTATCATAATTATTGAACAATACACACTGATGATGTAATTAGTCAGAGCACAATGCATATCCTGCCTCAGCATGCTCAACTGCTGCTGAGGAGTTCTAGCATGCTCATGGGTTACTGCTTATGTGTTACACCTTGCATAACACCCTTGGTTGCAGTGACTATCCCAGAGCACTGCCAGGCAGCTCTCATTGAACCACAATTTTATCAAATTTGTGTAAACAGAACAAAACTGTATTAGATCCCTTGAAAATTAGCAGCTATATGCAGAGAGGCAAAGCCCTGCAGGTGGTTTCTGTCATCTTAAAATTCTTTCACAAGTTTCATGTATTTCTGGAACTTCTATGAGAGAAGGATTTACTTATTTCCAAGGAAAACTAGTCATGATGTCCTTTGTGAGAAACATAAGAAGCATTTTGCCAAGGACAATTCATGGTGGCCAAAGAGGACAGATTTTTCACAACTCTTCTCAAGGGACATCCTACATCTTCCACTGGTAGGTAGAATTGCCCCTTTCTACCTACCAGTAGGAGAATAGAACCTGTAGGAAATAGAACAGTTCTGTATCCTCCCAGATGTCACAAAATTTAGTGATTCTAACATATGACCTGCCTACAGGATGGTAGATGGGCACTAAAAGGTCACTTTTTCCAAAGCGTCTCAGTGACTGAGAAACAGAAGTCCCACTGAAATTTAAAACTTACAAGTCAGTTACACACACCTGATTCATTATAAAATAAATGAGTATAAGGTGGCATTTGTGTATATATACACACCCAGGAAAAAACTACTTAAAATATTCTTTATACTAAACTTTTGCACTGTCAGCAAAAAAATAAAATAGGTCAGTGAGGATATGAACTTTGTACACAGAAGCAATCGTGAAGGTACTCTGTGAATGCAGTGTGTGTTGCTAGGACAAGCATTTCCAGCTGGGCTTGCCAAGTCTCAGCTGAAGTGTCAGCATTTCACTGCTGCCTGTTCCTCTTTCTATTTATGCTTCAGCTCTGCAATCACTTCGTTCTGTTACTTGATATTCACAGGAGCTAAATTACCCTTTAAAACATGGGGTCGTACTGGAAATAGGATGAAGATATTTTTGTTTTGGTAGCTGTAGCAGAACAGGAATTCTGCCATTTCAAATACAAAGAGTGCCTTCAAAGCAGCTCCTGATAGCATTTCTCATCACTGTGACAATCTCCCCTTTTTTGCCCAAAGCAATGTATGTAGTCAAAGTGAGGAGATAACAGAACATAGAGCCATAAACCATTTCTTGGTGCACTGCAGAGGAAATTCTAAAGCTTCCAAAGAAATGACAATTCACCAGTGTCCCTGTGGCTTTAAATAAAATATTGTGGCTGCCTCTTTTATGAAGTATTTTTATACATTCAGAAAGTACTAATGCCACTTAGCCTACACCCAAAGGTGCACAAGGACATCCCCAATACTCGTAACACCTTACTAACACTGTCAGGGATCAAAGCAAACTCTGGGGAACAGACACAGGCATTGCTCAGGGTCTGGGATGAAATCAACATGATGTCTCTCAGAGATTCTCTTTCAGCTCACAAATTCAGAGCCACAGCCTCCATAGTACCCCAGACTGCAGAAGAAATTAAATCTGTGTGTTTGTATTGATCTGTCATAAAACTAGAGATCCCTTGTAAAACCTACAGAAGCTGTGAAGTGACTAATCTCCCTGCTTGCCAAGCCATTTCACTTGCATTTCAATTTAAAGTAAAATGTGCTCAAACAGGAATAATATATCTAACTGCCTGTGCACTTGAACCTTAAGAGATTCTGTCTTGCTGGAAAGCATAAAACTGGGTTTTAAAAATAGAAAAACACAGAAGTTTTTATTTCACCTACCCCTAGTCATATAAGGAAAGTGGAAGCCTGCCTGTCTCAGTCAGGCTGCTCACTTTTTGGGCTGAAGCAGTCAGAACTCAGCAAATCACAGCCCTCCCTCTCTAAATGCAAGTCAGACATAATTGTGCTTCCCACTCAGTTATGGATGAGCTGGGATGCACCATGGGACATGTATGCAGGTCAAAGTCTATGGGATACTACTGTGTGGATCCCCAAAAGAACTGATGCACTTTTCACTCAAAAACAAGCCATCTTTGCTAATATCAATCAATCGGGTTTTGTATCCACATTAATTTTCTGTGTCTCCATTGCACAGATATTCTCAGGCTTATTAAATCAACGTGTACTGTGAGGATAATATTTTTGCAAGGATATTTTCCCAAATCTAAACTGAAGACCACCAAAATTTCAAAGTACAGACCAGAAAACCATAGCAGAACTCTTATTACAGACATCCTGTGACTGGATTAACATGGTAATAAGCTCATCAGCTCTTGTTGATTTATGCAAAAATGTCTCTCAATAAAGGAATTATTTGATGGATTGCAAACTCAGGAAGATGTAGTGAGGTCCCAAGGGAGGCCAGTGAAAATCAATGAAATTTGTGTCAGGGAATGCAGGCCTCTTATCTCAGTAACATGGCTGGAAGAAGAGACTGTTCCTTTGAAGTGCTAAATGGACTAAACAGAGAAAATACAGGTCAGAGAGCCCAAATTCTACTGCTACAGATATTCCTGCTAGCACTGCCATTCAGGAGCCTGGAGAGACAGACTAGCAGCTAGGAAATAGGATGCTCAGCTACAGGCCTGCATCACTGGAATCAAGAAGAGGACCAAGGACACAAACAGCTGTGGGTACCAGGAAGCCCTGCTGTGTGAGAACTCCTCTCCTGGATGCATCTGGCATGCCACAGGAGTAGGGGAACCAAAAAAGTTACAGGCTGAGGTCCCTTATGCAGCAAGGGTGACACCTCTTTTACCCAGAGGGCAAAGCTGACTTTAACCTTGGTAGGCATTTGCACTGTGTGCAGCAAGTTTCAGACCAGCTGAGAAACAAGAAATACCCATCTCTCATCTGGGGAAGAGCAAATCTGTAACACTCAGAATGCAGCACAGTACTGAATTAAGCCTGGAGTGCAAACAGTAAAAGGGATTATTATGTGCCAGAGATAACCCAAGAAAGCCATGGGAGAATTGAAATCAGTCAACTGACTAATCTTGAGCACAGTTTGGTATTTCTCCCACCCTGTCAATAAGTGACAAATAGTTTTGCTGGGACATTATATGTTACCCATATATATTATATGGGTAACTCTGAGCTCAAAGTCCTTCCAGGAATGGCTGTTCTCAGCCTGAGAACCGCAGACCTGCAGGAGATTTTCTCCCTGATATTCTGCACTTCTCAGAGGAGCTGTTTGGACTCCTTTCAGTGGTCCTTGGCAACCCTGCTGAATGCAATAATAAAAAAATCTGCCTTCATCATTAATAAAGCATCATACTGCAGCAATATCTCAATTGCTTTTCACAATTGTTTTCCATCTCCACACAAAACTCTTACCCAAATACTGTGCTGAATCATGACTGAATCATTAAGCATAAATATCCAGTAACTAACAGGTAAGATAATGAGTAATAATATGCTTAGTGTTACATACAATTGTTAACAAACTTGATTTTGTACTGCGGCTATGACTCAAAAATTTTTATTCACTTCCAAAAAATATGTAGATCCATCTTAAAATGAACAGAGATGCAATATTATTTCAATATACAATATGTTGTATTAAAATCATCAAACTTTGTTTATCTGTTCACATCCTAAATTAATAGCATCCTTTATTTCATGTTTATTATAACTGCATTTTTAGGATTTATCTTTATTTTGAAGGAAGCTGTGATAGCAGTAAGTGAAAAAGCACTCACTAGAAAAGGCAATTTGCATTGAATTTCTTTAAATTAAAAAAAATCTGCCATGTTTAGACACTGATACATGCTTTTATACCTCCTCCACCTGGCAACACCACAATATGCAGGATGCTACACTGACCACAGACATGATTCAAGGGAGTTCTTTCCACTGCCTTCCAGAAGTCTATTGAAATTCAGTGGTTGACTACTAAAGTGTAAAACAAAGCTGAAAAACTGCTGCAGATTTTTAAACACTGAAGGTAATGATTCATTTGACTGGATTGCCTAGAGGCAATTAAATTGTTAAAGGACGACCTTCACAGTTCATAAATAGACATGGAGGAACAGGTAAAACTATAAACTATAAGGCTCTGCTCTAACACCAAAATGCTCTGCAGAAAACTGGGAACTCAGAGGCTAAAAGCAACAGAGTAAGAGATAGCTTAATATGCAGTAGTGCAACTTTCACTGGGTACAGGCTGAGACTATGCAAAAACCAAGAGGAACCTTATATTCTACTAACAGAGATGTTTCCAGAAATTATGGGAAAACTTATTTCATGGTATCTGATACTACAGAACATCATCTAAGTACTGTGCTTTGTTTGTGACACCTCATTCAAGAATGATCAGCTCAGAGAGATGCAATGATGTAGCTCTACTCTGGTATGAGAAGTGACAAGCCAGTCTCATGAGCAGAGAGAAAAAATACAGGATTGGGAGTCTGGCCTTACCTAGACAAAAAGTGAGAAGAACAGAATTGCTGTCTATAATCTTTCAGGTGAGTTGAAAGCAGAGAGCAAGAAAAGTTATTTAAGTAACAATGAGGGATCCTAACATAAGAGTTAGACAAAGTTTGGAGAACATATTTCTAATTCTTGCTTAAGGCAAGAGTAATAATAATAAATACATCAAAGGATTATGTATTGTGATATTCTTCAGATGATCTTCCAGTCCTGTGGTTTATAATTACATGATTTGCACTGCTATCTCCAAGCAACCTTGGGAATAGTGTAAGGTGGGAGAATATCAGAGGCTGACCTTTGAATGCACTATACCAGGATTCAGCCTTTTTAAAGTCTGGTTCATGTCAGCAGCAAAAAAGGGAAGTTCAAATGCTGCCTATATTCAGACACTTGCTGTTTATATCAAAGCTTTTATTACAAGTGTATATGCAGATACACATTCTTTGTGTGTTTGCCAAAGCTCAGGAGCTGTAAGTACAAGAGATATCCCCATTTTGTGAACATGCGTCCTTGTTTTTGCCACAAGGTGTTCCCTGGTTTCCATTTTTACTGTGCAAGCATCTAATAGTCTTTACCTGGCTGATTGGAAGGATGGGGATTTAACTGGCCAGCCAACACCAAACTAGAGGCATGTTCTCCTCCAGCATCTGAAGGAAACCTTTGTGGCATAAAACTGTGTCAGGACAGAGCTGGGGATCTGTTGTGAGGAAACCCATCAGCTGGCTAGCAGCATGCACAGAGCATGCATTCACTCATCCTCTTGAGATCCAGTACACCAGGTTTGCAGGGGCCTCCAGCCTCTAACCTGGGATCTTGTGAAGTTACTGCAAAGAACATATAGTCTATATAGTCATAGTCAGCTTGGTCTTAGCCTGGAATTTGTCTAATTTTATATAGTGGCACATAATTTTATTTTATTTATTGAAATAATATAGAGTAACTAACTATTAAAGTGAATAAATCAAAATAGGTTAGGAGTCTGAATCAAATGGTGTTACGGCATTTTCGAGTTCCCTTAAGTTGTCTTCTCTTTGAGAGTAAAATATAAGCCAGTATGACCTTTCCAGTCAGCTGGAGGCAACAATGCAGCATAATCCTAATTAACATTCTGCTCATTTTCACATTTTCTTCTTACAGAAAATCCTGTAACATTCAATAAGGTCTCACTGACAAAAAAAAAAAAAAAAAAAAAGAAAGAAAAAATAAACCACCATGAGCAGATGAAAAAATTAAAAATGTCTCAGAAATCTACTGACTGCCCCAGACTGAGCTCCAAATGAATGCATGCCAATAGTAACAATGATTTTACTCAACAACTTCGCAACATAACACCACTGCATTTATTTTTTAAACACAGAAAAGCCTGCTCTCTTACACAAATGTTTTAATAGCAAAAAACCATCCTATCTGCTTTAAATCTCTATCTAGGTCATGCAAACACATAACAGCAAGAATTATGGTATGTGAATTTAAGGGGATTATTTAATGTGATGAAGTTGGTCACTGCCTAAATTCTGGTAGGCTAATGAAAAACTTCATCATTAGGGAAAATCTATTATTAAAAATCATATTTAAATACTGAATCTATTTAAAATATTTTCCTTTTGCAAAAATCTAACCTGGAGATTGTTTTATTTGATTAGTTCAGCATTTTTCTATGTCTCATATATTATGATATGAACAGATACACAGCTGTGGCACAACCAGTATTTATGAATAGTTCCTTCTGTCAGAATGCTATCAAGGATCTTGTCTTGTTTGATTAGGCCTTGTCAAAAGCTCACAAGTAAATAAGCTTTGAAAATATTAATATTACAGTACCATTCTTCCTCTCCTCTTAAGATTAAATGGAAGTTTTCCTTTAGAGTAGTAAATAAATCCCTAAGGATTTCAGAGAAGTTCTGCTGCTCTTTTAAATTCCTCCAGGATGATGACTCCACCACTTCCCTGGGCAGCCTGTTAGAGTGCTTGACAACCACTTCAGTGAAGAAGTTCTTCATAATGTTCAATCTAAACCTTCTCTGGTTCAACCTGAGGCCATTACTTCTTGTCCTATTGCTTGTCACCTGGGAGAAGAGACCAACCCACCCCAGCTACAGCCTCCTTTCAGGCAGTTGCAAGGATTGATAAGGTCTACCCTGAGCCTTCTCCAGGCTAAACACCCCAGCTCCCTCAGCTGCTCTTCATCAGACCCTTCCCCAGCTCTGTTGCCCTTCTCTGGATGTGCTCCAGCCCCTCAATGTCCTTCTTGTAGTGAGGGGCCCAGAACTGGACACAACCCTTGAGATGTGGCCTCACCAGTGCTGAGTACAGGGGGACAATCCCTGCCCAGGTCCTGCTGGCCACGCTGTTTCTGATCCAGGCCAGGATGCCATTGGCCGTCTTGGCCACCTGGGCACACACTGGCTCATGTTCAGTCCCTGCTGACCAGCACCCCCAGGTTCTTTTCCAAGGGGCACCTTTCCAGCCACTCATCTCCAACTGGAGCATTGTATGGGGTTATGAACACAATGCAGGACCTGACACTTGGCTTTGCTGTATCTCGTATAATTGGCCTCAGCACACTGATCCATCCAGTCCAAACACCTCTGTAAAGCCCTCCTGCCCTCCAGCAGATCAACAGTCCCACACAACCTGATATCATCTGCAAAGCTGCTGAGGGTGCCCTTGATCCCCTCGTCCAGATTGTAGATAAAGATATGCAACATTTCAGTCCATATGTAAGTAGGCTGTGCAGATATGAACTGCTGAAATTGCAAAAGGTTTGTAGCTACTGAAGACATGAAACCATTGATCTGTGACTTTTACTACAGGTTTTTCTTTTTCTGAGAGAGAATACCGATATTTAACATAAAAAGATGTGCTGTGTAATTTTCTGCCTGCAAATAAATTTCACAATTTCCACCCCACTGGAACTTTTCCTTATCTGTTTAAATAAATTCTTCTCTTCCCTCCATTTTTATTGTGCTTCTCCTGAACTGTTTATGCAATCCTTTCTTTGTTCCTCCTTTGGTCCTATAATATCTTTCCTAAGCGTACTGTTGTTACTGGCCCTATCTAAACTCAGATGTTCCATGTTCATCAGAAAAGCAAGCAACACAGGGTACAAACATATTTTGTGTGAAATTATGTAGGAAACACTGTTTCAGCTGGTGTTGATTTACAGATTCAATCAAAAAAATAAGATGAAGTTATTAATACATTAGTTTGGAGCAGCTCTAGCCCCTCTGTCGCCCAACAAAGTGAATGCAAGCAGTTATCTTTCAACCACTGGTGTTTGATACAGAAGGGTGTTTGATACATAGCACTTGGAAAAACCACCACTTTATAGAAAACTAAGGAGATTGGATTTTCCTCCATGAGGAAATATTTTTAAAGGACCTAGGCCTTGCAACATTGAGATAAAGCACAATGGTGTATACAGAAAGCAAAAATCTCATTGTTTTGTGTGTGTTGAAAGAAATATTATTATTTTTAAATAAGTAGGATAATGGTAGGACACAGGCTTGATATAAGCATGTCTTTGATTGCAGGACAGACTACAGGATGAGCTGTGCCCCTCCAAGGGAAGAAAATTTTCATCGTTCAAAGATCTTCCTCCCTCAATATGTGAATGAAAATCTTCTTTCCACAAGCAAAGTTGGAGCTGCAGGACTATGCACAGGAACCAGTGCACACAGTGTGCACACAAACAAGCTCCCAAACTGGTCCTTCCTTTGTGCACAGTGTGAGGGGACCTGAGAGTGTCATGCAGGCAGTGAGAAAGAGGAGCAGGTGGCTGGCCCTGAGATTACTGTCCCTCCTGCAATGCCAACATGGCACAGCCAGCAGCATTTCTGGCACCGTGACCTACTGGCATCACAGCACATATTCCTCTCCACACTGTCTCCAGGCTTTTCCCTATTATCACTCTTCAAGGGTTGCTATAAAACAAGCATGTCCCAAATATGTGTGCTTTGGTTTCTGTACCCCAAGTTCTTCAGACATGAATCTACAGATCACAAACATCTTGGAAAGAAATCTGGTGGCAGGAAGAGTTGTGATGTTGGCATTTGATGAATCTCACATGACCTGAGTTTGTAAAATCCTAGCCTAACTTATAACATAGAGGTCAAGAGAGTCAGGCTGTCACCTTCACATCTTCCTAAAAATCTCATTGAAACAGAGAGATTTCAAAAATTCTTGGGATTAATTTGGAAATGGATACATTTCTCATCCTTAAATTTTCCTGAAAAGCTGGACAACATGAGAGCAGTGGAACAAACTAACCCAGCTGATTTTGCACTGGATTAGGTTAGGAGGCATTCTTAGAAGCCCTCCCACCAGTGCCACTGAGTGGATAATTTTCTCTAGTTGGCAGCCAATAACAAAAAGCTGATATCAGCCATCACAGCTTAAAGTATGCCTTCATAAAATATTCAGTTGGAAGGGATCTCTGGAGGTCATCTGGTCCAACCTATACTGAAAGCATAACCAGTTACTACAAGTTGCTCAGGGTCATGTCCAGGCAAGATTTTAACATTTCAGAGCTTCTCTGGACTCCTATTCCAGTTTTTTACTTAGCATCACAGACAATAATTCTTTCTAAATATCTGATCTGAAAGTCCCTTGCAAATTTTGACTACTACCTCTTGTACCATTCCTGTGCACTGTGGAAAATTCTCTCCCCCTTTCCTTACATTGTCTCATTTTAGTAGTTGCAACCATAAGAATCCCCCAGGCCTCTCTTCTCTAGGCTGAGCAGACCCAGCTGTCAGCACCTCCTTGTATATCACATGCCCTGACCCAACCCCAGCCTGAGAGCCAGCCCTCCTTGGGGCTTGAGTCTTGTAGGAAGGCAACTTTTTCCAGTCTATTTTAGAGCTGCATAATTTTTCTTAAATAGAAGATAAATAAATAAAGCATATTAAAATAAAATAAAGCTTTTAATAAACTTTTTTATTTCTTTTGTTTAGTGTGTTAAGAGCCTATCTTCATCCCTTGTCTAATTAAACATGTAGTAACATGATACCAATGGCTCCTGTTATGGACCCATTTTTTCTTGTCACTGAGATCTGCTTATTAACCTCATTTAATCCCACCTATTTCTACTATTTCCCAAAAGACTTGAAAGGTGTGAGTTTGTCTAACATGCTAAGAATTTTGAAAATAATTGTCCAAGGCGAGTCTTTAAGACACTCTCAAAATGGTATTTGTACAATGTCTTTTAGGATTTATACATGATAATTTTACTTTGATCTTCTTCCCGTGATAAAATCCCTTTGTCTGCACTGAACAACCAGCAAAATAGCAGTTTAAGCTAAGAGTTACTTTTTCAACATCTTAATAAAAATAAATTAATTTCAACTAGAGGAAAGTGTAAGTTAATTATATCCTGAGCATCAGGAAACAATTAACAGCTTTCTATTATATCGCCCTAATTTCTAAGCTATACAATTATATGCTGCTGCAGAAAAGGATGTATGATTATCAAGACAAGGATCTTTTCAGAAAAAAATGAAAGGAAATTGTTCCACTGCTGACAATCAGTGCTATAAATAATGCCTAGCTAATATCTTTTCAGAAGTAATTTCCATTATTTGCAATCCTAACTCTGAGTGATGTGTTGGCTGTGTGTTGTCAGAGTCTCCTTCCAGAGAGGATGAGCATAAATGTTGGACTGATTCCTCAGATAAACCCTCAAAAATCCAGCTTCCTATGAATATTTTGCAATACTCATTGGAATTAAATTTAAAAATCATTGTTTTTACTAACCATATTGTAATTATGTTTTGCATTTGCTTCGCCTCTTAAATCAGGGCCAAGACTGGCTTGTACAAACACAAAGGGACAGGCAGGTGTGCTTTAAGCAGCCACAATGCCTTGAAGACACAAGTCACAATGAGAAGAGCAACAGACATGACATAGAAACACTTCTTTTTAGCTGCCAATAAACACATTTGGCCCAATGTGCAGGTGAGAGGTGCAGACACAGACCCACGGAGCTGGGTTGTACAGCTGTTCAGCTGGACACCAACAGAAACACTACAGAAAAACACCCACCAGTACTTAGTGTGAGAAGCAAGGAAGCAAACCCACACAAACCTCCATAACACGTAGTCAAAGTCTATTGTGCTGGATGGCCACTGTATTGCTGGGGGTGGGAGAATCTTCCCAAACCAGGCGCAGCACATAAGATTCATACAGGATAAATATCATAGTGCTGCATCAGCAGAACTTTGGTCTCCTCAGATTCCTTGTGCAGATTCCTTGTATCCCTTTCAGAACAGCCATACCACTCACCAGGAAGTTTAAGTACTCTTTCAAGCTCTCCTTCCCTATTATTTTCCACCTCAAGTCTTCTATGCACTGTCCTCAACAAACATGATTTTGTTTGAATCTTATTTAGCATTACAGCTTAGAAATACAGCTGACACAGCTCTTGAGAAGAATAACACTGCCTTCTCCTCTCCTGTCCCACCAAACAATATTACCATACTTGACTTTTAAGCTCCCATCTTTGCTCTCACCATCTCTTAAGTGTGTTGGCTTCTGCTCTGATCAGCCATTTAGTAACAGTTTGTCATTTGATTTTTTACGTTCAAGTGAACATCTTTGTGCTTGCTGCCTTAATAGAGAAGGCAACTGTGGCAAGCACATTTCTCTCTCAGGATTTTTCATAGAGGTGCACAGAGAGAAGAAAGAGAAAACAATTTCTATTTCTGCTCCTTGTTTTTCTCATGTGGAATGTGCTTGAAGAATTGTTTACCTAAGGTGATTGCTTGATTGGATTCTGGTGAGGATTGTTTGGGCCTGATGGCCAATCCGATCCACCTGTGTCTGGACTCTGGCGAACAGGGTCATGAGTTGTGAGTTAGTTAGTTGTAACTAACTAACTAGTTAGAGATATGGTAGTTAGAACAAGAAGTATGTAGTTTTAGTATCTTCTTTTATATAGTATATTAATGTATTGTAGCATAGTTATAATAAAGAAATCATTCAGCCTTCTGAACTGGAGTCGGACATCATAATTTCTTCCCACTGGGTTTGCCTGCATTTACAATAAGCAATCCCATCCAAACAGCCACAGACCCATTCAGATGGAGTCACCCAAATCTTGTCTATCATGGCTGTGATCTCTTCCAAAAACCTGACATGTAAATAAGGGTCCAGCAGGGCAAGAACAGGGCTGAGAAGAGGCTCCTGGACTGGCAGAGCTGTACTTTTAACTTCAAGAACTGATTCCCTGAGAAGACAATCTCACTGTGGAGTCCCCATCCCCTGGCCTCAGGCCAGCTGATCTTACACGGTCATCAGTGCTATGACACATGACAGGATGATACCCTGGCCAAACCCCCCAGACTGTTCACCATGGGCTCACACAGTGCACCAGCCATGCAGCAGAAGCCCCGGTCCAAGGGAATTGGGCTGCTCCTTTCTGCAACAGTAGCCAGACAAGGGAATCGGGCTGCTCCTTTCTGCAGCATAGTCAGTCCTGTAAAACCCACAGCATGACCCCCTGGTTCCTCACAGAAACCACAAAACTCTCACCTGCCTGCAAATCCCTGTGACACAGCTGTGGTAGTCCATGCACCCAACCACACAATTGTAAGGAAATGGGAATTACAGCCTTGTGATGTGAAAACATACTTCTATATTCATTCTGAATTAGCAAGTGCAATCAGAAACATTTTTTAATTATTTGCAACTGCACCTTTGAGATCTGAATGCATTTACTAGATTGAGGCACTGCTAAGAGGCAAACTATGAAACCTGTAAAAGGCTGATAATTAAGGTCAGGGTTGCCTTCTGAAGTAGTGCTGTCACTCTGGTGATAAACTGGTCATGCAAATTGCACATTACCAATTTCAAAACACATGAAATGTCAGTATTTGAATGTCCATTCATGTACAGTACTGTGACAAGGGTGCAGAAGTAAAGGTAAAAGCCTTGAAAAAAAAATAGTCAAACTTAATCTCTGTTCCTGTCCAATAAGAAAGAGCATGTACATTGGGCATTTTAAACTCAACACCATTTTTACAATGTCTTCTACTGGAGTCTGAAATTTTTTAATGGGAATTCACCAAATTAAGCCCTGAGGGAGTGGTCAAGCAAACTCAGCAGTGGCTGCTGCCACCATTCCCTCTCCCATGTAGTTGACCATGTGTTTCTTCCACTCTCTCATTCACCCCAGTGTTGGCACTGGTCTGACTTCATGCCGAACCTGTTTAGAAAGTTAATTTTTTGTTATTTGTCTTCAGCTGCTTCAGTTCCCTGAACTTCTGATTCCAGACAAACACCAGTGCAAAGTGCAAGGGAAGTGATAAGAGTGGGGCAATAGCAGGCTGCAGCTGGATCTGGTCTATCAGTAAACCACAGCCTCAAACAGTATGTATTCCAGTGACATGGGGAAAGCCAGAACCCATTTCTCCCCCTGAAATTCTTCAGAGAAAGCTTTTTTGTGGCCATGTGGTAAACTGGTTTGTAAAACTGACCCAACTGAAATACCAGCCTTCCAAAAGCCCTGTTGATCACTCCCCACTGCAGGTCACTACATGGTGATGGTCCAGAGGTGCTTAAACCAGTCCAAAGAACTGGGAAACAGAGGAGGGAACCAGAAGACAAGAACACCTATTTAATTCCAGTGGTTTATACATTAAAATTGTTTAAAATATATGGTTTACATGTCCTGATCTTGCTTAAGAATAAAACCAACAACTCATGATTTACACATGAAATGCATCCTTCCCTCAACAAATCCCAGTGGTTCTGCTGAAACTTCAACCTTTACACGTTCTGTCTTTATTAACCTTCAGAGCCTCAACACAGTTCTTCTTCAAAGACCAGATACACAAACCAAACCTGATTAGCTCTTGCTTCTTCCCCGGCCTTTGATCCCCTTTGCCAGCTCTTCATCAGTTTAGCCTCTTCCCACTTAAATTTATCCTGAGGGATGACTGGCCTTGAACACAGGAAAAAAGTATCTTTTAGTTAACAAAAGGACTTACACAAGTCTGCTCTACCAGGATGCCTGCTGATCTCTGCTAACCTGAGACAAAAGTTAATGATTGACTCCATCTGGAATGGAATACATAAAATATACAGCACAAACCACTCATACAACATTTGCCTTCTTATGTACATAGTGAAAGAACGATCACTATTTGCACATGCATTGTTAACTACTTGATCTCTGAGCTGCACTTGAGGAAAGCTGCTGAGGGCAACAACTGCATTATTAAAAGGCATAGCTACAAGGAAAGAAATAAGAAAACAAAGCCTTACATCTTCATTTCTACAAATGTTGAATAGCCCAGATTTTACTGAAAAGCATGAGAAATTGAAATTCCTGGCCCAGGAATCTCATATATATATATATATATATATATATATATATATATATATATATATATATATATCTACACATACAGATGGGGTTTGTCACTAGAATTAGTACCAACAAGCAAGATAACACATGAAAAGATGAAGAACCAAAGACTCTAGGAAAAATGAGCATATAAATTTGAGAAACACTTTTTTGTAAAATATAAATAATATATAGTAATAAAAATATGTAATTGAAATTGTGATAGAGTTAGCGGGAAACCTGATTTCAAAACACTTCATTTTGCAGCTTTACCAACCTTTGACATCTTTTCTTTCAATGTATCACTCTGGTAAAACCTCACAAAGAAAAATGACAATTTTTTGGTTGCTTAATTCTGGGAAAAATAATTGATGGAAGTGAAATTATTTGTACAGAGAATTCTGGAGGAGTCTGTTCCACAGAGATCTGATGATATAGTCTCTGTGTTCTAACCATGCTGGAGAAGTGAGCATACAAGGGTCTTCTCAAGTGAGACACCTGAAAACTACTTTTTTCAGGGTTAGTTTTGAACCCAATCAGCGGTTGGGAAATGCAACCACTGGTAAAAAACTACGGAAGTTGCAAGAAAAGTGTTAGGGGTAGAAAAACAATCATTCCCTGAGGAGAAAGCACAAAATTGGATTGTCTCTAATAAGCAAATTACAAAATCTCATTTTAAGAAAATCTGTCAGTTCTTCAAAAGGCACAGATGTTTGTTTAACATCTAGGGATATGACTTGAGAATAAGTGACCTCTAAACAATTATATATCTCAAATTCTTTTAGAGTCTAAGCTTACACCATAGTCTTAACACCCTTTCAAACACAGTGATAGTATTTAACAAATTCTGTAACTGTACAGTTTGTATAATCCTGTATCATAATGATGCATTAACACTAAGGGTCTTTTGATATCATTGCTCTAGAAACTATCACTGTTATGTGTCATGGGCTTTCTGCACCTTAGAGTGCTAATGAACTTTTCAATCCTACCCCCATGAAAAAAATATTGACTGTTTATTGCTTAGAATAAGAAAAAAGTTATGAACCTGTAGGTGCTGCCACCCTTCACAAGTTAATGACTCTGAAAGTTATGCACTCAAATAGAGCTTCTGAAATTGATAAGGTTCCTGAAGTAAAATGGAAGATGAGTGAAACTGTTTTTGTCTTACAGCCTCAAAATGTGTAGCTGTTTATCATGTAAAACCTTTAACTCCGCGAATCAAAACTCATGCACCAACTCTGACAAAAAGGGAAATAAATTTCTGTTGAAACTTTTGTCTCTTCCAAAAGAAAGAAAAATCTCTAAGAAACATGCTTCATATTTCTCTAAGTAGAAAGAAAGACAATGCTGATTATAAAAACTATTCTACCAAAATCACTGCCTCGTCTAGAGAAGTGTGCATAAATAAAACATATTTATTTACCCAGCTATTTAACAGAAGTGTGGATCAGGAAAGATGTAGTTTCTTGTGAAAGCTGGTGACAAAGAGGGATCCAGAGATCTGCATGATTAAATGTCATTGAAGTTACACCTACTACAGAGAACTACACACCATATACAATGGCAATAATAGGTGTTCAAATATTGCTGCTCAGTTGTCTGAAGCCTGAGGATTCCTGAATTACTAGACATATTTTCTGCAAGAAATTAGGGACTTTTGGGAGATACACAAGATTTTGGTGACAATCTGGCATCAAGAAACAACCAGTAGATGAGGAGGTTTCAGACACCCTTAACTTGGAAGACAGGCAACCAGCATCTGTATCAAAACATGGCCTTTGAAACTGCTTTTGGTTGCCAGAGTGCAAGATCAGCACTATCCAAGCCAGTGCTCAAACCCAGACAAAATACTTTAATCCTTCTGCCAAACAGTGCTGAAATGGGCACAACCCATTGCCTTCAGCTGTGAGGGAAATGAGCTTGGAATTACTCTGCTTCTGATAAAATTCTTAACAACTTCAGTAGTGCCGTTATTAAGCTTCCAACAATGACTGTGGATGGGACACCTTCCTTCAGGCACTCCCAGCAAGACCAAGGAAGCTCAGGGACATTCACTTCCCCAGGGCTGGACCAGGCAGGGGTTTGCAGGCAGGGATGTAGCAGGGTGGAGGCCTCCAAGGGCTCTCCCAGTCCGCTGGAGCTGTGAGGCAGCCAGAGCCTGCAGTTTGTCCCTGCAGGAGCATCAATGCCAAAGCTTACAGCCAGGTCGTGCCCAGCTCAGCTTTTGCCCTGCTCCTGCAAATCTCTTGCATGGCAACAGAAGCTGCCAAAGGGTCTGTGCTGGTGTGTCACACTGCTGAAATCTTCAGCTTTCCTTCACAGCTGTCAGCTTCATAATTTAAAGGCTTGCCAAGAGCCAAACTTCTAAGTCCTCGCTTTAAAAGATATGTTTCTATTAACCAAAAGTAAGAGGCATTTGCTCAGACAGCTACTGGGTATAGAGGCAAAGGACACTATTGGATATAAAAATCTACATCTATCTAACATACATGTTATCTAACATACAGCTCTCATTTCTTTTTCCATAAATCACCCCACCAATGAGCCAGGATATACATCATAGCCTGTGCCAGCAGCCAAGTTCCTGGGTGCTAGCTGATATTGCACACATCACGGCAGAGGCTCCTGACCTTGCAAAGGCAAAACACACATCACAAGCAACCAAGAGACAGGAACAAGGAGAAGGATAAAACTCTCTGTCCTACTCCTTTCCCTCCCCCAGTCACTGTGTACTTGTCTAGGGAGTGAAAGAGGGCAAAGGGCTTCCATTCCCACCACAGGCACTGCCAGTGTGCAAAGCCAGGCTTGCCAAGGTGCTGCACAGACAACTTTGACCCTCACTGCATCAGATCCCTGCCAGAGAAGGACAGTCATGCAACAGCCCATGGGAATAAGAGCGGTGAGGCAACACATGAGGCTGAAGCAGACAGGCACTAGGAACTTCATAAGGAATTTAAACCAAGCAGCTCTGGTAAGTATTTGAGTTTAGACACACGTGCTGTTTGGTCTAGTACAAGAGTGCTTTAAATACCTCTATTTGGTTGGGTTTGTGTAAGTAACACCATGCTCGCAGTTTCATTTTACACTTTCACTCCTCAGTTATGTGCTCATCTTGCATGCACTTTCACCCAAATACACACATAATCACCTGTCTGGCTGCATCAATCCCACTGGGGAATCTTGCAGTTGCAAGCATCCCTAAGAATAGAGTACAGTATGCTGCCTTGAGTGCACGTGTGTGCTGGTTTTCTATCATCTGTTTGCCTGCCCCAAAGCCTGCTGATAGAAACTGTCTTTGATCCTGAAAACACTACACATTTTCATTTTGCATTTGCAATTATACGCTTATCTTGGACAGGAAAAGGGAAACTTTAAATGCAGGGTTGGCAAAAACTTGTCTGCCAGCCAGTCTTCTATCACTTATTTGTGGCTTTTACTGCCTGGAAAACTGAAGAATAGAAATCCTTTGCACAGAATATCCCAACAGAGAAACAGAATGAAGTTAAGAAAAAACTGGGGGGAAGCAGACAATTGTGGGTGCAGTTTCACAATACAGTTCCAGTTGATCCAATAGCTCACTGCTATCCAAATAGAAATTTTGTATCTTTTCCACCACATCCACTTCTTCCTCCTGGTTCCACATTCCCAACACCTATTTTCTGTAGCTTCTGGAAGACAGCAGCTCAGAAAATTAACCTACACACCAAATTGCCACACTGGATCTGCTTTCAGGAAGTCCAAGAAGTTACCTGAGCAGGCACAAAGAGAAGGTGGGTCTACACTGCTGGGTAGTAGGAAAAGGGCCAGAAGAAGAGCAGATCTCCCTGTTCAGCAGCAGCCAGACATTATTCACACTGACTTGTTCATGAACTCCCAGTCCAAGCAGATCTAAGCCACTTCTTATAGATTCATGAAGCAATGTCCATAGGTAACTTCACAGGATGGGCAATAATTATTTTGTATCTGCAAATCATCTTGCCCAAAAAGATGACTGTGTTTCAATACCTTAATAAATAAAATGATAAATGTAATTCTTGATTACAACACTGATAAGCTGATTCTAGGAACCTGATTTGATAACATTTCCTCCATTTCTCCTTTGGGAAAGATTGCAAAGCTTTTGATTTTACATTTAACTACAAGGCATACAGAAAGATTAATGTGATCCTTATAGAAATTTTGTATTAGCCTGAAATCTTCAACTTTCAGTAACATAAATTAGGAACAACAGGATTCTTATTGACACTTGGATGCTCAACTCTGCACCAAATCCACCATGCAGTAACTGTGCCAGTGCATTCTGTCACCCTAAAGGCTACTTTGAAGCAGAATCTCAAGCTTGAAGGAGGCACTGGGGTGTACTGCAGCCAGATCACCAAAATAACATTTAGTTGCCAAACAGGAGTATCACTGGTGTGCATCACAACAGGCACTTCTCCTTACTTTGTGGATGTAAACATTAACAGTGTCTGTACTAGCAGCAATGATGGCATCTGCCAAAGCAGGGAACATTTCTATCACTTTTCAGTGTTTGTCTGGCATCTGAGAAAAAAGGTTTTAAAAATTCAAGAAAAAGCTACTGGGAAAATAATTTTATTATCCCCTTCTAGTTACTTATATAAAACATTATAGTGAGATTTTTATTCCTGAATCACAAGATGGTCCATCACCAAATGAACATTATTAAAATTACTTTTTCTTCTCTGTATAGGTACAGCTGGCATATATAGCCAGCATACACCACAGAATTAAAAATTTACTGAGACAAGCATTTTTGTTCAAGACTCCTGTGCTGCTCACAACTCGAGTCACACAGCACTGTTAATTGCTGCTGGCATTGACAGTCGGGAACCCCTTCCATCTGCTGGGACCAGCTGATGCAAAATAAAAGCAGTCCCTTGGAGTGAGGCGCAGCTCTGCGGGGTCAGTGCCCGGCACCGCTGCCAGTGCCGGCCGGGCTGTGCAGGAGCGCTGCCCTGCGCTCGCCTTGGTTCTCCACGGGGTGCTGAGACACTTTGTCTCTTCTGGTTTCTTTGGGGTTTTTGATCTTTAAAAACGCCGCTCTCCTGCAGCGTTTGATGCCTTTAGTGACGCAGCAGCCTCTCCCCAGCCGCCTGGCGTTGCACGCAGGGGAGCAGAGGTGCCCGCGGCAGAATCATTCCCCCGTGCGCTGCTTCACCTCCCCGGGCTCGCAGCGCCGGAGGCGGCCCCGCGTCCTCGTCGCTGCCGAAAGCGGGGCCGGAGCCTGGGGCCGCGATGGAAGCAGGGCAGGTGCTCCGGTGCAATGAAAGTCCGCAGGGACAGACCCTCACCCTCCGCCTCCCAAACCTCCCCCTCCCGCCGTCAGCGGGGCTGCTGCTGACCCCGGGTACGCGTCCCCTGCAAAGCGGGAGGAAGGCACCGCTTACCGGAGCTGCTCGCCGGTGAGCAGGACCTCGGCCATGTGCTCCAGCTCCGCCGCTTTCTGCTGCATGCTGCTCATGCCCTCCTCCATCGCCGCCGGCCTGCGGGCACAGCACCGCCGGGTGAGGGGGGACCGGGACTCGCCGCCCCCGGCCGCGCTGCCCCCGCCGGCGGCTCCGGGGCGCCTCCCGCCCGGCTCCGGAGCTCTTGGCGGGGGTGACGGGCAGCGACAGCCACGTCCTGCCGCTCCGGCTCACCTGAGCGCCTCAGGTCACTTTTCCCCACGGCAGGCTCGGATCCCTCCCGCCGCTTCCCGTGTTATTGTGTCACTGGCAGGCGGAGAAACACATGGCTGCAGCCGCCGCGCCGCAGCCGGGCTCGCCGAGGCAGCAGCGGCCCCCCCCGGCTGTCACACGGCAGGGTCGGCGCTGCCCCCGCGGCAAGGGCCGGCTCCTGCCGGGGGCTGCAGCCAAGCGGCTGCTGCCGCTGCCGTCCCCGCCAGCCCCGGCCCGGGAGGCAGAAAGCGCAGCGCTCCCCGCCCGTGGCTCCTTCCCGCGGGTGCAAAGTCCTGCGGCCCCCCTTCAGCGCGGGCTGCGGGGAGGACGGGCTGCTCGGAGGAGCAATGAGCTCGGGAGAAGCCGATCCGACTGCGCGGGAGGAGATGCGACTGCTGCCCGCTCAGTAGTGCGGACTGAGCCTTGGCAGTGATCCTTGGAGATGCAGCGCGGGGCAGGTAGTAGAAAGGGAGCTGGTGATCTGGTGTTTCAACCTCAAAAACTGTTACTGCTCTCCTGCTGTCCACATTTCCGCTTATCTGCCACCCAGGGTCCAAACCCTGGTCCCCTGCTCACATCAAC
The DNA here is from genome assembly GCF_048771995.1 of Taeniopygia guttata. Taxonomy (NCBI): domain Eukaryota; kingdom Metazoa; phylum Chordata; class Aves; order Passeriformes; family Estrildidae; genus Taeniopygia; species Taeniopygia guttata. Next base: position 138,652,009 of record NC_133026.1, on the reverse strand, counting down.
TCTTTGTCTCCAAGCGACAGAGGATGCAGAATTCTTGACGGCCGAGAAACATTTTGTCTTGGAAACGGGAAATAAATTGCAAGGTCACAACACTGTCAACATTTTTGATGGGGGCAAAAAAATCACCCTTTTCTTTAAAAAAGTCCAGGAGGAGGCATCTTCTGCAGTGGTCCAACTGTGGTTTTCATTTGCAAACACATGCAATACCTTGATTGCCTACTCATTGCCTTTATATCTGTCTGCACATACTCTGCGTGCATGGAAATTGTGTCTGCTAAAGTTCTTGCAATACTGTCATCGATTCAGAACCAAAATGATAGAACCACAAGAAAAACTAAGAAGGAATCAGGCAAACCTAGTAGTAACGAGAGTGCAGACAATGGGAAGAAGGTGTTGTTTGTATTGCCCATAGTAGAATTGTACCATTTATTACCAAAGGTGGCTCTGGATGTAAAAGAATGGACTTGGAACAAAGGAGAAAAATACTTGGAAAAGAAATCTACAGAGGGCTACTAAGCAGACAGCAGCCACATCCAGCTCAGGAAATTCTCTGTTCTAAAAATAATGGTCTCACAAGACAAGCACTTGTGTGACATTTCATATGTGCTTTCCCTGCTGCTCCCTTCGCATCTGTTAATAGCCACTGAGATGAACACTGGACTACATGGACCTTTGGTCCAATCCAGTAGAGTCCTTTTAATGAGCACCTTTGTGGGTCTCAAAGAGCACTAGATATCCATGAATAGCAAAGGGAGAAAAACACAATCTGCCTTCTTTCATTTGGGCCAGAGAGAGGGACACCTTAGGACTGTAAGCACTACAGCTTGAGATTACTTTCTGTAAATTTGGAAGACATGCATTTAACCTGAATACTTGCAAACAGCCTCTAATTTCAGTCAAACTGCAAGCATACAAAGTACAGATTCACAGAACTGGAAACAAAAAGAGAATTGAAACAACCATCTCATATGACCATATCTTTAAGACAAAGAATGTACGCAACAATTTTTATCGAGCACTTTATCACATGACTGAAAGAAAGACAATTTCAAGAGAATGTACATTGCAGACCATTTCTGGGTAAATCCTTGGCTCTATCACCTGGGTTTGGCTGATTTCATCCATTCACTGCCGCTAAAAGGAGATACACTCTTCTTCCAGGCTCTGGCAACACAATCTGAAATGTGTCTTATGTTCATTTTCCCACTTTCAGGTTCTCTGCTTGTTGCAATTCAATTCACTAAACAGGCAGAAGAGTAACAGAAAGTGGAAAACCTTCTTCTCAGCTAGTAAGTAGAGCTGTGCAGATGATTGCAGGGTGCAATGAGTGCCAGAGTTGACACCAAGGTAGAGAGGGCCTTGGCAGCTCGAAACAGGAACAAAAGAGGAGGAAGAGGGAGAAGAAGCTGTCTTCATGCAGTGACAAAGTATCGTGATAGGGTGCTTGTGGAACTGCAGCCTGAAATCCATATCCTTCCCTGTGCAGTTTTGCAACTTGCAAAATGCAGGCCAGCGCAAATTCCTGTACTAGATTATTTAATGATTACAGAATTTCATGTTGGCCTTTGCACAGTGATATCCCGTTTGTAATTTGTTCCACATGTTCACACTGAAATTTCTTACAGTTACAGTTATCCTGAGAGGAGGGAATTGGCTATCAGTTACTTCAAGTCTGCTTTCCCCAAAAAAGGGTAATGACATAACCTTGAAGGGTCACTTTGCAGGCAAGAGTCTGCAAAAAGCTACACAAAATAACCTGGTGGGATGTTTGCAACTTGTTTTTAATCTACAGACTGCTGTAGAACATAAGGTCTAACAATAAAGTAGGCTGTGTTGACCCTTCCTCCTAAGCAAGAGGTCATAAAGACTAAAATGCTCCTCTAAGAGATGGGACAGCATGTGCAGAGTTTGAAATCCTAACAGCAAGAGAGAGAGAGGCATCCCTCTGAGACAACCTCTGGTACGTAGATTGATTTATTTTCTCCGGTACAGGATAAATTTTAGAAGTTGGTGCCTATTTTAGATATGAATACCTGAGTTTTACTTTAGCATGGCTGAAGTGAAGTGAGATGGAGGTAGCTAGCCAACAGTAAGGCACTCCTCTGCCAAAAGCATGACAGATCTTTGAGCTGGAGCCCTGGGACACTTTAAAATTCATCCTCCACAACATTAAGAGAGTAACAAAAGCTGCATACATCTGCTAGAGGGTTGGTATCACAGGTGTGAGGGGTAGCTCAAGTGCCTTTTGGTGACATTAGAGGCTCTCTGCCATAGGCAGTACACTTGAACCACCAAGGTCACAACGCTCTGTGGAACCCCATGCATGAATAGGCACATTGTATTAGAGTACTGAGTTTAGAAAACATGTTAGTAAGTTGTATAAACTTTCTTATCTCATTTAGTAACTGGCCAAGTGGTGAAACACTAAATGTTTACATAATGAAATATGAATATTGCTTTCACTGCTTTGAAGACTGTTGTATCTGTGGCATACATTTTGACTCAATAAATAAATCTGATAATTTGGTAAATTAATTCTTTAGCCTCACTAGTCAATTTTCTGCAAGCTTATTTTAACACAAGACATCCTCATGAAAGAATTGCAAGTAAACATGTCTATACTTCTCATTTCTCCTATAGCATTGCTCTTAAGTCCTAGATAAAGTTGTTTGGCTTTCCCTTGCTGGGATGACTAGAACTTTTTAAACAGGAAAATTACACAGAAGCAAAAGATGGTGAAGCACTTTAGGGACAAAAGGCACTAGCAGGTAAGCTGTTGGATGGTTGTGGGGTTTTTTTTTCCCTAGCATCTTTTGTATAAGAGACAGAATTATATAAATATGAAATTTAAAAATACTTGCTCACTCCCTTTGCTGAGAAAGACAAGTACAAAATGGTTTTTGGCTTTTAAGTTGACCTCTTATCTAAGTAGCTCTTGCAACACTCATGGAAAATGAGTGTGAAGGGTTTTTCCTATATTCCCATGCTTACTTGCAAAGAGAGCTCCCTTGTCTTTGTGTTTCAACTGGTTGACTTCCTTAGCACTCGAGGCCTGGGAAGGGGCACTATAGGAACTACCAGGTATTGTCCAATCTCCCCATCTCTTTTCAGGCTATGTACAATAGTGTTTCCCATAGATGGAAGTGCACAGATTACATTCATTGCTGCTCTAAGCTTGAACCATTTAAGTTGTCTGGTAGGAACTGGTCGTAAGAATCAGTGCCTGTGTGATTCAAATAATACATCTGGCCAAGCTAATTTTAGTCCTGTGATAAACCACAGGAAAGTTAGTAAGTAGTAAGTGTTAAAAAAAAAATAAAACAAACAAACAAACAAAAAACCAAAGAAACCAAGGATATGTGTTAAAATTCTCTTTTTCTATTATTGTATCCAAGTTCCTGCAAAAGCCTCCATGGTGAGATAAGAGAAGGAATTTTTCCTAGTCTGTCCAGCTTTTCAGCACTAGAGAATCATATCTGTTTATATTCTTATATTTCATGTGTTACTGACCTGGTAGTTGTTGTAATAGTGAGCTGAAGTGGAGAGAAAAAGACATTTTTATCCTGACATATACAGAGACAACTTGAAAGGGGTTTTCTAAGCCTGTCCCTATACAGCTTTTCCATTTTGCATTAAATATTCAAAGACTCACTCGGCCAGACAGAGGTAGCAAGATTTCTGTGCAGACTGACAGCTAAGGCATGACCAAGAGATGGGTACCTGCTTTAGTGCTTGCTCTTGTGAGGAGCTAAATATTTTATAGAAACAAGCATCTTCACTAAGATAAAAGATCAGAAATTTGCATCAGACCAGTAACCCAAATAATTCCAATTGACAGTATGTTCTGTTAAACCAGCATTTTGCACTACCCAATGCATGCTGCCCTCTACTTTATTATACCTGGAATATTTTCTAATTCCTCTTATTTCATATAGTTGTTTTCCCATTTCAAATTTTGAGCATCACAAAAATATTTACAAGCCTAAAAGCACCTATAAACCTGTTTGAAACCTCAGGTTTATCTTTGAAAAAGTTCATATGTATTACCAGTAGTTCTTTTTATTTGCTTGTTTTCTGTTTATTTTATTCTGTATTTTAACCAATGGCAATTATGACCTTGTACAATTCGAGTTTCATCTATATCATATGTTCAGTCTGGGTCATAGTCCTAATATCCAGCCTAATGTATGGACTGGGAGGTCTGAGTCAGCTGGGAAGTGTGACTAAGAGCTGAAAAGGAACTGCTTTCTAAACCACTTCTCACATGTGAAGACAACACCTTCTAGCTCTGTGCTAAAAGCCATCTTCTTAAGCCATGCCCCAGCCACCTCTGTGTTAATGCACTCTGATGTCTGGCCACAAGATTTAAAATGTTTGCTCAAAGCTCTGTGGCTTCAGCTGGCGGTTTGACACTGAGTCGTGATCAGCCCTGAACACTCAGACACGGGTTGGTTTCCTTGTTCTCTGGGAGACAACACCTAAGATTACAGATTCAGTCTAAGACTCCTTAGTGTCATTTGCTATCTATTTCTGCTTCTCAGAAATGGCAAGTTCCTGTTTGTTTCTCTTTCCACGCTGCCCACGATGGAGCACACTGTGCCCTCGGGCACCTGGCTCTGTTTCCTAGGGTGAGCATCACAGCCGCAGGATGCGGGGTAGGTGGTGGGTGCAAGTGTGCAGGGTGCGTGTCTCAGGGGATGTGTGGTCCTGCTGGCAGCAACAGAGGCAAACAGTTTGACAGAGTCCCAAGAGCTGCGTCTGTGAGGCACAGAATCGCAGGCCACCTCCCAGGCTGAGGCTCCAGCACTGTGTCTGTCCTTCACCACATCCCACCCTGTAATTCATGAGGTGAGGCCGTGGGGCACACAGACATCCCGTGCCTGAGGCTCACCCACCAGCAAAGCCGCTCCTCCGGCTCACAGAGCTCGCTGGGGCACAGGCAGCAGCGCAGCACAGTGACAAAGTGCCACCGCTGCAAGGGACATGCGACAAACCGCTGGCACGGCTCGGCCCCCCCGGGACAATCACACCGCAGGGCGCCGCCTCACCCGGTCCCTGACCGCATGAAGAACTGCGGCCAGCGCTCAATCGCTCTGCCACCCTGTGGCTCTTTCAAGAATTTAAGTATGAAAATGCCAATTAGAAAATTGTAGTGAACAGATGCTCCGCAAAAGAAAAAGACTGTTAAATTAAGCTAATTTTATAAAGGAATAATCTTTAGACAATACAATCTTTGCACACAATTAAAAACACAAACATATTTGACTCCATCATTAATTTCCCTCCCCAATGAACACCAAAAATAACTGCCCAATCTAGTAAAAATGAAAAAGTCAGTAAAACACTGGCTAATTCAATATTCTTATTAAGGAAGGCAGTTTGCAAGTATTTGTCTGAGACTTCCTGGGTTCTCAAAGTATTTCTGGATGTCCTACAGTGCTGAAGCCCTGAGATTAACTCAGTAGAACATTATTCTAAAATAAATCAGAATCTACATTGTGCTGAGATATAGCAAAATGATCAGCTATGACCAGTCCCTCTTTTGAACTAAAGAGAAAGTATCTTCAGTGCTACTGAGAACCAGAATTCTTTAATGGAGAAAGAGTTTTTCTGCAGATCTGCATCAGGGTAACTGGATGCCAAAAACCTGTTAGAAGGAGGCACCAAAGACAGAAATGAGATGAAACAGAACCATATCAAGGTTCTCTCATATGACCAATTTCAGGTTTCTTGAAATCGGTAACTTGGTAAACAATATTGCAAACGGCTGAACTGTAGTGGGAACACTGTTCTGCTCTCAACAGCTCAGCAGAAAAAAAAACATGTAAAAATCAGTCTGTAGTTGTTGAGTCCAAAAAAAAAATTTCTCCAAGGTGTACTCCCACTGGGAAAAAGGGTAAAATGAGGATAAAAAGGTCCAGGAAGTACCAGTGAACATTTAGAACATAAGTAAGACTTGAGCTGGAAAAAACAGGGAAAGAAGCTGGAACATCAGCAATCAAGCCATGGTGAGGGAGGAGATGGAAGGAATAAATTTTCATTGTGAAGTCCCTCAGAATTTTCTCCCTATATTACACTGGCTTTGCAGCAATGTCAGAGAGACAAGCCCTTCCCCCCCTGTCTGCACTGACTTCTCTCTCTGGAGAGGAACCCTCCAAGTTACCACTGTTAAAGATATCAATATAGAAAACTCACCCAGAAGCATCTCAGAAGGCCCACTTACTGCACATCCCCACCGTGGAACAGTGTATTTCTTCTATAACACAATTTCGCAGACCCTAGTGTGCACTCCCCCAGGAATGGAACCTGCATAGAATTTTTAATTAAAGCTTTTGAAGTTTTTTAATTGCCTTTGATGTTTCCCTAATTCAAATAATTAAATTTTGGAGGAAAACTCATTTAGCTCTCTGAAGTTGGGCTTAAAGGGCAGTATTTTGCCTCATGCTTCACACAGGATCTCTTTTGAAGCAGTTCATGATGAGAGCAGCCCTATCATCCACTTACTGAGCAATTTCCCAGGTTGAGGCATTTCTAGTAGGTAAGGTCTGTGTCAAGACTGACGACCCAGTCTCCGACACTTAGGAAGGAGAAGGTGAGAGGACAAGAATCTCTCCTAAGTGTACAGGCAGTGAACTTTTCTGTGTTAACAGTGACTGGGGATCTAAGAGGCCAAAACATCCAATGAATGGAAAATTACTTGTGTTATCCTGGTTACAGCCTACCACATTATGTCAAATTGTTCAACATCTCAAGACATTGACAACCCTTTTGATACACTCACTACTGTTCAATAATCATGGAGTTGTAAAAAAAAAAAATGAGATACTATTTTACACAGCGATTACAATGGAAAAATGTTTGTCCTCTTAACAAACTGCAGTATTCAGCAGCAGGGAAAAAAAAATAAAAAAAATGATGGTTAGCATCTTCACAGAAAAATATCAAAAATATAATAGACATGGGATGCTTTAGGCATAGGCCCTACAACCTGATGAAGTGGGTATATGGAAATCTTCAAAACAAAATGTTTCCAGCAGAGATGTCTGCAGAGTTTTTCCATTTTCATGCCAGGTTGATAGTTTGGGGCTAAAAAGGGCATGGGATTAGAAGGGCTTCTAAGTATATTGGGGAGCAAGATGGGAAGGGTACAGCCTGCTCATCTAACATTTCTGTATCAGGAAGAAAGTTAAGAATGACAAAATTGAATGAAATGGTAATTCTTGGATGGTTACAGCCCGAGATTGCATTATTCATCATGACTGAGAGTGAAACTAAAACGCCCTACAAGCAGAAGCATGAGAAACCCTTAGAATGTAACAGAATCAGATATTTGTTCTGCATCTAATCCCAGCATTAGATTTGTTGGACATAATTTTTATGATGCGTTCATTTGTATTCATTTTATTCTTTCCCATGTAAGGCTTCTGCTACCTTTGTTACATGAGCTTTTCCCATATCGGCTTCTTCTCATGTAAGTTTTCATCTTGACATTTTTCACTGTCATTTTCCTGTGCCACTCTATTCCTCCATTGTATTCTCTCTACAAATAAAATACTTGATGCATTTTCCTCTTTGGGCTTTTAAAAATATTTTGGATTAAATGGCCACAGTATTGGCATTAATTTTATTTATTTATTTTAGATTCATACAGAAAGTGTTAAGTATGTAGTTTGCTGGGATATATTTGTAGTATATATCCCCAGCAATGACTTAAAAATTAATAATAAACTAAAACCCATGCACTCTCTGAGGTTACTACTATGCAGATAGCATCTAGTCAAGAAATGAGATGATGGGATAACTTGCCAGATGACACATACTGGTATTTATGTTATCAGTATTAATAAGATCTGCAGACTGAAATTAGCCACAAAATTCTCTACACAGTATTTAAAAAACCTACCTTTATTTGCATTTAGCTCATGTAACTTCTCAATATTAATAATAACACTGTTTTATATATATATATCTAGCAGCAGGTGTTTTATGTGATTAAATTTTAGGGCCTGCAGTAAAGTATTGTTGCTAATTTTCCCAACTAGCAAAATCATCTGAGCCTGAATTACAGGCTTTGCTGTGTCAGAAGCACTCTGGAGATCTACCCAGAAAATTATGTACAGGGAGCAAAAGATTTTAATGATGTACTCATGTATGAACTACCATGGCTGCCTGACATATATTTTAAATTTAAAAGGGTCCCTGTAATTCTTACATTATTGAAAAAAACAGCTTGCTCTTTCATGCCAATGTGAACAAAGATCACAGCATCTTCCCCCACTCATTGCACCAGTGTTAACACTGTGAGGGCAGCAATGAATGTCCTGACTGACTGGCTGAGACTGGGAGAAGCTCTGAATGTAGGCTGGATAGCAGCTTGCTCAGGTTTACCCTGCCTTATCTTCAAATCACTGTTGCATGACTGATCCTCTGCCTTTGTTTACAATTACACATGCAGTCCCTGCAAGAAACAACACAGCAACAAAACAGGTCTCTAATTGCTGGTTGTCTCATAAACATTGAGCATCTGGGTTCTTGCTTGTCACAACAGTGTGCAGTGACATTCTCAAAGTCATTTCCAAATTGTCCTGATCATGCTTGAACTCTGACTATTTGATGTATGCTTTCCAGCTTTGTGGTTGAGTATTTCTTCTCCAATATTTCCAGGCCAGAACCAATTATATGCCACCAAGATACTCCAAGCTATTTTATGGTTTACACGAATATTTAGGTTTGGTTACAGCTGTTTATTTTCTTCTAAGTTGAATACATGTGCTTTGCATCTCCCTGGTGGCCTGTTAAGACTGCCAAGACAGCCTTGGCTGAGGTAGCAATGAGCTATCTGGTTATTCTACTAATTGGCTGAAATTTTCTCTGTTTGAGTCTTGGACTCATTAGCTCCTGCTTTGTGGTGCTTTTCTGGCTGACATCATCAGGTATCATGGTTTTTCTGAGGTACAGTAATACAAATGAACCAAGGTCTGCAACATGGAATATGCAAGCTTCTGTTTTGCTATTTTACATTTCAGTGCCAAAAAAAAAAAAAAAAAAAGAGTTAAAAAATTAAAGTATGTCTCAATAATCAACTAATGGAGGGCAGAAGAGTGTGTGCTCTAGTGACTTAGGGGGTCTGAATTTATTTAGGATCCTCAGTTATGACTAAAACCTGAATATTCTGATTTACAGAGACAAGCACATCTTTATGAACTTGTTTAACTCTTCTGTGGATCACAGTAATTTTGACTTTCACCATATCTCCCAAGTTTCTCAATGTGTTGCATAGAAATTTATTCTTTCCTGTTATCCATTACTTTCTGTTTTTTCATCAGTAATCCCCAGGATAGGGATAGGTGTACATCATGGATTTACACAATGATATGATATTTTCTGTTTGGTCTTTTCTCTTTCTTGTTTTCCTAGGAAGGAAATGTAACACAGTCATTGCAGACAGTCATTCTCCCAGTGTCTCACAGGAGTCTGCAATGTGTTGAAAGAGATTCAGAGCTCTAACCCCAGTCACACCTACAGCTTAGGTGGTCACCTGTACTGAAACACAATGAGCCCATCCTATGGCAGGTATTTCTAGACAATGAGAAATTGTCATTTAATGAGTGAAAATGTAACACACATGCTAATTTTACATATTGCAGATGGCATTCAAGCTGAAAAAAGATGTTGAAAAACCCTTTAATTAGGGTTTATGAGGCTTTAATCAAAATGAGCCTCTCTTGTGGAATAATTTCCAAGAATTGTAACTGTGAATTGTGTAATTATCACTGAGCTGATAATGTGTTGCTATATTCAACTTTGGCACTGTGTCAGTTTTTCCAGTTCTTGCTTTATCTTTTTTTTTTTTTTTTCTCAGCTACCTCTGTTGTACTTCGAAGGACATCTATAAATTTCTAGTGTGTACATCTTTATCATTTGAACACCCCATTTAATGTAGCTCTATTTTTCTCACTACATTTTACTGTAGAGCTCCCAAGCACTTGAATGGCAATCACAGTGGGAAGTCATCCTCCTAACACGCTACCTAATGACTAGAGCAGTAGTGCAGCAGTACCATGCACTCCTATCTCCCAGTTCATCATTCTATGTTTCAGCTGTGGAGCTTTGGAGTTATTTATTTTATTTGTCACAGATGCCGTTCATTAATTTAATGTTCACATCCCTGATGTTTGAGTTCTGGGAAAGATTAAACAGGGCCAAGGTTTTCAAAGGCAAGACTATAAAAATCTTCAACAATCCTTTTTTTGTTTGCTAACTTCACTCAATGATTGCCAACCACATTCCATTAACACTAATTTCTATTAACATTTGTCAATTGAAAAACTGTGTCAAAGCTTATCTTGCTTGAGGCTTGACTGTGTTCCTGCCCTTCCTCCAGCCCAGCTGAGGCTATTTGGCAGTTCAGTCTATGAGCTCCCTTATGCTGACATGTATACACCTTATACCTCACACTCACAGCTGCACACACAGCAGCCACTTAAAGCCTCCAATGGGCACCTGGGTGGACTGACAGTAGTTGGTGATAAGTCAGGATGGTTGAAATTACTGCTTCCTAACTCTTGCTTCCATCCTCCTACAGGTGAGTTTCACCCCTGCTTGTACCATGATGTTACATGCTCCTGACAGGTGAGCTTTATCCCTGCATGTACCATGGTGATACATGCTCCTCACCTCTGAGTTTCAGTCCACCAGACCAGCTCAAGCTGAAAACCGAACTAATTTATGCTATAGCAAGTCCAAAGCAAATAAATAACCTCACAGCATCAATATAAAATAATTTCAGGATCCTAGAAGCTCTCTTGCCATAGCATGCATTTCCTTATAAATTGACAGCAACACTGATAGTTCATCATCTCATTTCCTCTGCAATTAAAATTCATTAAATGGATCAAGAAACTAACTTCATGAGTTCCTAGACAAACCTGGTTTTGTCAGGTCACTGCCCTAAAGCAACTTCAGTAAAAACAGATACATAATACCAGTTGTTTCCTGAGAAATGAGACATCTCTATAGATTTATGTCCATGTGTTTGGTGATAGGTCAGTTGGCTTCTGCCTCTTAGAATGGATCAGAGCAGCATTCCCCCAAGTAGGGGCTTCAATATATCATCCAGACACTGATTTTTACCAAAATTCCAGGAAATTTACATGCCAAATTTGCTTGATCTTGAATAACTTCCAGGAATAAATGAGGGACAGGCAGAGAAAGATGGCAGACAGCATAAGCACATACATTTCAGTTCTGAAATTTATATATATAATATTTAAAAAGCATCTTCAATCAGAATTACCAGGATAAGCAAAACTGACTAGACAAATTAATAATTACTACAAATGTTCCTGACCACAGATCAATGCCAACTCCTGCATAACATCCAGTGATTTAATTACTATTGAGTTTCTGTTACATAGCAGATCTCTTAAGGTACAAACTCTATGAACCCATGACTTGGATTCAGTCTCTTAGCTATACCAAAACTTTTTTTTTTATTTCACAGAATGAAAAGTAGAAAGAAGAAGGTGTGCAAGGTCATTGGAAAATTGCACAAAGTAAGGTATAAATTAAAGCCAGCACAAATAAGCTTAATAACTATTTCAACATTTACTTGGTAAAAAGTGATTTTCTGGTTTACCTGAGAGGTGTGCATGAATAAATTTACATTAAATCAAATGTAAGTCTCCAATAAGGCTATACACATTTCAGTTTGCACCTACGCATTAGTAGAAACTAGCCGAAGTTGGAGTGCCTCTGGTTTCCTGTGTGCACAGTGACGGTATTTCCACTTTCCAATAACTGAAATGAAACATGAAAACATGACTTATGTGTGAGTCTTTGAACAAGCCACTGCATGTGTGTTGTGACAGAGGTAACTGCCTAGTAACTTCAGCAAAGTTTTCTCCAAGGCCAATTGCCCCACTGGCACCACTCAGACACCACCTTCTGAGGACAGAAGATGCCTGACTCAGTCACATACAACAACACTTGGTCTCTGCCAGGCTGGGACTGAACCAAGCCAGCTCCATCCCATCAGCTCCTGCTTTTGGTTCCCACACAATAGGGGTTATGACCTCCTCCTCTGGGTCATTTGATACAGACTTTTACCAAGCACAGAGATATTCTGCAAATGGATAGATATAACTTAGGACCACTGAGTGACTATTTGTTACCTGATACACACAGCAAACAGCTAGGGCTAGCACACTACCAGGCTGAGTGTGAATATGACCTGCAGCAAAAATCAGTGAGCGTCTGAGGCTCCAGTTGTCCTGGACAAGGCAGGGAAGAGGCATCCTGTGCTGCTCCTTCCAGAAGTCTGGCTCCCACTGCTGCTTACCTGCTGTGTTCTGAGCCTCTGCTTCTGTTTTCTTCTTATGGTTTAAGGACATCAGTTGACTTCCCCTTGAATCTCTGAGCTGCAGACTATTTCCATTGCAATAATTGCCCATGCCTGTAGTTTCCACTCATTTGTGTCATGGCTTTAGCTCAAGCACTTCCTCACAGCTTACTCTGGCAGATGTAGCCACAGCAAGAACCTGAGCTGAGCCCTGAGGTACAGGAAGATGAACCTCTGTGTGGCTGTGCAAGCCCTTTCCTAAGGGATCAATGCGTGGATGAGAACCTGCAAGTCGCTGCCCTTGGTCAGACTGTCCCCAGAAGGACAGAAGGACCTGGCGTGAGTGACACCAGTGCTCAGCAGCTGCCTCAGCAGTGCTTTCCCTCCCACCGTCAGGCCCCACTGTGGTGGCTTGGACACTCAAATTCTCTCTCTCCACACTTGCTGTCATGCTCTGGAGTTGAGGAAAAACTCTGAGAGTGGCACAGCAATGCTCCAGGCTTGGGACAGCGTGGCTGGAAAGCTGTCAGGTAGAAAAGAGGTGCTGGTCAGCAAGTCTTCTCCATCCTAAACAGAGCTGGGCAGTGACTTCTATATTGGACATGTTTTTGCAATGTTTTATCATTGTATTTACTTTTGCGCATTTTGTATATTTTTACTGCATTCTTGGCATAACGAGAGCTCTTACAGCAGCACGGCCCGGCTCCTGGGCAGCCAGACAGAAATCAGGAGGATTATCCCGAATTAGACCCGGCGGAGGAGCAGAGGGAAGCGATTCCCCTCGATACCACCCCCAGCCGCTCCCACCCGCCCCGCCGCCGATCCACCCGCCCGTCCTTCCGCCAACCGCGGAACCAACGCCGGCGCTCCCCGTGGGCCCCGCCCCGCCTGCGCGGGCCCGGCGGGGCGGGGGATGGAGGCCGTGGCGCGGAGTCCGGAGCGGGCCGGGGCCGCCATGCGGAGCCGCGCCGAGGTGGACGCCACGCTGCAGACGGCCAAGCTGAACCCGGCGGAGCTGCTGCCGGCCGTGCACTGCCTCAGCTTCGGGCCGCAGGCCGGCGGCGGCGAGTGCTGCCTGCTGCAGCTGGAGCCGGAGCTCTGCGCCGAGCTGGAGGCGGGGCGCAGGTACGGCGCGCGCGGGGGCGGGGCCGGCTCGGGCGGACGGGGCGCCTTGGCCGCCCTGTGGGGTGCTGGTGCGGTGTGCCCAACTGCGCCTTAGAGCCCTTAAATCGCACTTACACTGGGAGCTAAAAACTACTTACACTTATAAGAAACGTCTTTGGTTTGTTTTTGTTGGTTTTATGTGTGTGGGTTTTTTTTTTTGTTTTTTGTTGTTTTCTTTTTTAAATGGAAAACTTCCTGCTGTGGAGACTTCTAAACAAAACTCAGGAGCAGCTGGAATAGGTTCCCCAAAAAGTGCCTTTACCGAGCCTGCCGCAGTTCAAGGAGCAATTGCCCAGCGCTGTCGGGCACGTGCTGTGATTCTTTGGGCAGTCCCGGGCCGGGAGCGGGACACAATGATCCTTGTGGGTCACATCCAGCTCGGGATATTCTGTGATTCTGTGATCAGAAATACAAGTTTAGAAAAGAGATTATGTCTTTAAGAGAATCTTGTTGACTTTGAGATTTTCCTATTAGAACTCTTGAGGCCTGATGGATGGCAGGGTGCCTACAAGATAGACAGATGCAGGGAAGGATGTGCGCAGTATTAGCACGGGCATAGGATAGGATGGTTATGTGGTGCCAAACTCTGAACCACGAACAGGTTCTAGATAAGGTTTTGATACTGTTTTAAATTTCTTCCTTTACTGCAATGCCAGTGACATGCAGAAAGTCGTTAAAGTGATACAAAATGAGAAGTCCCTCTAAAGAAGGTAATTCTCTGAGACATATGTTAGTAAGCCCATTCCTATTTAGTACAATACTGATGAAGTATTAGCAGTTAGAGGCCTGAATCAAGTTGATCCCTTGGGGCACAGCTGAGCTTTGTTCATGCCTGCAGGCTTTGGGAAACGAGGAGCAGTTGAATTGAATTGAATATGAGCACTTGGGTTAGTGTATGTGTAGCCTGGGAGGAACTGAATGCTCCCCTGTCATGGGGGCTTTGCTATTACCACGTCCTCATGCAGAATCTTTACTTCATCAAGTACGTGAGCTGAAAAGGGTGGTTTACACTGTCTCTTTGTTCAGAATTGTTCTAGAAGATTATTTTGTTTCCTGCTTGGAATTACTTGTAAGAAAATCGATATTAATTATCTGAAGGGCTCTGCACAATAAATGCAAATTCTCTTTGCTTCCTTGTTTCACAGTGGGCCAGCTTCAGTTCTCATTAAAGAACAACTCTAGTTGTAATCTAATTTCTAAGATTAGTGAACTAGTTCACACATTAAGCATCACTTCATGTTTTTGGGGGGGTTGAGCAAATCTGTGTATGAATATAGGCATTCAACTGTGTTCTGCATGAAAACTTGGAATGCTTATCTTTTGAGTTTTCCCACACTAAAACAAGAGAGAAAAACATAGTCAATTAGATTAACTTACATTTGCATCTTTATATTTTGGTGAACTGTGACTGCTGCTACCAAACAGAACTGCAGTTCGTAATTTCTTTACAAATGTAGGAATGTGAAAAAATATCAGACAAGTTTAATAAGTGTTCATCCTGAAACAGAGGTAAAAATGCATCATTATTTCCATGCTGTTTTTTTTCCCAGCCTAGTAATCCGTGGTGAAAAGGATGAACATGCAGTGTTGTGCAGCAAAGATAAAACTTATGACATGAAAATAGCAGATACCTCAAATATGCTGCTGTTTGTTCCTGGTTGTAAAACTCCAGAGGAGCTGAATGCAGATCAGGCATCTTGTAATATTATTCACTCACAGGTATGTCTTTCAGGGCTTTTGTTTGTTTGCTTTAATTCTCTGCTTTCTTATTCTCTGTAATTTATTGTATTTTGTCCGAGATGCATATGTGAAACCCAGCTGGGATTCAGTTGCCTAAACATAGACTTCTAATGCCATTTTAGATGCCTTGTGGTATTGCTTAGCCACCATTGCAGGCTGCCACTGGAGAAAGGATGAGTCTCCTGTAGCTTCTTTGTGTATTGACCAGTTCCAGGAGGATGTCTTTATAAATGTGCTTTTTATATAGGGCCATGCTGTGCCTTAGGGTGTCCAAAATGGATTTAGAGCCTTTCTTCAGGCAGCTGAACTTTCTCTGTAATGTATGATTATTACTGTTTCAAAGAAGTTAAAACTGTGGTTTATTTTCATTACATAGCAATTACTTATGGTAGGTATTAAAAGCTTGGAAAGAAAATATATTTTCTCAGTGTTAGCATCTATTTTTAAAGTAAGCTATTTACAGGTTGATTTTTAGGAGTACTTTCCCTAAAAGGGAGATTTTATCATCTGAATACTATTTTTTAAATACAGAGATATATTCAAAGGTGGCTCTTTCAATTAGTGTGCCAAAACATTTGTCAAAGTGAATGATTTTAGAGTTCTCAGTTTAAGAATTCATTGTTCTCTGCCCTCCTGAAGCATAGTTAATAAAATTATATTTAAAATAGCTAGGCAAATATTATTAGTTAATTATTTGCTGTAATGAACATAATGGCATTATTGAGGAATAATCCTACTTCAACATCACTTCTTCCATGAGGTCTAATGAGCTAATATAAAAAGTTAATTCAAGCTGAAGTAGATTCATGAGAAAGTAATATTCTTCCACATACTTTTTTTTTGCTACTTTTAATAATTCCACTATTCCTGTGAAGTTACACATCATGGAAATGTGATTTGCTTAGGAACTATTTAAAAATAACTTTATTTGTAAGAGTTCTCAAAATGAGATCAAAAATGTAAGATGGTTTATTAACGCTGCAAATTGTGAAACATAGCAAAAGATATTGTGTGTACTCAGCACTTTGGGGCTTTACTGCCCTTCACTTGAAGTCTTGGTGCTGATCTTTGTATCACTTGCACAGCTGATACAGCCAAAGCATCTGGCATTTTATTCACCTCACACAGCTTATCTCCTGTTATGAGTTTTGGAATATTAATTAGAACTATTTATTTTCTTTTCTATGCAGAGAATCTTCTCATTACCAAATGATCAGAAAACAACTTGGCAGGAAAAAAGCCTAGCACTTAAGTTAATGCTAATTGGCATGAAGCTTGGCAGTTTTTCAGGAAATTGATGTTTAGCTGAATTTTTAGCTGAATTTTTTGCTAAGCCAGTTATGTAATAGATTAAAACTGAAAGATTTCTGTGTATTATAACTTGTATATAATTTCTTCTATATATAGGTGGTTTTGCTTATAGTTGATTTAAATGGAATATTATTTCAAAGTTTTAGTTTAGTTGGTTTTTAAGTGAGGACTTCTAAAATATCCCAAGTACTCCAGTAAAGCACTTAGGGTATTTTAATCACTGTGAATTTTAAAGCACTGTCTAGAGGCTTTTTCATGGAAGATGTTTTAACATGGGACTAGTGATTGGGTCAGGAGTCACTGAGCTGGAGCCTGTTCTGCCTCTGTGATTCTGTTCCTATTTCTGTCAGTTTGGTAAATAGTAGCAGTGATGCTGAAGGGCCTCCAATAGTCTGGCCTCTTCAAAGAAAGTCAAAGCTGTACCCCATGAAACACCTGAGGATTACTCTGAAAGTGAAGCTTTGGTAAGTTGATGAAGAGCAGCCCTGTTGCACACTCTTCATTTGTGTGTTGACTCAGGGCAAGGAACAGAGATGTCTTGTCAGTTGTGTGCAAAGTGTAGCTTTCTGTCCTTGTTGATGTCTGCTTTGCTTGAGCTTAGGACTATGATGATTCATTAAAAAGACCATGAAGTAGATCTCAAGCATGGGAAGAAGTGGGGAAGATAGACACAGGTTAATACAGGAAGGCTTTTATGACAGTAATACAATTTATTGTTAGGACAAAAAGCAGTTTTGAGGGCAGTTGTGCAGAAATATATCCCGTGGTGATTTCCTATCATTTGCATGCAGACCTGAGTTGTTACCTTTGTCTGATGCACTACAAACATATTTTTTATCAATCAACAGTGGATTCTTATTCTTCATTGTCTGTAGTAAATTTTTTTAATTGAAAACATTGCAATGATTGTTTTATGTCTAAAGTAATAACCCTATTAATAGTTAACTTGTTTTCAGTGAGTGGGTTAACACTGCTTGCTGATAATTTTTGGTAAGCAGCTTTGAGTCCAGATGCTACATTAAAATGTTTAAAGAGTTGCGATTTTCTCTTGTAGATTGCTGGTTTCTCCAAGAACTATTGGGAATTAAGGAGATGTCGACCAAAACTGAAGAAACTGAGGAAGCTTTTAATGGAAGATCCATATGAAGGACCTGATAGTCAGAAAGAGCAGACTTCGACATTTTCAAAGGTAAATCAGCTGTGTAAATTGCTTTTTTGTAATTGGTAACGAGCAAATTAAAGTGAAGATGCATCCTTAAGTAGAAAAATCCCTTTCCTCATATGATTCACAGTGTGTCTTTGAGTTAGTATTTTAACCCTTCTATTCTAAACAAGTTGATTGTAGTTAGCACTTCCAGTGAGTAAAGGTAAGCAATCTGTTTATTAGTTAAAAGAGGAAAATGAAGGACATGGAAGGAGGCTGGGCATTTCCCTTTTCCTATGGGAAGTTTCTTGAAGCACAACCTTCAGAATTTTTTCTAGATTCCTTGAGACTTACATGACTACTAAGGTATGCAGCCTTTTCTTCTTTGTGTCTACCATGTATGAAGTCAGAGCACACCCATGTGCAGTTGCTTGCCAGTCAGTAATTGGTGATGACAAGGAGAAGAAGGGAGTTGAAGAGAGTAACAGGGATTATATAAGGCATGGAATAAGACACACTGAAAGAAGGGAAAATACAAATGAAGTCCTATCCTGCTGTCTTATGGTGTTTCCAAGAAATTTAATTTGGAACCTAAAGAGTAATGGGGAGACCTGGACTGTGCAGCATATGATCTCAGCTAAAAGGCTGATAAAATTCTGGGATTTTGTTAGTTTGGTTGGTTTTACTTTTGACTTTAAAACCAAAAAGTAGTTGTTCCTAAGTATTTTATGCTGAGGCTTGATTGAAGCTGACACCACCAAACTACCTGCATGTGCTTGGATGTGCAAACACAGATGTTACTTTTCTCTGGAGAGACATGATGCCTCTCTCTTCTTGGATGATTAACAGGCTCATTTCTGATTAGTAATAGCATCTTAGCCCCAGAATTGCCTACCTATGCTGATTGAGGCATAGAGGGACATACAGCAGAACAAGGGATGGCAAAGGTTAAAGAGCTTAAATGGTCTGAAAATTATAAGCATTGTCAAAGGCCAGCAACATGAAAAAAGTCATATGAAATAATATTTATTCATAATATTGAGTATTCCAAATATTGCTTCCAAACGTCTTCCATATATTAATGACTGGTTTGAGAATTGATCACCATTTATTTTTGAAGGAGAATGCATTTCCTCTGTGAGCTTACTGGATAACAACTAGATATATCAGATAAATGCAGACAAGTCTTAACCTTGGCTCTGGTGGAACTCCTAAATGAATCTGAAAGCTCTCCAGGGAAAAAGTCTTTCCTATGGGACTAATTTTCACTGAAATCCCAAACAATGTGTGTGTAGTAATGATTTCCACTGTTTTGTTTGTTTACACTTAACATTTATGGTGTGCTGGGAATTTATAGGCCACCTTTAATCTGTTTGAAAGCAAGTTACTTTTTTGGTTGTTTACTGTAAGCTGAGTCTCATGATTTTCAGGGCTGTATCATACACAGTGAACCGTAGCAAAAGAGCCATAAAGATCTGTGGCAGTGTAGGGAACCTGTTGCATAGTTTTGTGATTTAGCAAACTAGAGGAAAGCTTATCAATATATAGGCTAGTACTGAATTTTACAGTGAAATGACAGGGCATACTCAGATGATCATAGACATCTGATAAGAAAAAGGATAAGAAACATATTAAATACCTTATCTGGAAGTTGCTGGTGTGGACATGGTACAAGTCAACCCACTCCATTTTAAGTTTGCAAGGGCTATGCAGCTGAAAAAACCATCAGAGCTAAGATCAGTGACATAGTCAAAAAAGCTGCTGGGATTGCTGGGCTGGCCTCAGAGCAGAAACATAGCCCAAGGACTTCTGTGCAGGGCATCTGAATGGCAGCAATGAACTTCAAACACACATACTGATTTGGGGATATTTTTGCTCTCAATTGCTAGCAGTGTTTTTTTAAGTACTGTCATCCCTCATTGGCATACTGATGGAAGCTTGGCCTGATGATATTTCAACATACTCTGATGGGAATAGCATAACAGGAAGTGGAGGCCTTTCTGTATTTATTACATGTTTTTTTAACATGTGGATGTTCCAAACTTAGTGGTGGTATAGTGTTCCCATAGTCTGATAGATCTCAATCCAATACTTAATCCAACGTTTTTCTTTCTGATAGGACATATTCTTGTGCTATAATCAACAAAAATTTAATATTAGAGTTGATTAAAAAGGCTTTACTGTGAATAAAGGAATTGATGTCCTATTTCCTGTGCACTGAAGTGTGGTATTTCTTCCATTTACTTCACTCCTCATGATAACTTCTGATCCACTCACGTCTTCACCACAGTATCCCACAATACCTTCCCATCTCACCACATAATTGTTTTGCAGGGAGGTGTTTGTGTTCTGGCTGGGTCTGTGCTCTGTGTGTGTCAGCTGATTAGCAGACACCAAAACACAACATGTAACTGTTGAGGTCATGATGGAGGAGGCTTTCCCTCAGTGGGATACTAAGTGCAGGTTCCAACTTCTATCCGGAAGTGATAAGTGATTTTTGCTTTGCCTTTTCTTTGAATAATAAAATATGTGATTTCAGGAAAGCCAGAACATATTTGCTTTTTATTCTTGCTGAGATACTTCACTTACAAGGTCTGCTTGTGCTAGTTTTACATTCTGGGAATATAGGTATATTACTTGGTCCTCGTACAAAGTCTTCTGTAGTTAGACTGCCTTTATATTGAATAACCCTTTTAGAAAATGTTTTAAGTTGCAAGAAAAGTTCCAGAGAGTGTGGCAAGCCTTCGAAAAATTCAGTTTAGGGGAAAAGACATCTATCTGAAGTCTTCATTATAGCTTATAATGCATTTAGTCTGGTTGCTGAAGCAAAGAAGGAGTAAGAATAACCTCTTTTATTTTCTTTTTTTCCTTTGTTGCAGTATACAACAGAAGATTTGTTAAGTCTGATTCAAGCAAGTGAAGAAGAAATACTCCACCAATTGCAAGTTATAGATGCCTGCAAAATTGAAGGTATTCCTATCTAAAGAATATTATTACCTATGAGGAAATAACCCTGGAAATATTTTCCCCAAAATATATGTTTCCTTTTTCTAAGGTCTATTCCATATCCTTGTCTTTCAAGATGCAAGTTACTTCAAAGTTCTAAGACTTGTTTCCATAGATCCATGTCCTCTGCTGCTATGAATCTGATCAGAAGGATAAAGCTGAGCAGGCAGTGCGAGTCTCTCTCTTTCCAGCATAACTCCTTCTTTGCTGCTACAAACACTGGCATCAGAGTATCCCATCCCACCCACAGCATTAATATTTTTTAGTTGGTCACCCTCTTCATGAATGAGTGGGTACTGCTTTCTGTAGTTCTAGAGGCAAAACCAGCTGATTCTTAGGTACCCCCATCCTTTTCATAGTCCTTTCTTCCTCCCAGACTTGGTTTGTCTCATTGTCTTCCTATCATGTGAGGAAAGGCTTGAGCAAGTGCCTCACTTTGGGACAGGTCCTATTCATCCTTTACTTGGCCCTGCCCAAACCCTCACTGGGACACAAGGTGAAGGGCATTCCTAGAGTCATCTGGATTTTGGAATTTTTGTGAACTTCTCTAGACCTGAGCTGTTGTTTTGTAGGCCAGTGCAGCCAGCCCTGATCATGCAGTTCTGTTTCTGAACTGTTAGTTTTTCCACATCTGATTTATCTTGGAGTGATATTTTTAGTGTCTTTGTATCTGTGGCAGTTGAAGAATTACTAAAGAATTGCAAACAATTGAGATAATTAAGTTTCATTCTCCTTTACATTTGCTCTTATTATTTAGTTCCCTTTCTCAGCTTTTAATCCTGAAAAAACCACAATGCTGCTGCATATTGCACAGGTGTGACCTGAGTGTCCAGACTCCAGTAATGTATCTTAATGGCAATAGAATTAAGGTGTTAATGTTTTCCTTCTAACAGTGTTTTGTGGTGCTCTGTTTGGCAGGCTGTTGGAGAATTTTAGACTTTGACTATGAGATGAAACTCTTGAATCATGTGACTCAGCTAATAGATTCAGAGTCTTGGCCTTTGAGTAAGGTTCCTCTGTGTGCCTGCCTTGAAGAACTTGGATCTCTAGAACCCAGGTAAACAATTATTTTTAGTACTTAAAATTGCCTACAATCATTATTAACTATGAGTAATTACAGTATTTGTTAACTGTCTATTAGAATTATAGTCTTGCAAATCTAGATTCTAGTTACCGTTATATAAATGATGCATTTTCTTTGTTTCTAAAAATACTCAAGGCAATTTTTAGACAGGTTAGTAAACTGATTGTAGTGTTTATTGGTAGTATTTCCATTAATCCACAGCAGAAACATTAATGCTGAGTTGTAAATGATGGAAGTAGCATGTGCTTAAGTTGTAAATTGCTGAGTATCTTGAAATATCTGTTCTGAAGCTATAGCTAGCCAAAAATATTTGGTTTACCTGTTGCATACTAGCTGAGAGGGGAGTATGTTTTCTCGTGTAATTCAAAATTACTATTCAAAGAAAGTCTTAAGCTTACAATATGTAGCATTTTCCATTTAACTGCCTTTTAGCTCAAAAAGATATTTGCAGTTAGGCTATAATTTTATGACAGAGGTTCAAAAAAGTGTCTATTATTCAGTAAAGGATAATTAATTGCAAAGTTTTTGACTTGCATCGTAGGATCATTCAGACTGGTAAAAAACATTAGGATAATTGTGTCCAACCATAAACCCACCACTGCCAAGTCCAATACTGAGCCATGTCCCTAAACACCTCCAGGGATGTTTTCTCCAGCACTTCCTTGGGCAGCCTATTCCAGTACTTAGTGCTTTCCATGAAGAAATTTTTCTTGTATCCAATCTAAATATATCAGGCCATTTCCTCTGATCCTGTTACTTGTTGCCTGGGAGAAGAGTACTGACCCCCACCTCGCTATACTCTCCTTTCAGGGAGCTGTAGAGAGGGATAGGGTCTCCCCTGGGCCTTCTTTTCTCCAGGCTAAACAGCCCCAGCTCCCTCAGCGGCTCCTCACCTGAGCTGTGCTCCAGACCCTTCCCCAGCTCTGTTGCCCTTCTCTGGATGTGCTCCAGCCCCTCAATGTCCTTCTTGTAGTGAAGGGCCCAGAACTGGACGCAGGACTTGAGGTGCAGACTCACCAGTGCTGAATACAGGGGGACAATCCTTGCCCTAGTCCTGCTGGCCACGCTGTTGCTGATACAATTCTTTCTCGTTGGAAAAAAGTGATACTGCAAGAATCTATTCCTTATTTCCATTATCATTTTAGTCTTTGCTAGTTATAACTAGAAAGTGGAACAGACCTTTGGGGTTGACAGGCTAAATCACTCTCATATGTTATTTGTCCCCTATTGTTCTCTCTTCTGTTTTTTTACCATTTTTTACATTTCACCCATAAAATGTGTCTCATCATCTATTCTCCTCAGTTAATTTTTTTTCTCCATACCTGTTTCTTAATTTTATTGGTAACTGTTTCAGTAGTGTCCTAGTAAACAGTATTAGAGCTTGATGTCTGATTTTTTTTTTTTTCCAGAGAGATGATAGAACACATTCTTTTAAGCTATGGCAGGAAATATGTTGATGATGGTAAGTTTGGGAAAGCTTACCTGGTTTAACTTGGCATAGAATAAATAGTTATTAATGAAAAAATGTAGGTTTTGTGAAGAATGGGCCAAACAAATTACTTTGCTGCAGTGCCAGTATAAGGAAGGAGCAAACCGGATTAAAAATCAGTACAATTGTTAAAGGAAATTTCACAGGAAAAAAAGGCTATTAAACTGTACAAGACAATTGTGAACAGAGGTACTAGAAGTGATTTATTAGATGTCTACAAGCCATAATTCCATGACTAAAGAGAGCTCGCTATTAAAATTTAGATGACATCTCTGTTTAGATACCCTAGAAGATCTCAGATATTTAAGTAATTACTTGTGCTATTATGAGTAGTCAATAGCTTTAATTCAGCTTGCCTGAAGTAGGTATCTGCTACTGCACCACAAGATCCACTGGTTGTAGTGATTAGATTTCCATTGTCCATCTCCCACACGGATACAATACTGCACTGCCCTAATTCAGTCTGAATTCTTCCCCCCAGTGGCTTTCATCTCACCTTTGGCTGAAGTAGGAGTTGCACTCAACCTTAAAGGACATAGGAAATGTCCTTTGGAGTCACAACAGACTCTTGTCTTAATAGATTTAGGCAGTTTGTACAAGGAACAAGTCTGAATTACAGACAGGTGACTGAAACAATAGAAGGACGTTTTTATACCTGATTTGGTTCAGAGAATTTTAGCCAAGTCAATGTGTGAGAAAATGAAGTCTTAGCCTTCATAATCTCATAAGGGTGATTAAAATGAAAGTTTTGTTTTCTATTCAGAAATAGGAAAGAGAACTGTAGGAGAAATGGTACACTGTGAAAGGGGAAAACTTGGAGGGAAAACACATCTATTGATACAAATTCATACTGTAGTTGGGACAGTGCCACTGTATTCTCCATAATTTATTATTGAGAATGAGAAGATAGCATAATTTATCCAAATTAACACCAAATCAAATTACTTCTCAAGGAAAAGAAAAAAGAGGATACTTAGTATATAGAAGATTAGAACAAGGCTGCTCTTTTATCAAAAGGCAAGAACCGAAGATAACCTAGTTTTTGCTTCTCAGCAGGGGAGGTTTTCTTCGAAATGCATGAAGATAAAATATGCAGAGCTATAGCACAAATGCTTTTGCAAAATGCAGTTAAATTCAATCTATCAGAGTTTGAAGAAGTCTGGCAACAGAGTGTCCCTGAGGGGATGACAACGAGGCTTGATCAGCTTCAGGTAAACAGATAAAGAAGTGTGGATTCTTTTGTGAGTAAGCTGTAACTTACTTGTGTCATACATAGATTTTATCCATTATTGGATATTGTGTTGTTTTTGTCAGCTTTTGAGTTCAAGTATGCTTTATGATGTCCTCTATGATCACCAGTAGTCTGGAATCATGATAATTCAGGTTTCTGTAACTCAGGCACATTTCAGTGTTTGAAGAAAGATTGCAGCTGTAATTTACTACTTGTAAATGTGACTGGAGCAGAAGCTGAAGCTGTCATTGAACAGATGGTAGTGACAGCCAGTAGAATAGCAAACACTACTGGAATCCTTTTGCTCAAAGAAAACAGAGAGGTGTTGGAACCCAATGGATTCTCCCTTCGTGTTATAAAGGAAATTATAAATACTGCCTGTAAAACAGTACCTTTATTATACACTTTGCCTCTGGTAGTGCAGTTCTGGAAAGCTTTGGGTCTGCAAGGAGCAACTTGCATCAGAAGGATGTTTAATTGTTTTGTCAGGACTTAACATTTCCTTTCTGATGCTGTTCTACAGGGCTTGGCTCTTGTGGATAAAAGTTCAAGACCAGAGACCATCTTTCTGCTGAAAGTAGAAGACTTACCTGAGGACAATCAAGAAAGATTCAACAGCTTATTTGGCATACGGGAAAAGTGGACGGAAGTGGATATTACCCCTTATATACAGTAAGGATGTATTTCTTTTTATTAAAACATAATTAGTACTATAGTCTTCCCTTTTTGCATACCTGGCTTCTGATGAGCTATCATTGTCTCAGTGATACTACTATACTTTGCAGTTTAAATTAAATGGATTCTATATGAATAGAATACCCACCTCTGGGATCTGTAACTCTCTTTTTTTGGATTTAAATGTGTGTAAAAAGCTGATCCTACTGGGTTTAAATGGGTGATAACTCTCATTTGATTAAAGCAGAAAATTCAAAGGCTAAACTTCCTGACCTTTACAATGAGTCTTTATATTTACAACACTAGAACTATAAAGCAGTAGTGCTTCCTGTACCACAACTTTTGTTCCTTTGGTGGTTAAGACTTACACTACTGCACTATCTGGAATGTCCAGCTGTGATATAAGTGAGCAGATGTTGATGCTAACCCAGAAGTAACTGCATCAATCCTTTATGAATGGCTCTAAATTTATTGTAATATGAATGAATAGTTCAGAGCTAGCTGTTTTGTTAGATTGAAAACTTTGTTAGAGAACAGTAATAATAAAACTCCACCTAAAACCCAAAATTCCTTTTTCTGAAGTAAGTCATGTAGTTTTGCCTAGTGCATAAATGTCAATGTAAGTTCTAAACTTCAGGTAATTTAAAGCATTATGCGACAGCTGGAGTAGTTCTGGGTTTTTTTTTCCTAACATCCTAATCCAGCTTATTGCTGTAGTTATAAATATTTTACAGATTCATTCTGTGTGAGAGTATTTCTTAATGCCAATGTCACGTGCTTTATTTCCTCTTTTAGAGACTTGTGTGCAGAGAAACAGACCGTTGGTGCTCTTCTGACAAAATATGCTCGCTCCTCAATGCTGAATGGTGTTAAAGTTTATAATTCTAGAAGACCCATCTCATAACAAGTATTGTTTGAAGAACTGAGGATACTGAATGTAGTAACAGTGAATGTTACTTGCTGCTTCCTTCTGGGGGAAAGAATTGCCAACCATCATTATACAGTGTACTTGAGTTTAAACAGCTAGGCGACTTGAATATGTTGTGTTCTCTGCTCAGCTAAGGAGGGTGTGAGGACACTTGTGGCCTCTAAGGAATGATATTCAGCTCACCTTCCTTTGCCAGCCTTCTTTGCCAACCTTCCTTTGCCCAACTTCTACTTCTTGAATACAAATAAGCTGTTTATCCATAAGTCTGAAATGAAAATTTAAAACCTGCTTGATAATAACTCAGTCAATTGAATTGACTAGCAAAATGGAAAATTTAGTCTTCTGCCCATTAGTGGCCATTCTTAAAGATTAAAGTTTCAATGCAGTGTTCACATTTTGAATATCACAGAGCTGATCAAGCTCATGAACAAATCATTCCCCTCTGAGACTACACAAGTCTTGATTTTGAAAAGTGGTTCTTTTTAATGTCATGCCTATGAACACCATCAGCACAAGCACCTGACACTTTAATACTTGGCAGAATGGCCTTACATATATTACAAAAAAAAATTGCAGTGAAGTGTGAATATAAGAGAGAGTAGTTGGACATGGTGTTACAAATAGCCTGTAAACTGTCATTAAAATGTAGCTGAGGTAAAACTAATGTTTCATGGAAGACTACTTGTGCTTTTTAAAGAACCTACAAAACTTTGTAGTACATTTTTTTTATAAAACTTTGTTATGGCAAATAACAGCACATAGAAATTGTGCCTTGAAACCTTCCAGTTTTGTAATGGTAATACTGCTCTATGTAGAGAAATTAAACAGGATGTTTTTATGATACTGCCATGAAGTGGTGTGCCTGAGATGGTAATTTTGTAATCATTAAAAAGGATTGTTTGCATGTCAGTAAACCAGAGTTTAATATCAGATAGTTTTCAGATTCATATTTTAAACTTAATTGTTGTTGGTTATTTGATACAAAAAGGATTTTTTCCATCAGGCTCAGATGTGAGGTAGGAAATACCTTGGAACTGCCAGCATTCCAGCTGTAGAGTGAGTGGGGAGAGTAGAGAAACTCCTCCTAGATCAAATGTAACTCTTTAAGATGTACACTGTGTGCGTACTTGGAATTTGGTACAGATAAAAAAGCTGAATAAAAGCTTCTTCCTGAGCTCTGTTTATTTTGCCCAGTGCTGCAAGGTCAGTCCCTGTGCTGCAGGCTGCTGCGGGGGTGTAGGGGTGTGGTGTTTGACCAGCTGTGTGGAGACCAGAATGGCTCTGCTGGGAAGGACTGACTTGTTTGCTCCCTGGTTCCAGCAGCTCCCAATAGCACCGGAACCTTCACTCCCAGAGGTCAGTGGTTATATGAATGGAAAAGCCTTGGAAATTCCTTCCATTGCATCACAGAAAGCCCCTTAGTTGAAATATACAACACAATTGGTACTTTTATATTTGTGCTTCAAGTCTATAACTACATAGGTGTTTCTTTATAAAACAAATAAAAATTAAGTCTTTAATGAATAGAGCTTTATTACAGCAATGAAAAGAGTTTGTTTAAATTAATTATGCGTGTGTTACCATTCCATGTGTGCAGTGCTCCTGATTAGTTACACACTCAAAATGCAATGACCGTTCAAACTCCCATCAGTTTTTTCGATGCCAGCATTTATTTTAACCTAAAAGAGATGAATCTGGGGTTCCTGATACCAGTCCTGGTTCTGAAGGAGCTTTGTGTGGTGCCCTCCGGCTCCCACAGCGGGACCGCGGGAGGCGGGCGGGCTCGCGCTGTGCCGCGCGCTGCTCCCGCCGCCCTTCCCGCTCCCAGCCCCGCGCCTGCGCGAGCCGCGGCGCCTGCGCGCGGGGACACGGCGCGGCCCGCCTCGGCTTTTGGCTTATTGGGGAGGGTTATTTTGTCCTTCTCTCTTTTTTTTTTTTTTTTTCCTTATTCTCTCCGGCCGCCGCTGCTGGGCTGTCCGTCTGAAAGAAGCGAAACTCCAGCAGGTTTTCCCGCTGAAGTGACAGCGCTCAGTCGGTCGGGCCGTGACCTCTCACCGCGGGGTCGGAGGTGACCGCCAAGATGGCGGCGGCTGCGGGAGGGCCGCGGCGGGCGCGCTGCTGAGGGAGACCCGCGGGGCCGAGCCAGCCCCGGGCCCGCCCGCTCCGCCCTCTGCGCCTTGCCCGGCTCTGGGCGGACGGCGCTGCCCCAGCCGGCGCTCCCAGGAGCGCGGACACCGGTGCCTGCGGGCCGTCTGGCCGCGGCCCTCCTCATTCCGCCGGCACTGCCCGCTGAGCCGGTTGTTCTTCGTAGTTCCCGTGGAGAGGAAGCGCCTCTGGACTGGTTCCGTGACCCCTGCAGGCAGAGGGCCTGAGAGCGCACCTCCAGAAGGTTTTGTACGAGCGCTGCTTGTCGGTGGTGCTGAAGCGATGGCGCTCGCTGGAGCTGAAGATTCCTGACTGCTGGGGGTCACACATCGCTGAGGAGATGAGTGATCAAATACGGCGTGACACGGGGGAAAACCGAGGGACCCGCTGAGTGAGGATGATGTCGATGCCCGTCTGACGGTCAGCAGTGTGTGTTTAGTGCTGCGGTTCAGGATGAATAGGAAGAAAGGAGACAAAGGATTTGAAAGCCCAAGACCCTATAAATTATAAGTATCCATTTTTTTTTAATTGCTGTAGTTGAAACCAATGCACACTGAGTCAGGCCACAGGCTGATTAGTAATGATTTATTTAAGAAGGTTGGAGCTTGTGGTGTAGCTTGCATTAAGAAAACCTGTGTGATGTTTGAATGTGTAAATGGACTTGCTCATGGGCAGCAAGTCTGTCAGCCATGCAGTCTCACGAAGATATTTACGTTATGATCTTCAAACTTTGGACATTTGTTCACATAGTGTCAGTACTAAAGACCGTACTACGATGTTCTATACATACTGCTGTTCAAAAAGTCCTTTTGACTTAAGGGCCTTTTTATGTACAAAAAAAATGCTTGCTTTTCAGCAAGCCATGTTCTTAAGCAAATTATCATTTTCACACATTCACTCTTCGGGTTGTAATCGAGCTACAAAGCAGTTGGTGGTATATTTCAGTGCATTTTAATAATTTCTTGTTATACCTCTTTTATTCCTTTATAAATCTGTTACATTAAGTGTATATGAGAAGACTGATTCTACTTAGAAATACATTTGTGTAAGTAATGTATGAAACCACTTTTAGATTCTCTTGTAAGAGTTTTTATCAAACTTTATCTCACCTGAAGCAATGTCACTTCTTAATGTACAGGATATATGCAGATAAACTGCCGTATGCCATAGAAGTTGAATTATTTTGAGGTTTTGTCTTGAGTCATGAAACGCGCTATTGTAACGATGACACCTATTACAGGAAATTACATAGAAATAACTTACAGGATTTTTTAAAAGTTTGAATTATTTTATCTCCTACCTTTTAAATCAGTTTTATTTACCAGGAGTTCTAATACATCACTCAAAATTTAAGCAAATGCATTTGACTAATATGAAATACCTATCTTGATTAATGGATTAGCATTCTTTTAAATTACAAATTCTTAGGCATGCTAATTGTAAAAACATATACTGTATCTTGTAATGTGTAATACCTGCTTATATAAATTACGTACAAGTGTCAGCTCTCCAGGTAAACTTCCCACAGGTCTCTGACTGCAAGTGTTATGGTTTATGCCATTACTGATACTACTCATCACTACAGTATTAGACCTGGACACTGCCATTTGTAATTCTTTATGTGCAAATAAGTGTTGTTCAAAAATTATGTTATCTTCCTGTATTGCCAGTAATGTTCATCCTGGCATGATACTGTGTTTGATTTTTTGGAGGACTTTCCTGACATTGTGGGTAACTTCTATTCATTATTTGGTTTAGACCACATAAAAGATTGAGACAAAGATTAATGACTTTTATAGAAGTATATTTTATTTGCAGTATTTATGTACATATATCCTGTGTGGCTGTCTGTTAAACTGGGTTAAAGTATTATTTAAAATGCTGGCATTTATGCAAAACCTTACTTTTTTTTTTTTCCTTTCAGCACAACTCATCAGGTAGTTTGTATCAACAACATAAATTTTCAGAGAAAGTCTGTTGTAGTAAGTATTTCCCAATAAAGTGTGGAGTAGAAATTATCTGGGTTTTCTTCATGCTTTTAGAGGGAAAAAATGCACTCACAGGCTAATTATGGTGTTCAGCTACTTCATAGGTTATACTTTCTAATCTGATGCTTCTCATAAGTCTGTCATTGCTTGAGATAAAATTTCTAATTGTGAGCACTTCTATAAAAAAATTTCTAAATGAAGGCTGCTGCACTGTAAATATTACAGAGCAATTTGCAGTTCAAAATTCATGCTCACACAGTGTTAGCTGATGTTAGGGATAGGCTTGCAGAGTTTTCTCCCTTTTATGTGAGTTCACTTGGGCTTTGAAGAGACTTTCATCATTTCAGTCCTAAAATCTTCAAGAGTCTTGGTCAATTTACTTACCTGTTTCAAGGATTCTGCTGAGGTTTTAAGAATTCTTGTCTCAAATTCAAGTACCGAAACGTACAATATAGTGATGGTAATAACTTGAAATCTAGTCAATAGAGGCAGATTTTTTCCAGTAAAACAGGCATGATTGTCAGTCACATTGAATTTTTTGCTTTGTCTGTTTCATTTACACCTGCGAAAATTCACCTTTTAAATGGCATGAAAGAAAATGTAGAAAATCTAAATGGCAAATCATTTTCCTTTTCAAATATGAAAATATCATCTTTATATCAGTGATTTGATTTTTAGAAGTTGTATTAGTAATAATTTTTTATATCTCTCCAGTTTTTAAGCTGTTAAATATTTTACGGAAGATTTTGATTTGTGTTTTCATAGGGTTATGTGGAACTCACAATATTTCCCACAGTTGCAAACCTGAACAGAATCAAGCTGAACAGTAAGCAGTGCCGGATTTACAGAGTGAGAGTCAATGATTTAGAAGCAGCTTTCATCTATAATGATCCAACACTGGAAGTCTGTCACCATGAGTCAAAGCAGTAAGTGATGTGTTTAAGACTCTGCAGATGTAGTATTTTCTGTTGCTCTTAAGCATAGCTCACTCTCTTTTACTGACAAGTTTTACCTCATAATTTCCTAATAGTAACTTTTGGTCTGGTCTAATTTTAGCGAAGTATTTTGGCAATAATTTTGACTCTTAGACTAATCTTCTTTAGAATTTCTCATGCTAATATATCTTTGTATTGTTTTGTGAAAGTATAAAAAAAATTTATATAAAGTACTTCATGGGGAAAAAGGCCTTGGATTTAATCTGTGTGCTTGAAACAGACACTGTGTATCCCCTAGGTATTCCTTTATTCATCAGTTATGCAAGAGCATCAATAATTCAGTTTGCAAATACAGTGTTCGTTTATATAGGACACTGAATTTATTAAAAGAGTTACAAAATTTTCTTTGAGTCTTGATACTGACCACTTGAGTACATTAATTCTGTAATTCTGTTTGCTTTGTGACTTGATGTTTTTGTTATTGATGCTCATTATGATACTTGTGGCAAAAATTCAGAATTGTTATTGCAGGGATTCTAGATTGTTGTGAAGAGCTAGAAAATAAAGCTTTTGGCCTTTTATAAGGAATCAAACTTGCATTATTTATTGTTGTCGATAACAGCGTAAGTCCTAGAACCTGAACTCACTTCAAAATTTGAAAGGAAAAGTTTAAAATTTCTTCACCTTCTCATATTGAAGAGTATGTTTTAAATCATGTGGCATCCTGCATGTTCTAGGTGTGAGTTTGTGGGCTCTTAAGTTGGACAACTCTTTGGGAGCTCTCCTGGCAGGGGAGATTCTCTTGGAGCAGTTCTGTGTTAGGAATGAGAGTTGCATTGGACTTTTTTGGTTTTCAGTTTCTGTTTATTGTTACCTTATCAAAACTTTAGCACATGGTCTGCGCCCAGACTATGCATGCGTGAAAACAGTACAAAAATGGCCAACAACCTCATGCTGCAAGGTCTTTTTAAGTTTAATCAAAAACTAAACTACTTAATTAAGAAGTGACACTTAAATTATTTTCTTTTCTAACTCAATAACTGACTCTTAAAGACTTGTAATGTAGATTTTTCTACTTGATTACAAGATACCACCTAAACCCAAGAAGAAAGAGGAAGAAGAGAGAAGAAAGGAATTTGAGACAACACTTTATATCTTCCATCTTGAACTCATCTGTAACATACTAAAAATCTTAAAACTTAAATTTTTCCCTCATGTGACATACTACACTACTATCTACAATCTCTACAATCTATTTCACACTTTTGTGGTTTTTAGTTTACTTTGAGGCTTTGGAAGTTTTTTCTATGAATGAGGGTCAAAGTCAGTGTTTTCCTGGGAGTCAGAGCACCCCAGTGTAGACAGGGGATATTCCCCTTGCCCTGGGTTCCCACACCAGGGAACTGATGTGGGAAGGGGCTTTAGCAAAAAATCTTTTAGCCATTTCATTTTTGGTAAGAGCATGATGGGGACATGTTTCCCCTAGGTATTCTCTTTTGATTTGCTGGAACATTTATATTCTCACAGCTTCTTTTGGCTGGCTTGGTTGAATTTACAATTTGCGGGATTGTTAAAAAACTTCTAGTGAAAGTGTTGTTAAACAGCAGCTGATAAAAAAAAGCCCCACAGAGTCCTTTAGGCTGTAAAAGACTGGCTGAAATAATCTAGTCCAATTCCCCTCACATGGGGTCAGGTAGAACAGGTTGCACAGGGCTGTGTCCCTTTGGGTTTTGAGTATCTTTGAGGATGGAATCTTTGCAGTCTCTCCAGGCATCCTCCAGTGCTGATGACCCTCAAAGTAAAAGGCATTTTCTTGTATTCCGATAGAATTTCATGTATTTTAACTCACATCCACTGACAGGAGCAGACACAGTCGGCGCAAACTGAGACATAGGAGGTTGCCTCTGAGCATCAAGAAACAGTTTTTACTGTGAAAGTGACTGAACACTGGGACAATTTACTCAGAGAGACTCTGAGTGGAGTCTCTATCCTTGGAAATATTTGAGTCATCTGGACATGCTCCTGAGCAAGTGGTTTCTGGTGACCCTCTTGGAGCTGAGGGGTTGGACTAGAAGACCTTCAGAAATTGCTTCCAACCTCACCCATTCTGTGATTCTGTAATAACTGGAATCCTGTGTAACTCCTGGAAGGTGTAAGAAAGGAGCAGCATTTCAAATTATCAGAGTGAGGAATCCCATTATGTTAAAAAAGGGATTAGGAGAGGGAATTCTATCATTTTGTGGAGAAGGTGAGGATTTTTTTGTTCAAACTATTCAAATTTAATGGAAAATCTCTGTATTTTATAACTCCCATGTTATTCATAGTTTTGAAAGACAGAGGTCACTAAATACTCATAACAAGAAACTAGTATGCCTCTTTCTGTATCTCAGAAGTTAAAGGCAACATGAGTTACAAAATGTTAGATGAAGTTAGATGTGTTCTTCCATTGAAATACTGGTCACAGTTGAGTAGGTAAATACAGCATCTCTGCTCTTGAGGCAGGATTGCGAGCAGAAATACTAGAAATCTAAAAACTCTAGAATTAGTACCTCAGAAAAATCATCAGTATGTTTTCTCTGCCCTTCTTTACAAAGAACTGCTTCTAGAAATAGTGGTTTGTACTAGTCTTTGTATCTAATCATCTGGTCATCTCTTCCAAGTTCTCATTTGTTATGGCAAGTGTAGTGATGATGTCCTTTGTACCCTTGCACCTGAACTAGCTGCAGCAGTTATTTTGTGACACAGATTAGACGTGATGGTTTGTTTCTGATCTTACTGGGATTGTTCCTTTTGCATAGTTTTGTTAAGTAGTCTTTTGAACTAGTAAAGGGGAAATGAGGATGGTGCTTGGCAACCTGTTTATGTTAAGTATTTTATTTTCAATCTTTAGTTCTCCCTGTGGTGTGTAATAAGTATAAGTTCACGTTATAAAATTGTATATACAAACATTTTCTATTGTTTTGATAATGCTTTTAGTTTCTTGGATGTTATTTTCTAAAAAAAGACTTAAAATCATAGAAGCATTGAAATTGGAAGGGACCCATAAGATCATCATCATGAGTCCAACTGTCAACCCAGCACCACCATGACCAGTAAATCATGTCTTCGGGTGCCATGTCCACAGGTTTCTTGAACACTTTCAGGAATGGTGACTCCACCACTTCCCTGGGCAGTCAGTTACAACCTTTGCAGTCTTTTCTGTGAAGAAATTTTTTCCAAGTAACTTATCTGGGGCATAAGTATTTAGAAAAGTTGTTAATTTAATGGACACTTTCCTACCTTTTTATCAAAGTTAAAATAATCTGAAGACTTTTTACTCCCTTAGTTAGCAAAAGAATTCTTTTTAAAATGGAAAACTCTGTATGGAGTAAAGATTAGAAAACTTGCTACAGCATCTCTAACTTGATAGGTTGTGTTTACTCATGGGAGGTTTAGGAGAAGTGGTTCACGGTTATGTTGTGGAAATTTTGGCATGCAAGGAAACAGTTAAAAGAGGGTTGAGGAATTAAGCTTTATCTATGACACAATTCTGTCTGCTTCACTATTGTCTTTTTTACTGCTTCTTGGTGAGATCACATCTTCATGTTCTGAATTGAAATATTCAACTTTTTTTCAGTTGAAATAGTAATACTGGGTTCTAGCATCTTTGAGGAAAAAATCATTGATGCATGATCTCTGTCATTTCATATTCTCAGTGTTGAAGAAGGTAAAATAATTTTTCTTCAGTCATGCATTTTTTCAGTTTCCCTGAATATCAGAAAACTCTCACTAAAAAGGTAATTAAAAATCAGTGAAATTTATAGGAAACGTTAGAAGGCATGAATTAACATATTAAATGTATTTTTAGCTTTGATGCTATTGCAAATTTATCCATTAGTCCTAAACCATAACTTCAGCTGACAAGCGAGCGAGTGTTTAAAGGTTTATTTAAAACAAAGTTAGACTTCTAACTTGTAATTGTCTGAAATCATCCAGTCCAATTCCCCTCACATGGGGTCAGGTAGAGTAGGTTGCCCAGGGCTATGTCCATTTGAGTTTTGAGTATCTTTGAGGATGGAGCCTCTGGAGGCTTCAGTACAGCATGGCTTTTTCATATCAGAATAGATAGATGAAATTAGATAAAGCAGTCACTTCCTTCCTGACTGAGCAAACACCTGAACAGGTGTTTGTATATACAGCTATGAAATAATTCACGTTGCTTTACTGTGTGTACACAAGACGGCAGAGAATCCCGTTTTGCTCATGCTTTTGAGAAGAGTTTCAAATCTTGTGGCAACTGCATATAGTGTTGAAGAGTGTCTATTTGGGTCATGTTTTGGGGCTGCTGTTTTTGAATGTTGCAGTTGTCTATCCTCCTCATCTTTCTTTTTCTTATAAATTGTGCTTTTTCAATTCTATCAGTGTAAGAGAAATGAGCTTGCTTTTTCTGGGCTATACTTCTACATTCAATGTAGAGACCCCAGTGTGTATTCTGAATACTTAGACAACTGCTTGTATCTCAGCCCTGTTTATTTAAAACTGACAAAGGAAACATTTTTTATTTTTAATCTTATGGTTGAGATTGTAAACTGTTAAATAGATACAGCAAAAGTTTGGGTGCAGTGGTTTGGTCTGTGATAAGTGAAGTTTTTGGTGATCCTGCTTACATGCTTCACGTTTTTGGGATATTTAGGATGCCTGGCTGAGAAGCTGTTGCATTTTACTGTTATTATTGTGTAAAAGAAGCTATGTTTTCGTATAGCTAGCTAATGCGCACATAATGCTTTTCTGTGCAATGGTTCATTTGTCTTTTTTTTTTTAGCTTGAAGCCTGTAATATTTAAGCATTATAAATTAGAAGATATTTTGATATCCTGTGGCTTTAGTTACAAGCAGCAGTAAACTGTGAGAGAGAGCAATATGGTAACCTTAAGAGCATGTCTGTCTTGCAGTATTTTTGCTTCTGGGAAGTCAATGATCCAGCCTTTAGACTTTATACAAAATAGAAAAAATTCTGGTGGTACTGAGCATGTGTTGCCTTGCTGCAATAAATAGCCTTTATTTACACTGGTATAATGCTTGTCTAATTGAAATATCATTAAAGACTTTGTTAGAAATAAACAAAGTGTCCTGGCCAGAATAGGGTTCATTTTTGCAGTAGTCAGGAGCAGGGAAAGGCTAAGACCTGGAGATTATTCTATACCACCTTGCCTCATTTTCCAGGGATGGGAAAAAGGCTTGCTTCCAGATTCCACAGCATGGCAGAGGGGTCAGGTGCTTTCATGAGTTACCTGGGGTGAGCAATACCATGTGAATCATTCACCTCTTTTCTCATACACATTGTCATTGGTATTGTTGCTGTTACTGTTTGTTGTCTTATTTCGTTGCTGTTTCTGGTAAATTGTTTTTATTTCAATCCATAATCTTTACCTTTTGTGGCTCCAGTTCTCCTCTGCAGCCCACCACAGGGGCAGGGTGGAGAGATAGAGTGGCACGTGGTTTGAAGTAGTTTCGGTGGAAACACTAAATGGGAGAATTCCTATACCACAACACAAAGGTGTAGAGCACTTTTGAAGAGAGATGACAAAGCCCTTAAACTTCACCAGGAATGAAAATTAGGTTTTTCAGCATGACAAAGATTCAAATCATTGCCCTATTAATAAATCACCTATATGTGCATGTATTATATCATGTATGGTATATCCAATGGTATATCATGTATGATATATTATGTATGGTATACATGATAAATGTATATCATGGTATATAATGTATGTACTCCAATATCAAGTGCTTATTCTATATGGGAAGCAATGTAAAATAGTAAATGAATTACTGGTAATGAAGAGTAAAGGATTACAGGCAAAGCAAATAACTTACTTTGCCAAGTTGATGTTAAGTACTGTAGGAAAACTGGTGTATAGACTATATGTTTGGCACATACATTTGTAGCACTGGTGCAGCTACTAAATGCTATGGAAAGCTTGAAATAAATTAGTAATTTCAAAAAATAAATCTCTGTAGTATTGCTTCTTTACAGTCACTCAAGCTGCATGCACTTGGGCTGTAATTAACAGTGTTTGGGGTGAATTCTGATAACATAATTTATCTCTGCTGGGAAAAGACCATGAATATATATTTGTTTTTTCATTGTCAATCTACACTTAGCATTAGGAAAATTTATCACTGTTCCTTGGACTGTAACTTTTGGCATATGCTCTGTTTTTCTTAAAATGGCCATATGCAGTTTATTGAGAGTAGTTCAATCTATTAAAAGATTAATCTGTGGTGCTATGCCTTTAATGGATTCTCTTTACAATGAATCACCCATTTGAACTAGAACGCTTCACAAAAATAGAAATATAAGAATAGACTTGTTTTCCATAAAATGGTAAGCTCTGGAGTCTCTCTACTTTGCTGTAAAATCATAACCTTTTCCTGTCTGTGAAGCCAGTGATGTTTAAAGTGTAGCCACAAGCTCATCACAATCCTCAAAGTTTGAACAAGTTCTCACTGTGTAGGAAAGGGATCCCAATCAATAATAGTAAATTTTCAAAAATAGTTTGGAGTAAAATTAAACACAGTCGAACAGAATGTTACTGTGTTTTTCTGTTGCTAGCTTTTTTTTTTTTATTATTACTTATAGGTGTTAGTCAGACTAATAGGTCTTAGTCAGACTAATAGGTCTTAGTCAGATGCTTTTTAAATAGAGTTTTCCCAGTGGTATTTGCCTTTCTAGGGTGCCATTTGAAGGACAGCTTAAAGCAGCTTTGCTTAGGGAGGTTCTTTGACCCCTCAGTATGGCAGATCAAGGAAGTAAACCAACTAAAACCTGCCTGATTAGAAAAAAAGTACTTATTTTCCCATTTGACACTTTGAGCTGTATCCCTACAGGATCAGATGAACAGTAATCTCCTTAGTGGGTGAGGTAGTAGTGGTGCGTGGGAGGCTAGGAGACAGCACATAAGCTGGAGTTCAAGTGGGTGGGAATTGTTCAGGACACATACTTGAAATTATACTATATTCTAGGGTACAAACTCAACCTTTCCCTTTTAAAACTTGTTGGCATTATATCCTACCTTTAGGTACAGTTATCTGTGAAAAAGGAAAAGAAAAATATATTTAAACTTGAGGTTTGTGAGTTTCTCTACTGAAGTGGTCCCATTTACTATTCAGAAGCTTTCAAGCAAAATAGAAAAGTTTACTGCTCCTGATATTCTCGGCCTTGGTAGTGGTGCCAGGGAATTTATGCACTATTGTTGCCAAAGATGAAGAACTACATGAAAATATGTTCTCAATATATTTCAGTGTTTTAGCAAAATTTTTTATAGTTCTGTAAGATTCAGAATATTAAGCAGGGTGTTTGACATACGTAGACTTACCGAATGCTGGTGGTCGCATGGTTCATTACACTTTGTTCTTCCAAATAAGGTACTGTAATTTGGGTTGTTTTCTCCATGGATGGTGAATAAAGAATGGTTAGGTGAGAGCAAAATCCTGAAATGAGATCATGTCTGCTTTGTGTAGACTTTAGATTCCATGAAAGGTGGAGTCCCCAGCCAAAAGTTAATTTACTCCATTGTGGTCCAGTAATCCTGCACCTGGGTCAGGACAAGCCCCAGTATCAGTACAGGTTGGGGGGATGAAGGCATTGCAGGCAGCCCTGCAGAGAAAGACTTCAGGTTGCTGATGGATGAGAGGCTTAGGATAAGTTGGCAATGTACATTTGCACCTCAAAAAGCCAGCGGTGTCCTGGGCTGCATCACCAGCAGTGTGACAGCAGGGCGAGGGAGGGGATTCTGCTCCTCTGCTGCGCTCTGATGAGACCCCACCTGCAGTGCTGTGCCCAGCTCTGAGGTACTTGGCACAGAAGATCATGGGCCTGTTGGAGCAGATCCAGAGGAGGCCACCAGGATGGTAAAAGGGATGAAGCACCTATCTGTGGGGAAAGGCTGAGAGTTGGGGTTGTTCAGCCTGGAGAAGATAATGGCTCTAGGAAGATCTCCTTCAGCCTTTCAGTACTTAGAGGGGGCTTTATGAAAAGGATGGGGCAGACCTTTTAATAGGGCTTGTTACAGTAGGACAAAGGGTAATGGTTTTAAACTAAAAGAAGGTAGATTTAGACTAGGTGCAAGGAAGAACTCTCTTACTCTGAGGGCAGTGTAACCCTGGAACTGGTTTCCCAGGGAGGTGGTAGATGCCCATCCCTGGAAACATTGAAGGTCTGGTTGGACAGGACTCTGAGCCACTTCACCTAGTGCAAGATGTCACTGTACTCTCCCAGGAAAGTGTGACTAGATACCTTGGGAGGTCCCTTCCAACCCAGATTGTTCTGTGGCTCTGTGACTCCTTGACTGGTTTATGCTTGACTGTGTCCTGCTTGTGCTTGAATTCATCAGCAGTACCTAAATTCTGTGGAAAAGGTGATAAGTAAGTTAAACACTTTCTCTTCAGGTATAGAGTTGTGCAAGCTTTTGAAAAACTGCGTGTACTGAAGAATTAGAATTAAGAAAGATTTTGCTTCTGCACTTTAAACAGTTTAGAAATCCATTTTGAAAAAGTATACAAGTTATTGCATAAAGCTGTAAAAGCAGGGTTATTTTTGGACTTGACTGTTTGTATTCCAGTCGTTAAATATAATCACATTGAATAATAAAGTAACATCCTGCTTGTAAGTACTTTAACAGAAGACATATGCTTGTTCGTGCTCATTTCAGTAGAAAACAATTAATCTAAGTCATAACTGAAGTAATGATCCAACTTTGTAATTAAGTGAGCAATTAATGAGTATCTGATATGTAGCAACGTGGGATTTAGATCATGGATGCTGCTACCTATCTCCCAATAAGCATCTCCTGTGGAAAAGCAGCTTGGGTAAGCATTCAAGCAGTCAAGTCCACACACCGCACTCGCCACAGCTTGCTCAACCAGGAGAGGCAGAAGGGCCTTTTATATGATAAATTCCAGCCAAGGTTTATTCCAGCACGCCAAAGGGGAAATCAGGGACAAAAGACCAAGCCATGTCGTGTGCACAAGGTTACGTAGGGGTCAGTGGCCAATGGTCTGAGGGCAGGACAAAGGGTATTGCCCTTCCGTGAAGATGGGGCTGGCCAGGAGGAGTGCCACAACCAATGAGGAAACAGGGAAAGGAGAAACCACAAGAATTAGGAGCACACGGGGAATGAAAACTGGGTCAGTGTTGCCAGGCTTGGTGGGGAAGTCTTCTCTTTCAGCCTAGGTGGAGACTCTATGGTATGTTCTTCCAGGGCAAGGCCCCAGGAGTTTCCCTGAAGGGTTCAAAGGATTCCACACTGGTATGGAGCTGCTCAAACCTGATTACAAAAAAACATGTTTGCATCTTAAATAAAAAATGTACACTTTGAAAAAGAAGAATGTTTCAAATATAACTAGAAACAAAAAGTATAGCAAATATTTCTGTGTTTGTATATCACGGCCAAAACTCTTAGCATATAATATTTTATATGTTATTTACAGGTGCCCCTATTCCTATCCATCAAACTAAAGGAGAAGAATACCATTGCCAAGCTAAAATCTTAACATTTAGAAATGCAAAATAAAACCAGAACTGCAATGTATGAGGAGCCAGATCTTCAAGACAGAGCTTTAGAATAAAGATACAAACTCCATCCAAAATAAAAACCAGAATTTTTAATTTCCATTCCAATAAATGTAGTTATTACTCTTACTGGCAAGAAAAGAACACTGAGCATTTCTCAGTTTATTGGGAGTTATTATTGTTTAAGTATTTTTGATCACAGATCACTTCTGCAGGAGCTATATTTTAAGTTCTGCTTGTTGAAATCTAATCTTTACTCCTTTTCTCTTCTACTCCTTTAAAAACAAAGCAAAACACTTGGTTGTCTATACACCTTGAAATTCAGTATAGAAATTGTCTTAACTTCCAGAGTTGTTTTTTTGTGGTTCAGCACAACTGTATTTTAAAAGAATTAACTGGCTATTTCTGACAGGAGGAATCTCAACTATTTCTCCAATGCCTATGCTGCTGCTGTCAGTGCTGTGGACCCAGATGCTGGAAACGGAGAGCTCTGCATTAAGGTTCCCTCAGAGCTGTGGAAACATGTTGATGGTAAAGAGACCATACCGAAAAATTAATTTAAGATGTTGGAGTTGTCAACTACAAGTTTGCTTAGGAAGACAGTAGCTTTGAAGAAATAGAAATAGTGTTACATTATTTTCTGAATTTTTGATTCATGTTTCCTTTTTCCTGTCCACCTGAATTCTGGAAAGTACTTTCACTTTTTGGTAATAGAGAGAAGTGTTGCAAGGTTTCTTGACACTATATACAAACATACTCTTGGGTGGTCACAACCCTGGGAGAATAGTTGAGGAAGTGGGAATAATGGAGTGTACTGGGGGATAAACTGTAATTTAGAAGCTGCTTGCAATATACACGATCCAACAAAAAAAAACTCTAATCATTTTATGCCATCTCACGTCAAGGAATGGTAATTTTAAAATTGACTTGGTAGTGAAAGTAGACTCCTTTATAAACTGGCATACTAGATCTGGAATAAGCAACTGTTTTAATGAGTTACTCTCCAGTGTTGATTATTTTCTTACAGGGATCTACTAGTTTATTGTATTATTTCCTGCATGGTTTTATTGGTTTTTCCCATGGATTTATGAGACTTCTGAGAGAACAATAACAACTGTATCATGAGGCTGACTCATGCAATATTGTCAGATGCACCTTAATGGGAAAGACACTTCTGTTTAGTTTAAGTTTTGTGTAAGTCCCTGTTGCCTTACGTGCAAGCCTAGAAGGGAGAATATTCAAACATGTATAATTTCACTTTTCAATGTTTCAGTGTCAAAATATAGTGACACTTGTGGGATAAATTTCAGCATATGCTTGAATTTCTTTGCTTGCCAATATATTCATAGGTGGGATTTCTTTGAAACTAAACCAAAGTGAAGACACTTAAGTTACAGGAAAAATATTAACTATAATAAGAGATCTTAAGCAACTGCAAACAATAATAATATGTCTTGTAAGAATGTGCCTGCTTCATAGAGTTTTTGGAGAAAATTTTTTCAGCAAGGTGCCAATTGTTAGGATACAGTGTATAAATATGCTTTACTCTTGGGGAATTAGAAGATGAAATTTGACTCCAATTGCAGTTTTTATTAGTGAATAAAGATTCTTGTAAATGCATCTCCTGTAATTTGTGCTTAGGAAGGTCTCAGTTTTGTAAGCTTTGAGCTGTACTTTGTAAGTGGACCAGGAAGTTCATGAGAATGAAGTTATCCCATAATCTTCAAAGACCTAGAGTCCTAAACTGAGTTACTATTCTGCAATAACTTTCATGTAAGTTGTATATACTTACTCCAGTTTTGGTCTTTGTGCTGCAGAGTTAAAAGTCCTGAAGGTGCATATAAACTTTTCTCTGGACCAGCCAAAAGGAGGCCTTCATTTTGTGGTACCCAACATGGAGGGCAACATGGCAGAAAGAGGGGCTCATGTCTTTTCATGTGGTTATCAAAATTCCACAAGGTAAGAAAATTGGTTTTGAGTGTTAGATTTGTATTTCAAATTTCTTCTCAAATTGTAGGAAATACAAATATTTTCATTGAATTATTTCAAGTTTAAAAAGTTCTAAAACTTAATTTGTGCTTGAAAGGAGCTTACCAATGTGAAGTAACATCTAATGATTAGTAATTAGAATGCCTAGTCTTTATAGCTCAGCAGGAGGTAAAGACAAAA
Source organism: Taeniopygia guttata (assembly GCF_048771995.1). Classification (NCBI taxonomy): domain Eukaryota; kingdom Metazoa; phylum Chordata; class Aves; order Passeriformes; family Estrildidae; genus Taeniopygia; species Taeniopygia guttata. The sequence goes on along the minus strand of NC_133026.1, from coordinate 138,609,105 downwards.
AAAGCTTGTAAAGCTTTATAAAGTTAATGTATTATAGAAGTCAGTATGTCAACATTCATATATTCTTAAAGTATTTAGGGATATAGTTTGGAACTTGAAAGAAAAATCACCTGTGGAAAAGAGTATAATTGTTAAGTATAATTGTTAGCCATTTTCTCCCTAATCCTTACTTTTCTAGATTTTGGTTTCCTTGTGTGGATTCATATTCTGAGTTGTGTACCTGGAAACTTGAGTATACTGTAGATGCTGCAATGGTGGCTGTTTCAAATGGAGATTTGGTGGAAACTGTATACACCCATGATATGAGAAAGAAGACTTTTCATTACATGTTGACTATTCCAACTGCAGCTTCTAACATCTCCTTGGCAATTGGACCTTTTGAAATCCTTGTTGATCCATACATGCATGAGGTAATCTTCATCATACAAGCCTCCTTTTTTTTTGCAAAAGAATTGCTGGTGTTTCATGTTACATTCAGTATACATTAGTCCAAAAATGGGTATTTCTAGTTCAACCTTCATCAGTATGTATGATAAAGCTTGTCTAGAAATGCCTGTATTTAAATTTATTTCTAAAATAAAAGGCTTTAAATAAGCATCAGTGCCATTTATGTCTGAATTTATGGGGCAAATTTGTTGAAATTCCCTGAGATATATAATACACTTGATATTTATGTATTTAAATATGTTTGTAGGTCTTGCAACTCATTTTCCTGTGTTTGTAGGTGACTCACTTTTGCTTACCACAACTTCTTCCACTGCTCAAACATACCACATCATACCTTCATGAGGTGTTTGAATTTTATGAGGAGATTCTTACCTGCCGCTATCCTTACTCCTGTTTCAAGACTGTTTTTATAGATGAAGCTTATGTTGAAGTAGCTGCTTATGCATCCATGAGTATTTTCAGGTTCGTATTTGAGAAAATTACACCTTCTAAATCCATGGGCCTAGAAGCTCTAGATCCAAGACTGTTGAGAAATATGTGAAACTCTAGTTATTTTTGTAGCCTAAGTGTTGGGCTTTCTAGTTTGAAAAGACTTGTTTTTATTGACGTTATGGGCTTTATAACACCATTTCCATTTTTATCTGTTATAAAGATGTTGGATTTACTTCAAGAAAAAACTGGTGGTGATTTTCCTTCTGAATTAGAAATGCCATGTATGAAGTATTTTATCTCAAATTAAGTTCAGAAGTTTGACTGTGTTTTATTTTTCTCCAGCTGGAATAAGGTATCAGGAATACAAGATGATGTCACCAGTTAAACTACTTAGACTCTATATAGAGGGTTGTGTCTAGATGATAATAGCAGGAGATCTGCCTGCGTTAAGATTATTAAAAATTTAAAAAGATGTTGCTATCTTACTGAAAAAAGTGAAGAAATTATTTTATTTGTTTTGGTTTTTAAGGCAAGGTCTTTTTAGTTTCTTTGGAGCCAGTGCTCATGTTGTGTTATTTTCTTTTTCTGGGGCTCCAGCACAAATCTCTTGCACAGTGCAATGATTATAGATGAAACTCCACTGACAAGGAGATGCTTGGCACAGGCCCTGGCCCAGCAATTCTTTGGATGTTTCATATCCAGAATGTCCTGGTAAGTATTTTACCATAGTGTTCTTCAAAAAATGGGGGGTATCGAGGAAGCTCAAATTTCAATTTGCAAATTACAAAATAAGTCAAACAGCAATGGTAGAAGAAAGCAAAAATGCGAAAAACATGTAAGAATAATAAACCCAGCTCAATAAATGAAAATCCATTAGTATTTTTGTCATTTTGAAAGGAGAACATGAGAGATAAAAGTTCTAAAGACTGTATAGATTGAATATATCTTCCTGAATGTTGTAGTGTGCTTTGGCATCTGAAAATTTTAGAATGCTAACTCTTTTGCATTATTAGTCAATTTCTGTTAGATATTTTGGATGATGAAGTATAGCCTGCATGCAAAATACTTGTAGAGCACAGAACTAATAAATTAAGAAGTTTTTCAGGGAGGAGAATGCAGAAATTAGTGTCAAATAGGAAAATTCCTTCTAAGGTGGCTATAACTCCATGTCTCAGAAAACCTTCCCAAATAGCTCTTGCAGTTCTGATTAATACATATCTTAAATCCTTTGCATACACTTTATTTATTGGGAACAAGTAACCCATTACATTTTTTAATGGCAAAAGTCTATGTCCCGGATCATACTTGTCTTAAACAAGGGAAATCAACATGTCCTTAAATTGATGTTTGTACTGTTGTAATTTCTGTGGCTCTCTTCTTTATTTGTAGCCTACTTCTGTGATGAAGGCAATTTTTTTCATCCTCCATAATGACTCCAAGTTCATATCTTCTTGTTCTATTTACTTCATCATACCCTGTGTACAATATCATTTTTCTCTTTAAGGTTCTCGTTCATGATCATGTTTTAGTTTTTGTCTGTTTTTTATCTCTTAGAACATAATTTACAGAAGGTGTGTTTACTAGAGTGTCCACCAAATTGTGAGACAGGTATTTTGTCTACTTGCTGTCCAGATCTTCTGCACTGCATTGAGTTGTGTCAAGAAATTAAGATCATATCCATTAGCAGTTGCTTTAACTTTAGTGACCATTTCCACCTGTTTATTATTATTGTTTCAGCTAAAATAGGTTTTATATTTTAATCTGGTTTTCTGTGGTAGAAGTTCAGTTTTCACTGACTTTTCAGTTTCATTGGTTCTGTCCAGGTGCCAGGTTCCATAAATTGGTTCACAGTTCATCAGACTTCTGTTGACTTAGAGAAGTTATACAACCTCTTGAAATTTGTGGCTATTTTTGAGTTGGCCATCCCTTACAAAATTTCCTCTGAAATGATACAATTCATGTTTCTTTCTTATAATAGGTCAGATGAATGGGTGCTAAAGGGAATCTCTGGTTACATTTATGGCCTTTGGATGAAAAAAACCTTTGGTGTTAACGAGTATCGTCACTGGATTAAACAGGTATGATCATAGCATTTTCTATACCTTTCTGACATTTTGCATCAAAGAAAATACAGTATAAAACCCAAATATAATATTGCTTTGCATTGCAATCTAAAGACCTTTTAAGTAGTGACAAACCTCAAAGCTGGAATATTTTTACCACTTGCTGCAAGGAAGAGCACCAAGCATACAAACCAAAATAGATTTTTGTGACTGCCATATAAATAAATAATAATAACTGTTGTTGTCTCTCCATGCAATAAGTTTTCCTCTTTTTGTTTGAACTTCTGAACAAAAAAAAGGGTCAAAATAGATACTACTTTTGGAATACTTAGAATAAAATATAGGATTCATAAGGATTTGTATTTGGTGAATTTATTATGCTGTGATGGCTATTCATATAGCTCAGAAAGTCTCCAGTATTAGCTTGGATCAGTGGTTCAGGTATCTTTTCGTATCATTGAAGGACTAAACGAAATAATGAAATGGTAAAAATTTCCCTGTTTGTAGTGATTTCTTTTCTTGGAAAACAAATTTCTGTCTGTAGCTTATGTTTCCAAATGTAATCTTTGAGACAGGTACTTTCTAGTGATAGCAGCGGTGACTCCTCATTCTTTGCAAATAACATTTATTCACAAACAGATACGTATCTTCTTCCTCTCATCACCTTCTCTTACTCTCCCTATTGCAAAAAGTAAATCCTGTCCCACTTGCTCTGTTCACATCCCTTACTCGCCTGGGGACCAGTACCATTTCCTTCTCTGCCTAATGCTCATTCAGGTCACCAGTCTTGTGTTGTCTGTGCTGAAGGTGTGGGTGCTGCAGAGAACAGCACACGTGGATGGAGGTCTGTTGGAAGCATTCACTGCTGTCAGCAGCAGAAGTTGCTCATGTTGTTCCCTATGTGTCCACACTAAAGTAAAGGTGTACAGGAGAGGTGCTGCTGTCACGGCCTCCAGTTCTGCCGTTTTTCTAGTGTATTACCAATATATAAAAGTGTGCAAGTGAATATGTAACAATAAATCTCAGTACATATAAACGTTTGGAAAATTTGTAACAACACATTGCAGGCAGTTTCCATTTCCTGTGCTTAAGCTGCCACAATTTGGTTCATGTTGACTTTTGGGTGACAGTGAGCCCTTAGAAACATCCTGCCTTAAGGTGTGCTTGTTAACCTGGCATCACACAAGTTCAGACCCAGTGCAGAGCTTAGGCCAGACATAAATATTTATTTATTTATTTATTTATTTGTATCTCTATATAATATATTTATTTGTGTGTGTCTGTTGTTGTTTTCCATTGGATGAAATGCTGATCCCATTTATTTCTTTTGGTCAAAGACAATTTATTTATTGAAGAATAATATGGTTTTAACGTAGTTCAGCACTGTTTGGCATTAGTTCCCGGTTCAGCCCCTGAACAAGTAGAAGCTACTAATTTCTTTTTCATTATTGTTTTTCATTTGAGGAACATCCCTGATTTTAAAATATTTCTCCCTTTGTAAACAAGCTTATTAGGAGGTATGACTTGAACAATATTAAAAGCTTTCCTGTCTTCTTGAAATAATTTCTCTGCTCTTCAAAATTATGCTTACTTATGTATTTTGTTTTTAGGAGTTAGATCAAATCGTGGCATATGAACTGAAGACTGGAGGAGTTCTACTGCATCCAATATTCGGAGGAGGAAAAGAGAAAGACAAGTATGTTTATTTAAGCTGCAAGTCATTGCAGAGTATGTTTTTATGGGGCCATTAATATATGCCTTGGGTGTGTTGTGTAGCACAAAGCCAAAGGCTGAAGATCTCAAGCTGCCCAAGGCATGTATTACCAGTCTCATGAAGTATATTGTAATACCTGTTCTTTTGTTTTTCTTTCAATTTGGATCTCAAAGGAAGTGAAGTATAATTAATGTTTTTATTGCTGTTACAAAACTGCTTTTTAGTAAGAGGATAAGAGAGAACATGGAGCCACAATTTTGATGTGAACTGTTTCTGGAGTGATTAGTAGTTTTCATGCTTTTTTAATGATATCATCAGCTTTCTATTTCTTTGCTCTTTTTTCTTTCTGCTCTCAGATACCACCTTGTAGTCTTAGACTGAGATTTCTTAGTGTATTGAGGGTAGAAAATTATTAGATCAGTCATCTGTGAAGTACTGTTAGTTACCAGTGTGAACTGGCTGGACTTTTATTTTCCCAATAATTGTAGCTTCGGTGTGTCTAGCTTAGAATGATTCCCCTCCCCTCTCTTGTAATACTCCAGTACTACCCACTGAGTAGTACTGAACACTGGAGGTGGAAAAATACTACTACATGTCAGATCAGTAAGTTGATATGGGTTTCAGTGACAAGCTTTTGCTGGATTTTTCTTTTCTTTCATAAATTGATCTCCATTTAACACAGCTACACAAAGGAGTTGCTTTTTGGAAAGGCACAAGCAGCATGTGCACAACTGTGAGGCTGAGCCTGTGCAGGTAGTCTACTGTGTCAGCTTCTGTTCTTTACTGCAGCAGAAGCCCCTGTCTTATGAAAATTGCCTATGACACTTGTTATTTTACATTTGATTGTGTGCAAATCCAGATTTTATTACTTTAAAGTTAAAACTCTGGATTTAGAATGGAATGAATTATGAAAATCACTAAATTAACAGTAATAAGATCAGATGAAACTAGAGATTTTTAAAGAAGGAAATTCACTAAAATCAAAATCTCTTTCTAACTGATAATTTTACTTGTTTCACTATATTCTAGAATTCTATTCTAGAATTGGACACAAATAATTGACAAATTTTTGTCCTAATGATCTTAAAGGTGTGTTTCCTTGCTGTGATACATTGTTGGAAAATGTTTCTACAGTTATTTTACTACTTCATTGTATTACAGCTTGTTAATAGTAACCACAGCATTGCTTAAGTATAAATTACAGCTTGGTCTTCTTTGTAGATTGCAGAGTCCCCTGGTATGTAAATTATGGGTATGTTCCTGACTCTGAGAGATAATTTGTATTTAAGGAAAATATTTTCATAATGGGGCCTAGAACATTTTTCTCCACTATATTCTATGCATTTCATTTCTTTGTTCTGTGATACAGTTTCCTGGCAAACATATTTGCAGCACAGCAGTTCCAATTAATTATAATATAGGGAAAACTTGTGTTAAGTAATAATCTAATTTTCAGCTAAATTAGAAGTAAAATATCATAATAAATCATCAAGGGAAAAAAAACCAAAAACCCAACTTCCTTCAGACACACAAATTAATTTGTGTGCAAAATAAAGGTCTCAGATTCTTCCTGTTTATGTCTGGTGTAGCACAAACACTGCACTCCAAAGTGCTTATTCTAAAAGACAGAATCCTAGAGCCTGGGAAAATGAAGGAGAGAAAACTTCAGATTAACTGCCATGTGGATGAAAGCTTCAGAACAAAGCTTTGTGTGTAACCTTTTGATTTTGTCCTCCTCTCTCAGACTGTGCTTCTCTTCATCCTTTGATTGTGCTGGTACCACCCTACTGTAAAAATTAAAAACTTATAGAAACTTATATAGTTACATTTCATATGGAAGAAGGTTACTAACGGGGTTTATGCTGAATGGCTGGATTGTGTTCAGGAGCATGAGCATTATAAAATTCTGTGGAAAAGCTGGTTCACTTTCTACTTTGACAAAGGTCCATATTCGTAATTTTAACGCTGTTTTGGTGCCAGTTCAATAAAATCTGTGGAACTATAATGATTGAAGAAAAATATAATCTGAAGAAATATATTAATATTGAGTGAACTGCAAGATGTAACTGTCAAATGCAAACTTGACTCAGTTTCTTTTGCAGTTAAATAATGTAACCAGTACCAAAATCAATCAACACTTAGTAAATTTAAAAAGCCATCTTGGGAGCCAACTGGCTCAGTTGTAATTTGCAAGAAAATAATTTTACAAAAGTCAATAATTTGTATAAATTGAAGCTGGATAAATAGTTTTTATTCTGAGACCAAATTATTATATAATGTCCGAGCCACAACCTCAGTTTCCTCCTTGAATTTCAGTTCTTTCATGGTTTCTATTCCTTCCCTACCTCAAAATGGAGAAGTATTCAGAATAACAGGAGAATTGTGATAAGGGGAAACTTCAGCAACTGCTTATCAACTACAAACAAGGAGTTAACCTATGTACTTTTTTTTCACAAAATTACTGTACCTAAAAAGGGTGATACTTAAATTTAGAAACATTTCTCTTTTTGTATCTTCTTAAGATACTCATGAGCAAAGTCAAGGGATTCTCCCAGTAAATAGAAGGATGGGAAAGTTAAGGTATTGCAGCTCCCTTGGTTCTTGCCATCTGAAGTATTAAGGGCTGTAGACAAGGAGCTAAGTACTGGTACTGTCTTTCTAGAACACTTGCTAGTGAAACTCAGCAAACCTGGTTTCTTCAGATGTGTGTTATTCATTCATGGAAAACTCAGATGTCCTGTGAAAAATACTAAAAGAAGAAACATAGCAAAGCAACATACAGTTGCCACAGACTTGGTTCATCAAGAAAATTAAGTCAGACTATTAATAATTTCATCTTCTCAAATAAGAGTCTCCTTAAAAGGAGGCAAAAAAGTCTTACTCTTCTCAAGGATTAAGTATTACCTGCCTAGTCTTCTTTGACATGTTATCTAGTTTAGAAGATACCAAGTTTGTCAAAATGTTGAAAGACAAAGTTGCTAACTAAATTAAAAGGAAAGAAATTCCTTAGGCCCATCACGTGAAGGTGTTCTGTGAGTTGTAAAATTCCTACTTTCCTTGAATTGCAACAATTATTTATTTAAATACAAAATGTTTACTATATAAAGTCACTCTTAAATGGAAATGGAGCAGGAAGATTGCTGCTTCTTGAGTAATTTCCAGACTCAGTCACAGGTCCCTTGCTCAATGTGCTGGTGCTTCCACTGTCTCTACAGCACTACACAGCAGCTATCGGGTGTCATTAATCTCTGTACAGTACTTGCTGTATGCCAGCTGCATACATCCTTGTCACCTCTCTGGACAAGTGAGTGGTCATTTTAAGTGTGCCATGATTTATGACTAAAGCAGTGCAAGAAATCTTGAGTAATTGTTGGTGCAGCTCTAAGCTTGGTTGCTGGGGTACTTTTTAAATTTCATTCAATAAAATGCAAAATAGATGTTATGTGGGGTTTTTTTTTTTTTTCAGCCCTGCTTCGCATTTACATTTTTCTATCAAACACCCTCATACACTGTCCTGGGAATATTACACTATGTTCCAGTGTAAAGCACATCTTGTTATGAGACTGATTGAGAACAGAATTAGCATGGAGTTCATGTTACAGGTAGGTATTTAGATGATTATGTGAGATATAAAAAACTCCTTGTCTTCAGTTGCATTTCTGTTCATTAAATAGAGTTCAGAGGAGAAGAGAACAGGTCATCATAGGATTCCATTTGTAGTTTCAATTTTAGCAGGACTGCAGAAACATTTGGTCATTTGTGTTAGGA